>NC_028358.1:6691341-6693526 GCF_000741045.1 Vigna radiata var. radiata
TGCAAGATAAAAAACAGTAAAATCATTTTTTACCTTTGAGATTTGGAAAGAGTAACATAAAGTGACAGTTTATATTCATTTTACACACATTGATAAATATAAAATGATTATAAAAGAGTAAACTTTTTCAATTTTTAAAAAATATCTCTGACCACCACCATCTTCAATTGGGTTGAGATGAGAAAAAAAATGTTGGAGTGATGACAGATAAAATGTTGAGATGAGAGAGAAAATATCTCTGATGACAAAGGGTTTCTGATTTTTTTTTTCAATTGGGGCAAATGACAGAGAAAATGATGTTGGAGTGAGAGAAAAGAAAGAGAAAGGATTGAAAGGAATGAGGGAAGTGAGTAACGGTTTGGTTTTTTTTTTTAGTTTTGAGAATGAAAATTATTTAAATATCCTTGACCTTAAAACTTAGAATCCATGATAAATGAGGGTATTTTTGTCTACTATAATTCGGTACACATTGCTAAAACGTACCAACTGAAAAACAGGTGTATGCGTGTTAACAAACCCCTATATATATATATATATATATATATATATATATATATATATATTCAATAATTACTTATAATATAAATTTCTTACTATATTATTTATTTTACCTTTGGTTGTAAAACCTTAAACATCATTTCCACTCGCTTTTAGGTCTTGTTCACTTGAGTGGATTTGGGAGAGAGTAATTGAGAGGATTTGAAGGTAATTTTCTTTTGTTTATTTAAATAGATTTGGAGGTAAGTAAGGGTAGATTTGGAAGTAAAATTTGTGAGAATTAGTGTAGGATTTAATTTATGTGACAAATTAAAAAAATTTACTTCCAAATTCAGTCTCACTTACCTCCAAATCTATTCAAATAAACAACAAAAAAATTTATAGTTAAATCCTCTCAATTATTCTCCTCCAAATCCACTCAAGTGAACAAGACCTTAGTCTTTGAAAAAAAAAAATTATAAGGTCAATAAAAGTTGAAATTAATTTTTCTCACAAATTAAAATTAACTTGTGTGTAAGCTACTTTGTAATAACATTCATATAATCTTTTCAAAATTTTACTTCTAGCTTAGACATAAATTAGTTTTTATTCATAAAAACTATTATTGTTTTCTTCGTATTTTTCACTTAAGATAATTCAAATAGTCCATGGTATTGAGTTTTCCATAGGTGATGGATTTGGCAGGTCTTGGTGGCTTTTGGTTATAGAGAAAGCAAACTAATCTTAAGCTCTAAATTCCTCCTGAATTGTTTTCTTATAATTTCATTCAATTATTCAATTTCTTATTGAATAAATACTTTGGTAAAAAAGCAATTATTAAGATATTAATTAATTAACAATTACTTCTGGAAACCTTTTCTTTTCCTTTCACTTAATATGCCTTTGAAAGAAGAATCGATATCTTACTTTTCTTCATTAACAAAAGATTTAGGTTTCAATTTTATTGCACATGAAACACTTTTTTTAATTTGGCCAATCTTTTGAAAATCGAAAAAAGCACTTATTCTTTTAGCTAAAGAACACCTTTCATAAGACAACCAATCATGGTGACAATTTATATGATTCAATCATTATGGATAGCATCTACAAAATTAAAAGAAAGATCGTATATATATAAATAGTATAACGTGCAACTTATCTATAGGGAGAATACTTTCCAACGAGTTTTATAAATTAATTAAACTATTTTTTTTTCACAATTATTTGAATTGACTTTAGCATAATTTGTTGTTATTCACTCATTGAAACAATGATTTGATTCAATCAATTTCTTATTTGATACTTTCAAAGCAGTTTTATAAGTTCTCATGATAGAAGATTTTCACTCAGTATATATTTCACACACAAAAAGAAAAAATACTCCTTAAAGACACAAAATCTAATAATTTTATCATTACATTAGTTCGTAAATGATAAATATTATGAATTTGTAATTTTTTTCCTTTCTTATGAAAATTGAAAAATAAAGAGTTTAATTTTAAAAATTAAAGCTCTATTAATATTTTTAAGAAAAATATATAACCATTAATTTAAGGAAAATTTTGATTTTTTTTTCTTACAAATGGTGTTAGCTAAAAACCAACTTTCTTAATAAATATATAAAATAAATATAACAGTCTTATATTTGAATATGAAGAGAGTATATATATATATATATATATATATATATATATATATATATATATAT
>NC_028358.1:6694516-6777268 GCF_000741045.1 Vigna radiata var. radiata
TATATATATATATATATAAAACTTATAGTACCAAAAGATATATTATATCTTACACAACTAGGAGATATTACACTAAACCAAAAGTGTAATAGATTTTTCAAAAACAAATAAAATTAAAACACAACATCCTACTTTATGACTCAACTTCATATCCTCCCAACACCTGCTCACCAGAAACATCCCTCTAAACTTACACAATTAAGGTAATCATTGCAAAAGAGAAGAAACAAAATAAATAAATAAACACTGAGAAAAAAGGGTAAGCTAATGTAAAAAAAGAAGAAGACACATTTATACAATTTAGTTTAAAACATACATAATAATTACATCCTCAATTCAAACAAGAATTCAAAATAGATTTATAGCATTAGACTTGCCCATCTGGATATGTGTATTGATGTCAGACTATGACAAGTAGTACACTTATAATGATGGAACAACTTGTCCCCTCAAGCTACCACACAAGATTAGTCTATCTACCACCTATAGCCAAAGAATACCAAACCATAAACTAGAACCTACTACTACTTCTCACACATAACTCCCTTCTTTACTTGAGATGAAACGATTAAACGTCAGGATAATTTCCAAGATTGAGTTCCTACATCAATACATCACACTAATGAACGCCACCATAGAATACTCATGAGATCCATGGAATTACGTCAAAAAAGTTTACTAAAGAATGCACCATGGAGTCTTACCACGAGATCCATGGACTTATGCCAACCACATCACCTTGCACATGATCAACAACATACTCATCATCATCATCATACACAATCATATGCATAACCTTGTTTCCAATTCATATTATAAATCAATTCATAATTCACAATAAGTATTAAAGCATTAAGACAACTTAAACTCGACAAGGATCAAAAGAAAAGAAAACCAAAAACCAAGACAACAAATAGGGTGCTCAACACTAGAATTTTGGCGCCCATTACCAACATTGCTCGCCCAACGAACTAACCCTGTGCCCAACGAATTATCAAGAAATTATGCCCAAAACGATAGTGAAGAAGTAGGCCCAGCGCCCCCCGCCACCGTTCAACACCCAGAAAATAGGTTGCTCTCTATTTTGGCAACACTGAGTGCCACACCATCGCTTAACACTATACCAAATGATAGTCACTTCAAAACTTGATTTGATTTCCCCTAATACCTATCCAAATGACCAAAACGACAGCCTAGACACTAGAATGGATTCAAAGACAATTTCATAACTTAGATTGCATACCAATTTGGTTATTTGGTCAGAAAACTAGGTTCAATTGATCATCTACAACTTAACACTCATGTATCAAATTTCTCATGCTTTAAACCAAATTTCTAGTGCACTATATGGCAAACTAAGTCTTAAGTGGCCTCAAGGCAAACACCAAACAACAGATTTACTCATAAGACCATTCCTCCAAAATTTGACTTGTCAAAACCCCCATTTAGACCAAAATCAACCATTTCTCTAACCTATCATCAAGAATCCAACACCATTGCAAGCATCTCATCATATCAACAACCATTTCAAATCCATAGATCATTCAAAACAAACTAGTGTAGAAAATCAATAATTCCTTATACCAACCAGAATTTTCACAACATTTCAAGCAAGAACACATACTCATGAACCTCCAAATAAATAAAAAGATATTAGTAAGCTTCCTTTACCTTACAGAGGACCCAACTGCTTTACAAGAGCTAAGATGATCAACCACTTTAAGAAACTTATCTGCACCTACAACTCATAGAAACATGATAAGGGTAAATAATGAAACATGCAAAGAGTAGAGAGTCTTATAGAAGACTCAAATGACACATGCAAAAACACTACGACTTACATACAATGGAAATGAGACAAATAAAAAAAAAAGTAGAAACTAACTTACTCTTTTGGAGAAACTGATTAGGTGGACTTGAAGATCTTGTTGTTGTGATCACCTATGCGATCTCTGATATTCAAACAGATGAGCGCAAGAGAAAGCTCCTAGAGAGAAGTCAAAGAACTCTAGACAAGTGGTTTCTAGAGAGTTCATATGTTTTAAAATAATGAAACTCTTGTTTGTAACAAAACTATTTATATAAAAACCATTTAATATTAAAATAATCAAGTTTCACTATTTTTAAACTACTATCATTTTTAAAATATCATTTTCTAGATCATTACAATTTATACTCGTATTCGTATCTGCTTTCTTCCTATTTCAATGTCAATTAATTAATTTTTATAAAATAATAAAAGATTATAGAAAATGAGCATACTATTGTTACATATTCAATATTAAAATGAGGACATTTTCATTTTTTTTTATCTAATATTTAGAAAGAAATTATAATGTTATACATTTCAAATTTAAATATTAAATAACATTTCATGAGAACCAAAACGTTTATAAATTTTGCATACTTTCGTGAAACCTCTTTGATAGAATTTAAAAATATTTTTTAGAAATATAAAAATGAAAAAGTATTCAAATTAAAAAATATTTTAAATCTCTTTTCACTTTAATTTTTATATTATAATAAAAAAATTTATATAACTACTAAAAATTATAATACACTTGATAAAAAAAACACAAAGATTAATAATAATTAAAACTTAATGTATATTTTTCATATCTTTCGAAATTCAATATATGTTGAATATCGATATAAAAGATTTATAACAATTACATTTAATTATTATATTATAACAAATAAAATTTAAATAAATAATTATAGTGATAAAATTAAACTGATCAGATAATTATCAACCTAGTCGAATGCTTAAGAGATAATAAAGATGATTTTTTATATTATCTAGTAAATGAAATATTTATGTTATTAAACACTTAAATTGGGAGTTAAATATTTTCATATGAAAAATATATAATAAGTATAAATAATGAGAGGATATATATATATATATATATATGGGGTTTGTTAACACGCGTACGCCTGTTTTTCAGTTGGTACGTTTTAACAATGTGTACCGGATTATAGTAGACAAAAATACTCTCATTTATCATGGATTCTAAGTTTTAAGGTCAAGGATATTTAAATAATTTTCATTCTCAAAACTAACAAAAAACGAAACCTCCAAACCCTTACTCACCTCCCTCATTCCTCTCAACCCTTTCTCTTTCATCTCTCTCACTCCAACATTTTCTCTGTCATTCCTATTACCCCAATTGAAAAAAAAAAAAAAAATCATAAACCCTTGTCTAACCCTTGTCTTTTTTCCTTTACACAAAGTGTTTCTTTTTCCTTTCTCTGTTGGTATGGGATACATGATGTAAGATTACAACCTAGAATTGAAAGAATTGTACTCTTAGGGAATTCTTCTATACCTATTTCTTTAATTTCCTTATGTCCCTTTTTTATCACTGAATCAACTTCTACNGGCGTTTANAATAAACTTTAACCACTGTGCAAGATAAAAAACAGTAAAATCATTTTTTACCTTTGAGATTTGGGAAGAGTAATATAAAATGACAAAGTTTATATTCATTTTACACACATTAATAAATATAAAATGATTATAAAAGAGTAAACTTTTTCAATTTTTAAAAAATATCTCTGATTNAAATNNNNACCACCATCTTCAATTGGGTTGAGATGAGAGAAAAAATGTTGGAATGATGACAGAGAAAATGTAGAGATGAGAGAGAAAATATCTCTGATAACAAAGGGTTTCTGATTTTTTTTTTCAATTGGGGCAACAGCAGGAATGACAGAGAAAATGTTGGAGTGAGAGAGATGACAGAGAAAATGTTGGAGTGAGAGAAATGAGAGAGAAAGGGTTGAGAGGAATGAGGGAGGTGAGTAAGGGTTTGGGGGTTTCTTTTTTTAGTTTTGAGAATGAAAATTATTTAAATATCCTTGACCTTAAAACTTAAAATCCATGATAAATGAGGGTATTTTTGTCTACTATAATCCGGTACACATTGTTAAAACGTACCAACTGAAAAACAGACGTACGCGTGTTAACAAACCCCTATATATATATGGTTTAAATCTCTTTTTGGTTTCTAAGTTATGAGCGGATGTTCAGTTTAGTCCCCGTTTTTAAAAATGTAAACCTTTAGTTCCTAAGTTATAAAAAATGTATCAAATGAGTCCTTTTTTGATGTTCATGGTCAAAGTACAAATAGCAATATAAAGTGCTGTTATTATTAAAAAACAAATCAGAGCAATCTAAAGATGTAGCAATTGTTAAGAAACAACAAAAAACAGTATTTCAAGTCAAAAAATGACTCATTTGATACATTTTTTATAACTTAGGGACTAAAGATTTACATTTTTAAAAACGGGGACTAAACTGAACATCCGCTTATAACCTAGGGGCAAAAAAAAGGTTTAAACCTATATATATATATATATATATATATATATATATATATATATATTTTAATAATTGGACAAAGACAAGAATTTGTATTATTACCGTTAAAGAATCCAGGAGTGAATATTTATAGACTTACCTCTATCCTTATATTCAATTGAAAATATTGATTATTATCCATACATATATCTATATTCAATAAATGCCAAGGTTCTTTATAAAAATGAAGATAAGTTAAGAAAATATTATTAATGTTGTCAAAACGGCTTATTCGGCCCGGCTCAATCTATTAGGGTTGGTTACTTAGTAAGTTAATCTAAGTGAGTCAAAAAATTCGAACTCGACTCGATCCACCATGAATTGATGGTTGATGGGTTAAATGAGTGGACACACTAGCTCACTTAATTATAACTTTTTTAAATAAAAAAGTTACAAACTTTTGTAATTCAAATCTAAATAAATTTTACTTCCAAAATGATGTTAAACTTAAAACAATTCAAAATAATAAAAAAAGTACAAAATAATCTTTCTCAGTATAGAGTTCTGGTGGGTGAGGAGTGTATTTTTTAGGATTTCATAAGATAATAAATTAATAAAATAAAATTAAATGGGTAGGTAAACCAACTTGGCTCACCATGAGTTCAACCCGAATGAGTTGGATTAAAAATTAACCCTCATAAAAAAATGGGAGTTACTCCCTCCACCCTGCACATTGCTCGCTACACCTCCCCATTCCTATTTTACCCTTTAATAATATTTAAAGGAATATCAATATACGTTTAACTTTTAAACGAATGTCAAGATCCGTGAACGGGTGAACATCCGTTGAAGGAAAAACGAATGTGGACATTCGTTTAAGCCCACAAACAGAATGAAACAATTTAGCAAAAAATAAACCAAAATTCCATGGCCCACATGGCTGCCTCACAGTCCCAAGAGGCGAACCTTCTCACTTACCACCAGTACTATCAACTGCCGCCTCCGCAACCTCCTCCGTTGTTGGCGATGGTACCATCGCCGCCCGGTGTGGTTGTCCCACTAGCGCGCACCACGGGCATCCTCCATATGTGGCTCAGCAAGTCGTGTTCGGTTCTTACAGCGCTCCTCCACCCTTCACGAACGAGGTTCACACCCTCTTCTTCGCTGGCCTTCCAAAAGATGTAACGCCCCACGAAATCTACAATCATTTTCGCAAAATCTACAATATTTTCCGGCGACCCTCTTAATTTCAGAGACTTTCTGACATTGGGGTTCTGGGTTTGCTCTGGTTTCTTCTTGCAAGTCTCGCGAGTCGCTGCGGCGACATTGGGTTTTTAGGGTTTTGTTTTGGGTTTGATTTGGGGTTCTTGGGCTAGTTTTTCTAAGTGCAAGATTAAAGATGAAGACGCGAGGGAGGAGGTGATGGAGAAGAAGACTCGCGCAGTGAAGCGATTTAGGTTGGTGAAGGTTTCACAATGGAGGTTTCTGGTGAAGAAGATGATCTCACCGTAGATGGTGTGACGACGACGCAAAGTGGTTCTCGTGGTGCAGTCTGGTGCGAATAACTCATGGAGAGACGTTGGTGCGTTAATGGCGGAGGCGGCTCGCTGAGGACTGGTGGTGAGATGTTGACGACGCTGGGGTTTGGCGGTCAACGGAGGATTCGTGGTGATGGTTGAAGATGACGACGATTTGCGGTTCTGATGGTGGTGGCCGTAGAGGGTCACGGCTGACGGCGAAGTTGATGGTGGTGGAGATAGGGTTTGACGGCGATTGGTGGCAGCGGCAACAAAGTTGGTGGTGATAAGATTTCTGTGTAAGGGAAAGCTGACATGACAGGTGAGGGGGGTGTAGGGAGAATTAAGATTTAAAAAAAAAATAAATTAAGGAAGGATGTTTTTGGAATAAAAAAAAAGAATGTGGAGGTAGAAGGAACATTTGGGATGATGGAGAGAGAAGTACCCTAAAAAATACATTTTTTTTAAATCCAACCCAATTTAAAACCGTGGTGGGCTAGATGGGTTTGACTTGATTAAAAGCTCTTTTTACTGTATATTCTTCAAACTGATTTTGTAGCTTAGTTAAATCAATCACCTCGTCGGTTCATTGAATTTGTCTACATAAATTGAAACTCGTTCTCAATCTGTTCTCATTTGTATGAAGAAAAAAAAAACTAAATTCATCTACTTTGAATTGATAAGTTAATTGCATTAAATATTTCCCCTAATATTCTTGCTAAATTGCCCTCGTTAACATTTTACTCATTCCTCAACATTCGTCCTAAGATGAATGATACTTTATCTAAATTCAAATATAAGAAAACTTTTGTAATTAAATTTAGTAGAATTAAATTTGAAATTTCTAAATCCCCTTAATGTGCTATTATTTCAAAAATACCTTTATCTTTTGATTTAACTATGAAAGTAATAATATTAAATAAGTTTAACTACTATTTACTCAATGGATAATAGTAAATAGTTAGTATTATTTATATTAAGTTTATCACTTTATAGTTTTAAGTCTCTGAGTGATTAGTCATATCTTTTAAATAATAATATTTATTTTAAGAGATCGGAATTTGACTTATTACAAGAATAACGAAATCTAAAAATATTGTTTTTAATTAGTATAAAAAGAATTAATTGTTGTTATAATTGAGTCTAGAAGAAGGAATGGGTTAGCATATAGTTTGACAAGTACAATGAAACATATTGGGAAAAAAGTGTGACAACAAATATCTAGTCATAGCGTGGTTCTCTATGATAATGAAAACACAAGTTTAGAAGATCAAGGTTCCATGCACGTGAGGTCGGTTCCTTGTTATGGATGATCCTATCTAACCCTAACCCTATTCTCAATACAAGACCACTAATTTCTCAATCTTAGTATAAAAACGAGGTGTGTTTCATACACTCTTCTTTGGTAGAATAAACCAATAGTGGTGGCTTCAATGTACCATGGTATGAACCCAAATTCCATAAGTTTGCATTGGTGTACGAGAGAGTTTCAATTTCAATGGCAGCGTGTGAATCTAGGAGTCCATGTTCAACTACTTCTCACATGTATAACCACCGCTACCCTTCTCTTTCTCCTTCATTAGAAGTTTGTGCATTCATCATAACAAGTGGATATTTGCTTGTGTTTCTTAATTACTCAACCATAACTTTTTTTTTGAGGATATGGTTTCTCGAAATGGTGATGAATGTGTTGATGATATTGGTTATCGTGTATTTGGATAGAAAATTTTGTAATTTCTAAGATTATCTTAAAGATAATCTTTTATGGTCGATGTTACTATTCTTTTTATCAATATGTTTTTTAAGATTTTTTTATTTTATATTTTTAGAATATTTTCTTAATTTACTTATCTTCAAATTATATGAAATGTTAGATTAGGTTTGATTATCACTAAGACAGATTTATACAAGATTAGGTTAAGTTAATCCAAATCAAAGACAAACCAAGTCAACTCAAATCCAACAGAAGTTGAGTCGTCTAGGCCCAGATCGAGCAAAGTAGGCTCGATACTAGATCAAATTGAGTTGGCCTAGGCTTAACTTGAGGTGAGTTCGTTCGGACCTAGGTTAAGTCAAGTTAGTTTAAACTCAAATAAAACTGAATTAGTCTTATCATCTTCTTTTAGCATGGTCATGGCTTCGTTTTAAAATACTTAATCTTGATGAGCACTCACTTTATTTGAGGCATGAGGGCCATAAAATTAAGTTGAAATTTATGACACTAAGACAAGTCCGTAAGGATCAACATAGGCTGAAGGAAAAAGTAGAAAAAAAAATATAGAAAAATAAACAATAGAGTGAAGGAAGAATGAGAAAAAAAAAAGGAAGAAGAGAAAATGAAGAAAAAGAAAAAACAACTAGAGAGACAGAGCATGAAAATTTTTTTGTCAATGGTTTTTATTCTACTATTTGTGATGTCATTTTATAGGAACAAAAGAATGGACATGTCAATGAAATACACTAATTCCCATGTTTGAAAAGAATGTTTGTTCCTAGTGCTTTATTATGCATTCAGTCTGCTAATGAAAAACGAAGTCTTGAAGCTAATGAAACACAACGCATGGAGTTATTTCTTGTTACATATGAAGGAGAGGTGTGTTGGCAATAGAGGTTCTCAACGAATTGCAACCATTGGATATTAGAATTGTAGGATCAATATATCTCAACAAGAGGGTGGTGAAGAGGTTTAAAACTAGTTTTACCCTTCTTGAAAATTTTTGGTGTATAAAATATGTTTAAGATGAACTTCTCAACCTTTTAAAGATTTAACAGAAAATCAAGTAAAGAAGATGAAGGAAACCATATTAGATTTTATACTGGTTCAACTCTTAAAGAGTTTACATCTAGTCTTCTTCCAACAACCCGAGTTGAAATGAAAACCACAATGTCAAGATTTTACAAGATCTCCTATATAATCTAAATCTTTAACTAACCAGTAGTTAATTCCTTAATGTGAGACTACACACACTCACACTAAAACCCTTGTCTACACAGTAAAGGATACAATAGTTCAAGAAATTTACAGAAAAATAAAAGAACCGCTACAACCTTTTAGTGCATGTATTATTGAGAAAATAGAAACCATATGCTTCTTAGCTCTTTCCACTCATTCTTGCAAGCTTGTGGCCATGCTTTTCTTCAATTTATGTTTTGCTCTCCAAGAATGCTCAAAGGATGTTCTCTTGTAATGTTTTTAAACTTGAAAAAGGAACTAAACACATATATATAGCAAAGGCTCAATATTGTCAATTTTAATCGATTAGGTAAATAACTTAATTGATTAAAATAGAGAGCTTGACTTCCTGATTTTTATTTTCAACAAATTTGACAATATAGACAATTTTAATCGATTAAGTAAATAACTTAATCGATTAAAACAAAGAGCAAGCTTATTTTAAATAGTTTTAGCAATAAGTTAATAATCTCATGTATTCAACATACATTTTAACAGCACATTCATTCTAACAGAGTTGATCAATTTCTTAATAATAACAGGAACATTTAAACATCTTAAAAAACAAATTAACCAGATTTAGATGGTTCCCCTATCAACATTGAAAATGAGTAAATCTAAATTTGTTCAAGTTATATTTAACCCTAGAAGACAAGAATTAGTTTAAAGTTGTGGAAAAATAAAATCCTTTATAAGAACATAATAAACCTTTATTAAAACTAGTAAGTAAAGAAAGTCTTAAGGTTGACAAATCTTCTCGAAGACGGAGGGCATGATGTGAATTCAATCGAGTAGAAGAAAAAGAAGGTGATATGGTTTTTAATGAAGCCTAATTGCCATAATTTCAACTTAAGAAAAAGAGTAACACTCGCTGATTTGGAGATACGAACATGCATGTTTTTGTCTACTATCAACATCTAATTTTGTCTGGGTAAAAAAAGTAAAAATAAAAAAATAAAAGAATAATAACTAAGGAGAAGAGAAAAATTAAATAAAATAAGTTTTCTTAAAAGAATTTATTATTTTCAAAATTTAATTTAACTCAAAAGCCTAAGAGTTTTATGCATATCTTCAGACCCTTTGCTCTTCATATCCCTCACATTACAATCACTAAAAAATATTTTTGAAATATTGTTTTCTAGATAAAGGTATGTTTTTTTAATATGATAATAATTTGAATCAATACTATGTCAATACTTATAAGCAGTTTTTCTGATGATATATAGAAATAATATCTTGGTATTATACGTTAGTTTTTTTTTTAAAGAGAAAGATATGATCTTAAAAATTGTCAAAATTTCTGACAATAATTATAATCAACAACTAATATCTTGGTATTTGATTTGATTGATTTGTTTTTGGAATATATTGCAACCAAAAGCATTTTTTTTCTATTTATTGTCAATTAATTCGTAATTAAAGCAAAATTGCCATAATATTACAAAATGTGTATATAAATACACATTAGGAGAGGAAAGTATAAAGGGGAATGAGTTCTCACATAAAAGGGGCTCTACTAACAACAATTACTAAAGAAGAAATGGTTAGAGTACCGAAAATTTAGGTAACAGAAAGTTTGGGATGTATGTCAACCTTCCACCTTTTTTCTTTTGATTTAGGCATTATATTATGCTTTCATATTGTATGTGTTTTACTTTAAACTTAACTTTGATATTTTCTTTCAGGGGCATTATTTTTACTAATCACAAATATCTTGTTTTAAATCATAAAAAAGAATGTTTCCCTCGTTTCCTTTGGTATTGGTTAGATCCCTCGCATTATGTGATATTTATTTTTCAAATTTTCTTTAAAAAAAAATTAAATAAATGCAAAAAAATAAAGAATATTTTTTATTACATATTTTCTCATTTCAAAAATAGTAAATCATAAAATAAAAGATAAAGATGCTTTTACATTTATAAAGGTACAAGCACTGGTGTGGTCGTCCACATTTTGCTTAATAACTTTTCGTTTCTAAATAATTAAATATTGCTTTTAAAGATATAAGTACTCGTGTGATCGTCTACGTCGGCCTAATACTCATTGTTTTTGTTTCCACCATTCCTAAAATACAAAAAGATACAAAAACATCAAAACTAAAATATCAACATTATGAAACATTTTTTTAAAGAACTATTAGAGTTGTCAAAATGGGTCACAACCCGCGAGCTAACCCGGCTCACCACCCGTGAGCTAACCCGGCTCACCACGTGTTCGGGCCAGATTAGGTTTGAAAAAATTAATTTTTTTTTATGCGGGTCAGATTTCAACCCGACTCATTTAAACCCGGCTCATGCGGGTTGAACCCGTGGTGAGCCGGGTTGGCCCATCAACCCACCTACCTAATTTTATTTTTTTAATTTATTATTTTATTTATGAAACCCTAAAAAATAAAACACTCTCTTCACTCACTGTGTATACCAAAAAAAGTAACATCCGCTCTCACAAATCACTTTCACGGAACATGCTCTCATTTACGGTGTTGTCACTCTCTCTTCTTCACTAAAATTCTTCAAGGAACAGGTTTTTTGTGTTTGTTTTTGGATGACATTTGGATTATATTGTACCTTTTATTATTATTTTGAATTGTCTTCACTTTAACATCATTTTTTAGGAGTGAAATTTGTTTAAATTTGAATATAGAAAGTTTGTAATTTTTTTTATTTAAAAAAAATGTAATTAAATGGGCTAGTGAATCAACCCGTTTACCCACCAACCCGTGATGGGTCGAGCTGGGTTCAGATTTTTCTGGCTCGCTAGTAAATGAGCCGGGTTGGGTTGACTCACTAAGGGACCAACCCGTGGTGGGCCGGGCCGGGTCAAGCCGGGTTACTTGTTTTGACAGCTCTAAGAACTATGTAACCCTCATTTTTCATTTTAAACGAGAATACGAAGGAGTATGGTTAATCCTTGTCGGGCCATAAAACAAAAAACATTTTTGGGGAAAATTAAATATTTCGAAAAAGCACATAAACTTTGTGCGGTTAATTAAAGGTATTACTTTTAGGAAAGCGTGATAGGGTGCTTATACCTTTTCTACGTGTAACCGATTCCCGAATCTAAAATCCAGTTTCGCAGACCATGTCTTATTTTATAGTTTTCCATATTTTTTTAGAATAAATTATGGTGGCACTCCTAAAACCTTTTTTTTTTCTTAAACCCGTTTATTTTTAGTCCGTTGTCTCGTCGCATTCCCGTTGAAAAAACTGCTCTAATTTTAGTTTATTTCCTTTTGTTTTATTGAAAATAATTGCATGAATGAGATCTTACAATACCAAGAATGGATAAACAACTAGCTTTATAAGTGGTGGCATGAGTTTTATTGTTTTTGGGTGATCTTTGTTTGCCATAGTTTTATTTACAATCAACTATTATGTATTGAGATCATTATTAGCTTAAGTGGATAATTATTATCTTATGTGAGCTTATCTTTAGCTTAAGTGGTATGTAATTGCAATTAACGAATCCTTTATAATTCTAATGACTAAAGTTTCTATATAAGCTAAACCATTTTTATCAATGAAACAAGTTGAGTTTTATTAAAAAATATTAGAGTTTATCTTTTTTATCTTAGTGATAGTGATTCTCCTATGTTCTTGCGTGATTCAAGAGTCCCTTTGACTTTCATTCTACCTTTCATATTCACTTCTTATCCTTCCTTCATTTGAATCCTAAAACTCACTTTTTTCTAAATTTATCTCATGGTCATATCTCTTGATATACTTGCCCAAATTAAGTGATTCTTAAGTCTAAATTGAAGTTCAAAACTTGAACTTTCACTTCATTTTGGAGCCACCTCAATTGGAGTTCTATAGCTCGAGATATCAACATTTTCTAAAATATTGTCCTACTTGGAGTTTTAGCCACTTTCCAATCCATCATTTCGTTAACTTTCTAAATTTCCTACAAGGTTATACCTTAAAGATCCTAAATCACCCCTTATGCAAATGGGTTTACGTCATTTGGTATCAAAGTTTCGACTCTGGATTTGGAATAGTAATGAAAATGTGGTATACAATGTATTTAATCGAAGACCACCCATGTTTAGTTGCATACAATTACAGAAGCAACAACAATGTTGTGAGCCAAAGATTGGTGGAGAAATTCCATTTACCAACAAGCTCTTGTCTAAATCAAGTGTAGATCAAATTCATTACGAGGTAGTGTGTAAAATAAGTATTATGTGATATTACACCTACAAGACTTTTGTCATCTTGTTTTAAGATGGTTATGACTTCGTTTTAAAACACTTAATCTTGATAAGCACTCACTTTATTCAAGACATGAAAGACATAAGTTGAAATTTATAACAATTAGACTTTATTAAAAACTGTCACCTTCTTTATCTTCTACCCGGTTGGATCCACATAACAAAGTCACTTAAATTTATCATAAACAACATTAGTTTCATAAGTATCTAATTTTTCATCCCTCATTATGTAATATTAAACTAAAGAGAGTTGATTTGCTTCTTATTATGAACAATTCATGCATTTTAAATTTCAAAATCATATGAAAATGTAAGTATCTTGTACACTTATCAATATCCAAACTACTTAGAATAAGTTTGTCTGTTCCTACCGAGTGGGGGTACCATTTCAATATGAAATGGATCTTTTTCAACAACGCTCAATATGGTCAAATACTTCCTATATTTACTTGATCTTTTAGGAAATTTAATGCTACCAAAAACTTACTTTTCTATGAGAACTAGGTTCCTGTTATACTCTTTATTTACAAAAATTGTGACGCCAATGCCATAATTTATTCAACATATTATAGTTAACAACATCTTATGTTATGGTATACTTTTGTTTAAAATTTATTTCACACTCAATAACTTTATTAAATATATATAGAAACGAAATATCAGTATCTTGCATATTATAAAAAACATAGCACTTTCAAATTAATCTTCTCTTTTTATTGTATAAAACTTATTTATATTTTAACAATCTTCTATTTTTTATTATGACAAATAATATTTATTTTGTGCCGGAATAAATTATTTATCTAACTATTGTTTTGTATTACATGTTCTTTGAAAAAAAAAATATTGGAAGTTATGCCGTATAACTAATGTTGTTATTTGACACTTAACTATTAGCATTCTTATAATAACTTCCATTCTCTGACTATAATGTACAAATCAATGTTGCATCTACGTAATTATATAAATAATTACTAAAATATACTGTGTATTACTGTGTTGTAACTTTCAAGAGTTGAAATTTTAATTGACTTTTAGTATGCAAGTTAAATGTGTAAAATTTTATAAACAACAAAAAAAAAAGGTTAAATTCAAAATCTTCACGTAATCTAAGATGTGATATTTAATAAGTCATCTGATAATAAGAAATATAGAAGAAAAAATATATAAAATTAAATAAATACTCTTAATGAAAAGATACTATAACAATACTATTTATATCTATTTTTATCCTAGAAGAAAATTTCTTGTTTTTCTCTGATTTAGAAAGATTGTGTCTTGCATATTATTTTATCCTCCTTTCAAAGTAGAACACTACTAAATAAAGGAAAGAAAGTAAATCTTATTCTTTCTCGAGAAAATGAACAAATTGTTCTTTCACGTGAATTTGAAATAATTAGAATTCTTGGATTCGAAATAAATAAACAAATAAAGTAAAAAAAGAACAATAATAGAAAAAACTACCTGAAGATCTTTGGGGGACAGTGAGAACTGAGGCTTTCTTCATTCGATTTTGATTACAAACTTTGTCGGTTTAATAAGTCTCACCATACATTCCATGTTGGAACTTGGAAAGTTATTAGATAATCATTTTGAAGTCTCTAGAAAAAATGAGCAAAACAAGAAATTGAAAATTCATCAAAGATGGTGAAGAATTTTTGCTCAATGGACTAAAAACTTCAATCTATTTGCAAGGTGTCACTAGAAAATAGCACTATCAAATTCGTTTGTTCCATCAATTCAAGTGACAAACCCTAACATGTTGCTACCTTTTGTGGCATCAACATTATCATAATTATGTGTGATCACCATCATGTATATATATTCATGTGACATATATACCCCAATTGAAGCTTCCAAATTTCTCTTCACCAAGAACTTGCTAGAGTATATATAATAAGATGTACATGTAATTATTCTCAAAAGTAAGAAAAAGCCACCATGATGAACAATCCCTTTCAACATGAAAATTTATGAAGGGAAACCCTAAATCAACTATTAATTGGCCCAACTTTTCACCAAGTATAAACATGTGGCAGTTGCTTAAATAATGCACTACTTGTTCAAATCTTGATAATTGACAAGTTGACCTTGGAGATGGAGATGGATTAGGTTGAAATCTTGTGTTGATTAGCATTTGACAAGGATTACTAGAATGTTCATTTTAATATAGTGAAATTAGAAAAAAAAAAGTTATTCCTTTTATATGTTTATAAGTTAATACACATGTATCCCCAACTTTATTTATAATTAAAAATAACATTAACAATGAGAGAGGTTATTAAAATTTTATTCTCAAACACATTATTTTTTTTATATTTTTAGTGTTTCTCGTGCTTATAAATTATAATTAACTTTTTATACAAATATTTGTCATATTTGAAATTTACTATTTATTTTATAAGGATAAATCAAAAAGTGATTATCAATCAATGAATAACAAAAGACTAAAATTTTAAAATCGATAGAAAAAAAAATTATAAAAAAGTGATACTGTCTAGTTCCTGACACAGAGTAAAATGCACATGCTAATATTCACAGTCATCTAAACTACGCAAAATATAAAATAAAATAAACATTATGACTAATAATACTATGACCCTTTTAACTTGTGGGTTCATATGGTTTCCTCTTCCAATAATAAATTGACACTTTGCATGTACATTTATCTACCCTTTTAAACAATCAAATCATATTATGAATAGATTAACTTTTAAAATTAAAATATTAGTTGTAATAAACAAGAAGGAGACCCACAAGCATATCATTTGAGAATCCCCATGTAAGTGTACCTTTATATTCATCATAACAGATAGAATGAAATGACATAAAGTAGTGTTAACTATTATTGTTCAAATGATTTAAATGAATTAATCAAATTCCTTTTATTTTTCTTAAGAGACATAACTTTTTTAATGTTGTTATATGTACTTTTGTAGCGTCTTTTCAATAACATTTACGTTTTCTTAACTAAATTTAACTAAAAACACTTTTACTTTCCCTTCATCTAAATATCTTTCTCAATTCTTAACTTAAACGTAAAATTAAGGAAAAATTTCTTTTAACAACACTTTTTTAACAATTTTTTGACAACGCATACGTGACAGTTTGTGATTCGTCCGTTTTAAATATTTTTTAAACATAAATTCAAATAAACCAATAAAATGATGACAGTTGCAAAAAAAATTGTCAAAAAGTGTTGTCAAAATAGCATTATCCTAAAATTAATTTCTCATATATAATTTTGTCCAATTCCATGCACGATGATTTCAAATCATGCTCAAACATTAACATATTCCATAAACAAAAACTATCTATTCTACATTTTTACGTAATGATTAAATTAGTATAATAGTTAATTTCATATTTAAACTAATATATTAAATAGAATAGATATAAATATTATATAACTCTTAAAGAGTCCTCATAATGATTATCAACTCTATAATAACATGAAAAACCAATTTTTATTTAATTATGATGGAAAAACATAAATCTTCGTTTGCTTTTATTTAGTTAAACCAGTTCAATTATGAATTAAAATATATATTTTATTAAGAGGTAAATAAAATATGGATGTAATTATAAAGTATTATGCAAGTATTTTATTGTGTAGAGTCTAATCTGATTCCTCAATGATTAGATATCTCCATACACATGCTGCTCTGAACTCTCCACCCTTTCCCTATTTATACCATTCATGGTTTCCTTCACCCTCTTCACTCCTCAATTCAACTATAAATCTATTTTCTCTCTATCTTTCTCTTCATAAAAAGTCAATTTCATCACCCTCTGTCACCATCAATCCACTCAACATAGTCTTCATCTAAAGAACACTGTTTCACACAAATCAAAGGTTGTCTCAAGCCAACAAAAAATGCATGACATTTGTCTCAACATGCCCCCAATGGTTCAGAACTTCGACCCTGAGGATCTCTTCTCAAGGCGTTGCATTTGGGTGAACGGACCTGTGATAGTAGGTGCTGGTCCTTCGGGTCTTGCAGTGGCTGCAGGCCTCAAAGACCAAGGTGTTCCATTCATAATCCTTGAGAGAGCAAACTGCATTGCCTCTCTCTGGCAAAACCGCACCTATGATCGCCTCAAGCTTCACCTTCCCAAACAGTTCTGCCAGCTTCCAAACTTCCCTTTCCCTGAGGACTTCCCTGAGTACCCCACAAAGTTTCAGTTCATAAGCTACCTTGAGTCCTATGCCAACCACTTCAACATAGCCCCACAGTTCAATGAAACAGTGCAGTCTGCAAAGTACGATGAGACCTTTGGCCTTTGGAGGGTCAAGACCATCAGCAGGAGGAAAGGGCCCTCCTCAGCTGCTCAGTGTGAGGTCGAGTACATTTGCAGGTGGCTTGTGGTTGCCACCGGCGAAAACTCAGAGAAAGTGGTGCCTGAGTTTGAAGGGTTGGGAGAGTTTGGTGGCCGCGTCATGCATGCTTGTGAGTATAAATCTGGAGAGGGTTTTTCTGGACAGAAAGTGCTTGTTGTTGGGTGCGGGAATTCAGGCATGGAGGTCTCGCTTGATCTATGTAACCACAATGCAAAACCTTCAATGGTGGTTAGAAGCTCGGTGAGTGCTAAACAGTGTCAGTATTTTTATATGAACATAACTCAGATACAGTAGTTCAGTATGTGTTTTAAGTGATTGCTTTCCATTCAGAATTGGAGTTTCACTATTGTTACATGCTCTTGAAGTGAATGAAACTCTAATCTTGTTCTTTGTATTTTATCTGATAGTTTTGTTTTATTTTGGTGATATATATATCAGGTTCATGTTTTACCAAGAGAGGTTTTTGGGAAATCTACTTTTGAAGTTGCTGTGATGTTGATGAAGAGGTTACCTCTGTGGATGGTTGATAAGATACTGCTGATTCTGGCACGTTTGATTTTGGGGAATGTTGAAAAGTATGGTCTGAAAAGGCCTTGTGTGGGTCCTTTGGAATTCAAGCACACCGCAGGGAAGACCCCTGTGTTGGACATTGGGGCCCTTGAGAAAATTAGATCTGGCAAAATCAAAGTGGTTCCTGGAATCACAAGGTTCTTGCCAGGGAAAGTTGAACTTGTTGATGGCCAAGTTCTTCAGATTGATTCTGTGGTTCTTGCCACTGGTTATCACAGCAATGTACCATCATGGTTGAAGGTAATTACTCCTTCTTTATTCAACTCTTATTTATTCTATATACATTGGATTCTTCCTCACAGTTATGGATTGGGTTTAGCCCTCAACTTTCTCTCTCCTTCTCAATAAAACCAAAACCCATGTTAGATTGCTAGTTTTGGCAGCTGGTTTTTGTTTTTCTTTTCTTTCTACAAGTTAAACACATGTTTCTCCCACTATTCACACTTTCTTTTTTAGTTCAGTTATCTTATATTATATATTATTAATATGATTGAAAATAACTCTACATATATAGTAATTTTAAAAGTAAAACAACATAAGGGTAAAAGTTTTCTTCTGTTGTTTATCTCAGTTGTTAGTTATGTACCCTTATGACTGAGCCCCCCACAGAGGCCCAGGGAAGGTTTGTGTCTGTGGGTTGGGAGAATCAATTTCAATGAATTCTGAAAATGCTCCAAATTTGTAGGCATCTATGTAGGTACTTGGTTGCTTAGTACACATTATAATGTTTCTCTTATAGGGACAAACAACTTAAATGCAGTGAGTTGCATGAGTTATTGACTTTGTGTAAATGATCTAAAATGCAATGTTATGTGTGGTGGTTGATCAGGAAAATGAGTTCTTTTCAAACGATGGAACTCCAAGAAACCCTTTTCCAAATGGGTGGAAAGGAAAAGGTGGTCTTTATGCAGTTGGATTCACAAGGAGAGGCCTTTCTGGTGCATCTTTGGATGCAATTAATGTGGCTCATGACATTGCCAAGAGTTGGAAAGAAGAAACAAAACAGAAGAGGAAAACTGTGGCAGCACGTCACAGGAGGTGCATATCACACTTCTAATCAACAAACTCACTTTCATCACAACCATTTTCAGCTTCTTTTCTTTCTTTCTCATCAATCCCATAAAGAGATCATGCTCATAACTTACAACATAGTACACTCCCAATACCAGTTTAATTAACTATGTTTTCAGTCACTAAAGTTTAGTGTGAATTCGGTTTTGGTTTTTCAAATTCTGAAAAAAAAAATCATTTTAATTTCTTAAAGTTAATGTATAGGAGTATAATTTTTTTTTAAATAGATAAAATGATTTGAGATACCAAAACCGAATTTATTTTAAACTCTAGAAACTCAATGCATAGTTAAACTTTAAGAAAATTTAGTAAGTGAGTGATCTCCCACAAATAAGCTTTGTTTCTTTCTCTACTTTAGGAAAAAAAAAATATATAGTAAAAAAAAATTAGCCCTCTCCTTAAGGAAACCAGTCTGTGAAAATAATTTGGCTATTTTTGTATAAAGGAAGATGAGGCTTGTTTGCTTCTTTTTTTCTTAATGTAATTGTTTATTGTATTTTAGTTGTAAGGAATATTGATTCATACTTGATTAATGTTGAATTACATTATTTATGTTTAATTAATAAAGTCAATGCTCTTTCTCTCCCTCATAATATGATGTCTTTTCTAGGTCAAAGACAAAGTCATTCACAAGACATGTTAATGGGCTTTTGTCCAACAACGTTGGCCCAATGAATATTGACATCTTTCAAAGCACATGGACAGATCCTAATGTCAAAAGAAAATTAATTAATTTGAGAGATGCTTTGAGATAGGAATGAAATTGATAAAAGAAACACAAATAAATTGACTCTTCTGCATCATATAGTAAGATTTTTAATGCTTATTTAAGGGAGATTCATGTGGTCAATGGAGAAAGAGAGAGAAATACCTCATTGACTATGGACTATGGAGATTTACAATGTGCCATAATTGGATATTTAAACAAACAAACTTGGACATTATTTTTTATGAAGGATATAAAAAAAAGTTAATAAAAACAAATTAAACGATAAATATAAGCTCCTCTTTTATATTGATATATGATGTTCACTTTCAAATATGTGAAAAGAAGTACAAAAGCAAGTATTTTAGTTTAAAAATAAATAAATAAATAAAATATGCAACTCAATTATAACTAGTGTTATCAATATGGGACACCCATCTGGTCCAATTTATCATAGGTTGGTCACTTATTAAGTCAATCTGACTCATTTATTAGGGAGTTCAAAAAATTTGAATCTGACTTGACGCACTACAGGCTAGCGGGTTAAACAAATTAACTCACTAACTCACTTAATTATAAATTATTTTTTCTTTAATTAAAAAAATAACAATTTTTCCTAATTGAAATCTAAATAAAGTTCAATTCAAATACAATCCAAAAGAACAAAAATATAAAACAAAATACTATTTAACATCAAATCATTTTGTCATCTATCCATTTATAATACTAGAGTTTTGAATGGATAAATCCACAAAATATGAGAGTTTAGGTTTAGGGTTTTCATTTTTTTTAATATCATTTAAAATTTATACGTGGATTGGTGAGTCAATCCAGCTCACCATGGGTTCAACTCCGGTGAATCAAGTTCTTAGTGGACTTGTTTCAATTTTGACTTGTATTGAAATTTATTATTTTTTTTAAACTCAACCTTACTCGAACCCATAATAGGTCGGGTTGGCAAGTAGGTTTTAACGCATTTTGATAGGACTAATTGTAATTACGAAATAAATATAAAGATGTATAAGAGAAATGTCAATAACTAGGGACACACCCAACTAAAATTGGGAGCGGACATTTATACTCTGATACTTTAAAAAAAAATTAATTAAATATATTACTTTTATTCTTATATTATTATAAAAATTTGTATTTCAATCCTACATTATATTATAAGATATTCATTTTTTTTTGCTTTTTATGATGGTAATATAAAATATCTTTTAAACAAAGGAGTGTTTTCACAAACAAAGTTTAATGATAAACTATAAAATAAATTTCTTAAATTATAAATTTTGTAAGTTCTTATCAAACCAAATTTTATTTAATAGTTTATTGATCAAAATAACAGTAGTAGTAAGATTCACAATGCATTATCATGTATAGTGCATTGCTTGGATAATTTAGCATTTGAGAGTATACATTTTACCTTCTCAAGTAATATCTTGTTCATCCTCTCAACTAAATCATTTAGATGAGGAGTTTTAGGAGGAGTCATTTGACGTGCAATATCATGTTATTTGCAATAAGCATAAAAGAAATATCATGTTATTTGCATCACCATTATTAAAGGATACTCATCACCATTATTAAAGGATCCACAATACTCATCACCATTATTAAAGCATAAAAGGATCCACAATACGCACCAATTGTAACAACTCTGACTTCCTTGAGGCTAGGTGCTTCTTAAAGGATACTCGGTTTTTTTCCCAACCATATAATGAGAACATTTCTCCAATTCTGCACTTTTTAATTCTTGAAGAACATATTTTTTAGGTAAACAATAACCCTTTTTCACTTATATGACTAAGTTTTCGACACCATAAGGATGCCATATCCATGGTATTCACACTGTATTTAGCAACCAAAGCTTTTGTCCAATATATTTTAGTTCATATTTCTCCTCTAGCCATAATCAAGTTACATCTAGTGAGTTTTCACTATCTAAAACCAAAGTATTATCCTAACCACCATCATCAAGCATATGCACTAAGATTAAGTTAAAATGGACATCATGAGCATGTTTGAATCCTTTAAGGAACAAATGCATTCTCATGTGGGTTTGCAAGCAAACATCACCAACATCAATCACCTTAAACACACCACCATTATCCATCTTTAGCACTCTAAAATCACCAAAAGTGTAAGATGTGAAGAAATCCTTTCTCGGTGTAATGTGCAATGTAACATCACTATCAATAATCCACACGCTCTCATCAATTACAGGATTAATTGACTCATAGTCACACAAAAAAAAAATCACCATATTTAGTAGTGGTGACACAATCATCATCATGATCATTCTCTTTATGCTTGTCCTTCTTGCCTTTGTTGTCATTTTTCCACTTAACACAATATTCTCGAATATGCTTAATTTTATTATAGTAATGGTACTTTATATTATTCTATCTTGACTTGAATTTGCTTCTACTCTTCTCTCTACCACCTTTTAGTTCTTTTTTATAATTTCTACCCTTAATTTCTATGACAAACATCTTAAATTAAGACAAACAACCAAGTGTCTTCCTTCTCATCTATTCATTAAGAGCATCACTTTTTGCCATTTGGAAAAAAACAATGTCACTCAAAGTTGAGTTTATAACTAAGACCTAAAATATCCTCTAAGACTCTGGTAGAGTATTCAATAGTCATAGTCTCAAAACTTCATCATAAAAAATTTTGCTCATTCTTGATAATTTATCTAGGAGCTCTTGAAATTAATTTAAATGATATGAAATAGAAGAATTCTCCTTATACCTCAAATTCATCAAACAAATCAATAAATATAGTTTATTATTGTCAGACCTAGAAATAAACAAAGATTCAATCTTCTCCCACAAAGTTTTCTTATAACATCTCAAATTTATACTACAATAATTCAATATTTTAACACCTAAAGTTCTAGAATACATTACTTTATTAAAGTTATATTATTTATATCTTTATTTTTTTTATATATATATATATATATATATATATATATATATATATATATATATATAAATAAATAAATAAAAGGATATATGTATATATAAATGTTAAGTTTTATTTCATATTATTTTTATTGTATTTGTCTCACTTCCTTATTTTATGATTATGTGGAAAACAAAATTTTATAATTTAATCATAGGTGGTCGCTCCTAATACGCCAGATCCCTTGTTGTCATCATAGTGGTATTTCTGGAAAATGTATGACAAACTAATGTAATGAATAATTTTATAACATTTGAAGGAACGGGATGTCACCCTTCTTGTACACTCCGACTGCACCTATTGTCCTTGCAGGAAAATTTACCCTGATGGTCTAAATGAGTCCTATTGATAACTTCTTACCTCTAATTGCTTGAAGACTAACATATGAAGACGAAATTATAAATAAATAGTACTCCTTTCCCTTCTCATGTAGGAAATATAATATTTAAAATAAACGATGTAAAATACAAGATGTGTAAAGTATTGTAATATATATATATATATATATATATATATATATATAAAAGGTAATTATAATTTATGTGATGTGATATTGTAGAACATAGATGTCTAAAATAATAATAATAATAATAATTAGTCATAATATATAACAATGCTTAAAATAATTTATTTTTAAGGACGTTAAATGTCTCATTAACAATGTGATTATAAATATTGTTTTCTATGTATTGTCGAATAAAAGTATTGTCGAATAAAATCAAATATCTGTTGGTACACAAAGTCTCATTCTTTATCAGAGAATCCAACTTTTGTGTAATAAAGATGAGAATATTCAATTTCTTCACAAACAATAAGTCTTTCATCTCAACAAATGATAATTTGTACCATGTGAAACAACTATCTTTGTATTTGTCTCTATCATTCAAGAAAGTAAATATAACTATAAACCAAGAGTTACAATGTCACTCTGGTGGAAAAAACAGCACAATCAAAATATTAGAGAATGAAAGAATATAATTCTCCCTAACATGCAAGAATTTATGAGGAGTAACTACTAATGAACAACAACAATAAGTCATCAAAATCATAAAGAAAGGCACCAAGATTTTTAATGTGAAAAGCCCCTCAAAGTAAGAGTAAAAACAACGAATTGTCCAGATCAAAGAAATAAATCCACTATGATCAACAAAGAGTACAAAAGGGTCTTAATCAACTACACAACTGCAATGCGGATTGAATATCTCCCAACTCAGACCTTGTATGAACGATCCAACCGATCAGAATGAAGAACAAGATGTCTCTGTCAAATTTTCAGCACGATCCAACGGTGAACAAATCTACAATATCGAATTTATAGTCACCTCTATGAAAAACGAGAATAGTTTTCCCTCTTTATCTCTCTCAATGTGATGATATTATAAATGAATTATGACTTCTTGTTTTTGTCTCTCTCTTACTTTTCAGACCCCTCCGTACTAAGTTAAATGAGACATCAAGTGAGCTTCTCAAGCTTTGGGTCTTTTCTCCAAATAGGAAGGGAGTGTAAAATTTGGGTTGTTATCTATTTGGAAGGTACCACATGTCAAAATCATAGTATTCCAAGGTAGAAGATAGTCCCAGTTTTGGTATGTGATAAATCTAGATTTTGACACGTGACACTTCTAAACAATGTTAACACCTATTTAACGAACGAGACCACATTCAGTCATTTTACAAAAATAAGAACTCAATTGAGTAAAAACAAATATAAGGACCAAAACGAATCAAAAGTCTAAAGGTAGAGACCAAATTACTAATTAAGCTTATTCTTTTCTACTTCCATCCTATATACTTCCAAATAAGTTCATGTTAACGTCATTATGAACTTTGATATCTTAGCTTTAGCTATGTTGAAATATCAAAACCCATTAATCATTTATCATCACATAAAAGTTTAATAAAAAAAAAATGAATACAAAGCATGAGGAACTATACCAAATATGATAAAAATTATACTTCACGAAATATAGACAAATTATACCTATTATGAAAAATATCTAAATATATACATGGAGATAAAATATTAAACCACTTATACTGTAATTTATGAATAAAAAACAAATTAGTTAACTTATGCACGTAATGGATTTCTTTAAAAAAATATGAAGAACTTTGAACCCCATATGTTTACAAAAATAAAAGTATCGGCGTTATACTATTTTAAGACAAAAAAAAGTCATTCGTTGATTTAATAAATTAAAGTAGAATCAATTAAAACTTCTAAAATATATTTATACTTTATTATAATTTTGGTTAATATTTTATTATAATATAATATGTTATTAAGAACGAAGTGTCAAATATATATTATTTATTAACAATGTCAAATAAACTTTTTCCATAACATATATAATGACCAAACTATTTTAATTAAATCAATGTGAAAAAATTATTTGATTTATTTACTCCCTTACACATACATAGAAGAGTTTCAAATGCACGAGAGAGAAAAAAAAAGAATAAATTTTATAATTAAACTATAGGTATAAACGACTCTTTACACCGTTATGTTTTTCAGAATTTATTTATTTTAAGAGTTAGATATTTTTTTAGTTCTTAAAATTAGATGTGAAATTAATATTTGTTATTTTCTAAATTTTGATATATTTTAGTTTTTAACTTTAAAAATGAATTAATATATTTCTTTTAATTCAAATGTGTTAATTTTTTTAACGTATCAACCGCATTTTAGGATGACGTTAAAGTTATTTTTAGTCTTAAGTAAAATTCAAATTCATCTATATCTAAAATTTCGATAAATTTTATTTATCCATCAAAGATTTGAATTATTTACATTTTCTAACATGTTTTTGTTTTAATGTTAATTAGAAAACACATTTGACTCATTAAAAAATTTTAATTTAATTAGATTAAATAGTATACATTCATTTTTAAAGTTTGAGAATAAAAATGTATCAAAATTTAAAACATGAACTACTTCTAATTTGTTTTCAATTTAAGAGAGTAACAATATATTTAATTCTTATCTTAATAAAGATATGACAAATAATTTTTTATAATTTTTGGACGTGTTTCGCTTTCTCTCTCTTTTTAAATGTTTATTATATGCATCTTAAATTTGGCGTAGACATATAAAATATCTTTTCGTTGTGTGATGTACAACTCTATCAACCATTACGTACAGAAAGACAACTTGCATGGCCTTCAATGGCTACTTACCTTATCAACTGAAAAAAATGGCAACTTTTAAGAAAAACCACAAGCCCACAAAGACTTTATCCAAACCCATTCTTTTAAATTATATCATTTTCATGTTTATTGGAAATACATTTTGATATTTTCTTTATTCATTTCATTTTATGTATTATTTTTATATTTTTCTTAAATATATAAAAGTATTTTTTTATGCTTCTTTTTCTTCCACACTAAACACTATCTTGGTGACAAGTGAAAGAAGATAAATGAAAAAAAAGATTTCATTGACTAATAGCCTGAAAGGAAAGGGGGAAAAAAAAAATCTCACTCAGTTCAATTTTATTTTTCCATTCTCATTAATTTGAGAAGAAAATGTGAGAAATGTGTTAAAGTAGAATGTAAAATTTATACTGAATAAAAATAAATATATTGAACAATATATAATTTTACATCATATTTTTTTTTTAAAAAAACATTTACTTGCAGTTTTAAAAAATCTTACATTAATTACTTTTTATTTATTATACTAATTTTAAATAATTTATATATGTATTATTGTGTGTGTGAAAAAAAAAGAGTAAAATAGAAAATTTCATAAATTTTTCATTTGAGTGAAAAAGTGATTGAATTTCTTGATTCCTATAAAACAATCTTAATCTTTTTGTTTGTACATCTTGATACAAGAGATGCCCAGAAAGAAAGTGAAAAAAAGAAGAAGGAAGAATTGAGAGCAGATTTGAAAGAGAAGAAAATAAAAGTTACTTTCAAGTGAAAAAAAAAGAAAAAATAAAAATATCCCAACTAAAATAAGTAAGAAAATGAATACAAAAGATCATGCAGAAAATCTAAATTTGGGTTTCATGTAGTTGAGATGTTTTTTTTTTCTTAAATCCTAATTTCTTTAATGATAAAAGGTAAAATAAATAATAATATATAAAGAGTAAAAATTAAATAAATTAATATTATAATAAAATATTTTCTTCTCATTATTTTATGTACTCTCAACTGCCGTTCATTTTTGCTTTATTTCTCATATGTTTTCCATCTTTTCTTTTTCTCTTATTTAACGAAAGGGAATAATGAACAAAAAAACATCCTACAAATACAAATATGATAAGTTAAGTTCATATGTTCAACTTTGAGTCGTTCACTTTTTCATTCTTTATCTTCCTCAAATCATGAGTAAAATGTCCTATTGCATTTAAATCTAAAAATACTGTTTAGTGTTTTCAATATGGGTTATAACTCGGGAGTCAATTCTGTTTACTATAGATTTGAGCTGGGTTAGATTTGAAAAAAGTATAATTTTTTTTATGCAGATTAGTTTTCAATCCAGCTCACTTAGAACCTGATTCATCCTGGTTGAATCCATGGTAAGTCAGGTTGGCTCACCAACCCACCTAATTTAATTTAATTATTTGATATTTTGTATTTCAATTATTATAGCATTTTTTTTATTATTTGTAGATGGGATAAAAAAATGTTTCAAAGAGAGAAAAACATCATAGATTTATCTATTTAAAGCTCTACTATTATAAATGGATAAGTGATACAAAAATTATCAATATAAAAAAATTAATTGTCCGCGCTTGTTTTTGGATTACACTTAGATTGTATGATATATATATATTTTTTAATTGTCTTTCGAGTTTAACATCATTTTGAGTGGAATTTATTTAAATTTGAATTAAAAAAATATAATTTTTTTATTTAAAAAAAACTTATAATTAAGTAAGCTAGTAAGTCAATCCATTTAACCCACCAACCGGTTGTGAGTCGAGTCGAAATCAAATTTTTTCAGCTCGCTAATAAGTGAGCCAGATTGGATTGACTCACTAAATAACCAACCCGTGATGAACCAAACTGGATTATCAGTTTTGACAACTCTATATTTCTCTTGTTTTTAAATAATTTTTTTTTTCAACTGGGATATGTCTATAATTTAATATATACATTTTCTTTCCTTTCACTTTTTCGCAATCAAACATACAAAATATTCGCAATATTATTTTTCCTTTTCTTTATTTCTAAAGTTCTAAAATAATAATTTTATTTATTTTTATTACTTTCACAATACTTTTGTTAATTTGAAAAGCATAATTGAGTCTAAAATGGAATCGAAAATGATTATTTTGGAAATATTTGGATGGTAGTTAGTTAGGAGAGACAGAAGATCTGAAAGTATAATTTGGCGAAGTGAGAGTGTGATGTGAAGTTTGTCATTTATTCCGTACTTAGAGACACCATAATCATCATCTCCTTTCTTTGCCTTCCTTTCTATCAATCAAATTATCTCAACCAACCATTTCATTTATTTCTTCATCCTTTTAGACATTCTCCTATTTCTTTATCATGGATATATTTTTTTATTTGGAATCTAATATTCTACTGCTTTTTAGAGGCTGAACTCAATTCATTCATATTTTATTTTATGCTTATTCCGATTAATGAATTAATTTTCTAGTGATATAGTTCAATTTTTTTGTTGTCATAAATTATTACAACTTAATTAAATTTAGTCTTTATTTTATATTTTCTTTTTATTTTTGTTTTCAATCTTCTACGAAGACAATGGTAAAGAAGAAAATGATGAATGGGATGCATATAGAAAAGAAAAATGTAGAAATAACGCTATGAAAATAAATAATTAAATAATATTTGAATTTAAGACCAAAAATGTTAATTATTATATTAATTAAATTAAACATTCTTTTATAAATAAAAATGATTGATATGTAAGTTAGTTTCTATTAGGTTTAATAGGTTCGGAGGTCCCTATATTTGGAGGTTTGTTTCAATTGGGTCCTTCAATTTTGAAAGTGATTAATTAGGTCCCTAATTTTGTCAATTTGAATCAATAAAAGTCTTTCCGTTAAATGCAGTTAACGTCGTGAAGTTTTTGAACATGTGGCACGCTGACGCTTCCAGGTGGCACCATTTCAAGTGCATAGGTGGATTATAAAAGGGTGAAATCCCTTTTAATTTAGGGATTTCACCTTCAAATACACCCTTTTAATTTAGGGATTTCACCCTTTTATAATCCACTTATGCACTTGAAACGATGCCACCTGGAAGCGTCAGCGTGCCACATGTTCAAAAACTTCACGGCGTTAACTGCATTTAACAGAAAGGCTTTTATTGATTCAAATTGACAAAATTAGGGACCTAATTGATCACTTCAAAAATTGGAGGACCCAATTGAAACAAACCTCCAAATATAGAGACCTCCGAACCTATTAAACCTTTCTATTATTAATAAAGGTTATAATTAATACAAAAATAAGAGTCTAAATTAATTTTTAGCATCAACTATTAAAATTTTAAATATTTTAGTATTAATTTTAGAAGATTTAAATCATTCGACATGTCTTTTTTTATGGGAATTTCAAATAGAATATTCATTTTTAAAGGTCCTAATTTTAGCAATTGGTACAATTAGATTCTTACTATTAAATTGGAGCAACGTCGTTAGACTAGCGTATATGTGATATGTGACATGTTGATGATGCTTTTTTAAATTATGTGGCCTAAATAATATGTTAATAAGTTGATTGTGACATGGAAATTAATAATTTTTAATTAAAAAAATTAAGGAAAAATTAATTAAACCCAACCCCTTTCCTCGAATTAGGAATTGCAAAAAGAAATTGGGAAAAACTATGTGTTTCTTTGAATTAGGGTTTATTGGCGAAAAGAATGTGAGTTTGTTCGAATTGGGAATCAATCAGAGAAAATGCAAATTAGGGTTTACTACAATTTGAAATTGAGTGTGAGTTTCGAAAAAATTAGGGCTTTGGTCATTTTGGTGAGGTATGAGACCTTATGTCATTGGAAGTTGAGAAGATGGAGGCACTGCCACAAGTGGTTTTTGCGTCTTGGTAGAGCTGCAACTTGGGTTTCTGGGTTTCAATTGGTGGTTCAAATATGGTTTTCCTGTAGGTAACTCATGGTGGTAGCGCGATTTCGCTCGTGGTTTATTAGTGTGAATGCCCTCGCGATGGAGATTGAGGATTTTCTGGTTCTGTTACTGATAACACTAATTCTTACTATTATTTGGGGTGCATTTTCTTTACCAAATCAATTTTCTTGAAGCTTGAAACCTGCTTAATTATCTATTCTATCTAACTTTGTGGATAAGTTTAGTTTATGTTTCACTTAGGGTTTTCATCACTAATTCCCTCAATTTTTGTAGGCAAATTGTGTGCATTGGAAGAGCATCAAAACTATCAAGAGCTAGAACCCAGGAAAAACTGCAAAAGCACTTGTTTAGAAGGCACGTGAAGACATTTCTCATGCCTGTACGCCCACCAAGGGTGATGAACTTCTTTGGCCTCGCAGTTCCCATGCCTGCGCACCCCAGAAAGGGGGTTGAGCTCCATTTTGTTCGCAATTCTCGCGCCCGGACACCCTAGGAAAGGGGCTAAGCGTCAAGCTTTGCACAATTCTCGCGCCTAGGCGCCCCATAAAGGGGGGGGGGGGCTGAGCGCAGCACTTGATGATGTAGCACACCCTAAACTTATATAAAGCTACCATGCAACGAAAGTGGTATCTTCTTGGCGGCTGAAGCACGAAAACACCATTTTGGACCTTTGGGAGCTAGTTTTAGGCAGTGAGAGCTCTCCATTCATCTTCTTTGGGGCTCCATCTCCTCCATTTTCTTCCATTGTAAGCTCAAGCTCTCCATGACAATGGAGAGCTAAGTTCATTTTGCTGGGGAATGATGTAACTATGAAACTCTCTTGTAAATGCACTTGTTTTGAATGAATTTAAGTTTCTTTCATTGATTGTTAGTGTTTATTTCCTTCTTTTAAAGCTTGTTGTGACTTGACCAACCATAGCATGATTCTTTGGTTTGCTTAATATTGGGAAATATTGTGTGAACCTTGAATTGGACTAAACACCTAAAGGAAAATGTATATAGGGATAGAACTTGGACCTTTAGTTGTCTTAAACCTCATTTCTTAATGCGGATGAATTTGTTAGGTTTCCCAAGGGATTGTAGTTTAATGAGTAAGTCTAGGCTCTCTCTACCAAGGGATTGGGTTTGAGTAACTTAGTAGGTTGACATGAACAATTAAATGAAGAAGAAGTTATGTACATTTCATGAGAGTGTAATAGGTAATATCATTCTCCAACATTTCCATTCTATATCATCTTTATCATTCCATTTCCAAGTGTTTTAACCCCAAAAGTTCAATTTACAACTTGTGCACTATGTTTATTTTTATTGCACCGAAATCACATTAAATGGAATCATTCTTTAGTCTAAATTAGTTAAGTAATTATACAATTGTTTAGTGTCACACGAGTCTCTTGGGATACAATATCCGGTCTTACCGGTTTATTACTTGATACGATTCAGTACGTTTGTCGAGATTTTAACAGTTACTTGGGTCTTTTTATAGGTCTGATGCACGAGATGAAGGAGATTCTGCATTTCGTGTGGCTTCTGTTTGCGTATGTAGGAAGATTGTTGATGGTGGTGATGTTACGAAGATGCGCAACGGAGAACTCGCGTCTTAGGGTTCCATGGTTGCACGATTTGGGGATTCTGTCGTGTTGAGAAAATGGTTGTCGCGAATTGCGATTTGGGGTTTTTCTGTAGATTTCCATGGAGGAGGCATATTTCGTGACGACGTTGTTCAAAGATTGAACTAGGATGCGCGAATCAGGTTTTTTGAGGTTGGGTTCAAGCTTCGGGAGTTGGATTATTACGTTTCAGTGGTTTAGGTGAAGGTGGATGATGGATTCGTGGTTTCGATTTGAGTTGTTGTGGTGATATCCATGGCGGCACGAATTGGGTTTTACGATTCTGGTAGGGAAAGGCGAGTTTGACCATGGCTTCCTGATTTTTTGGGTTTTTGTAGTTCGGGTTGTGAGGGTGATGAAGATGGTGGTTGAACGGTGTTAATGGTGGCTAGTGCAAGGTGAAAATGGTGACACAAAAGGGTTGGGGGAGGAGGATGCTATGTTTCAGTAGTTCGGGTTAAGGTGGATGGTGAATTCATGGTTTCAATTTAGGTTGTTGTGGTGATCTTCATGACGGCACAAATTGGGTTTTGCGATTTTGGTGGAAAAAAACGAGTTTAACAGTGACTTAGTTTTCTGGATTTTTGCAGTTCTGATTGTGAGGGTGATGAAGATGGTGGTTGTACAATGTTATTGATAGTTTGTGCAAGGTGGAACAATTAAGTTCAATTAACTTTTCTCAGTTTTTTAATCTTAAAAAATCAAAATTAATGTCAGACTCGGTTATAAGTATTTAACAACTTGTCACATCATTTAAAAAACTAACATTAATATACCACGTTAACAAGATTTTAATGTCATTAGTCCAATTTAATTATAAGAGTCTAATTATACCAATTTTGAAAAAAAATAAGATCTAATTGAAAAACAAAAAAGAAAAGTTCTATTTGAAATTCTCATAGAAAAAATCTGCCAAATGATTAAACCATCATAAATTAGTCTACAATTTTAAAAAGTCAATGTTAAAAAAGTTGTCAAACCGTTACATAAAGTTTAGATCACGATTTTTTGCTTGAAGCAACATTTTTAATCGTTTATAAAATAATAGTATAGTGCTTTGCGTCACTGTTCATAATGCCCTGCGATTTTTTTCTTTCAATCCATCAAAATATTTATCCAACATAAAACTCACAATCGCGTAGCAGGCGATGATAGTAGAATGTATTTGGATTTTTAATTTACAAAATAAATTAATATCAAATATTAACTTTATTTTCTTTGTAATTATGAGCATTAAAATTAATAAAAGTCTCTCCCGTATTTAATTTTGTAAAGTTTGTAATTTAGAAATGATAGTTGTATAAAAATAGTGAATCTTCGTTATTTTAATACTAAGTAGTTTTAATATAAATAGTTTTTTTAACGAATTTTTTTATTTTACCACTTTTTGAAAGTTACGTAATTTTTCTTTATGGTTTTCTCAATGAGATTGAAGAATTAAGACAATAAAATTAATTTTTGTTTAAGTTCTTTAATTTGAATCGATCAGTTTTTTTTCTTTGTGTAAATTGAGTTTCAACTCTTTTTCTTGGCCTTTTTTATGTTATTTGTTATATGTGAGTCTTTTTTCCCTTGCATGCGTCTTTTTAATCATCTATATGAGTATGTGTTGATCAATGATTCTAATGAAGTGTTATGATCATGTTTGTGTTGTTCATGGGTATAGATAGGACATCTTATGAGCTTGAAGGGTTTTTGGGTTCCTTAAAGCAAGTTTGTATGTCTTTCAGGTAAGGAAAACTAGCTGCATTTATTTTTAAGTTGTAAATATCTTGAAATGTAGTTTTGAATGATTGAATGTATGACGATGTTTTATTTGCTGAACTTGATTTGTGTTGAATGTTTGTTATGTTGTTGTCTTGGTTGAATTAATGTTGATTGGAGAACTTGAGATCTGATCATTTGAGTGACTTGGTATGTGCCTTGATATTAGAAGCTTTTTTTTTTTTTTTATCAAATCACTAAAAAGGAAATACCAATTTGACCACTTGAATAAGTTCTATTTTTCCTTAATCATAGAATTTTGTTTGTTGTTTTCTGATACAGCGTTGAGCAGTGGCAGATTGGTGTTTAGCACTAGTTCATTTAGCATGTCTGGGAACATTAGCTCTAGGTCGTCAAACGCTAGTTTTGAACTACTGAGGGTTATATATTGCGAATGGTATAGTGTTGAACGAAGTTAGAGTGTTGCTGAGCGCCTATTTTTGTGAATGGTAGTGTTTAGCGCGATTTGGAGCATTTTAAATTCAGAGTGTTAAGCACCAAAAAGTGTCGCTAACCACAACTTGTTGCTAGAAAAATGGCGTTGAGTGTCATGACTAGCGTTGAGCGCTAATGTGTATGTGTGAATCGGTTTGTCTTCTTTTACTGTTTAAGATAGATTTGAAATGGATTTTATGTATTTGTATGAGTATTATGATGATCTATTGAGGTGATGATATTTTGTGAATATGTGTGGTGATGGTGTTGTGAGAATTTCAAGAAAAAAATATTTGTGGTGATGCGATTGTGTATGCATTGACATTAGGAGTTCAATAAGGAGGTATCCTGATATACTACCAACCATTCAACTCATATGGAGAAATGAGTTAGGAGGAGAATGGCAGAAGTTCCTAACCACTGGACTCTTTTTGTCCTAGGTGCGAAGGGAACTAAGTTAAGTAGTAAAGTGATAATCTCTTTGATTATGACTGTGCAAAGTATAAACACTACTATAAGTGTACGCCTAGAGTGAAACCTAATACCAAATGCATGTATCAAGATAATTGAGTCTAATGTCAACTTTTTATGTTTGTTTATATGAGTTATGATATTTCACAAATGTTTAGCTTATATCTAATATGATTTAATTCTTTTCTTGTGGAGTATATTGTGTATTCATTTATTTCTTTTGCAATGATTATCTTATTGATGTGAGTAAATGACTAGTAGGTGTTGAAGCATTTCTAGTTGGTGATGCTGCATAGTATTCTACATGGGTAGATTAGTAATTTCTTTTAGTTGGTTTAGATGTTTTTAGTATAACTATTTTGTTTTTAATAACTATATTAACATCATATGTTTATAGTTTGAGACAGTTTATTTTGAGACAATTAATTTGTTTTATGAATTTTATAATGTCTTGTTTTATCAATTATAAACCGTTAAAATTAAAACGTTATTAGGTAAATTTTTAAAGAGTTCAAAGAAAATTAATAGATCGGAATTTTGTATCTATACAATTTGTTTTCCTAAACGTTGTACTAAAAGCAACATGTTTCAATATTTATTATACCTAATACATATTTTTATCAATACACATTTTGGAGAATAGATAAATACATTATTTCAAAATTATTTTATAAAGTGATATTTGGATTCTAATATATATATATATATATATATATATATATATATATATATGGGGTTTAGTAATTTATGTAAAGTGATTTTTCAGTTGGTACATTTTAGCAAAGTGTACCAAATTTTAGGTTATAAAAATATTTCTATTTAAAAAAAAAATACTTTAAATATAAGAATACTTTAATAATTTTAAAATTTAATTTAAATAAAAAATAAAAAAAGGTAGTTATTCATTAATTATTTTTTAAAATAAAAAATAAAAAAAGGTAGTTATTTTCCACTACTTAAAGGAATATTTTTAATAATAATATTTTTAAATAGATATAATTTTTATAGTTACCTTGTTTTTTAAAAATGGGTGGATCACATCCATAGCAACATATCTTCCATGATTTAAAGGTATCTTTTGCAATTTTTATTTCCATGACTTTATAGAACCCGTCTGGGTTTATTGAACCCGTATGGGTTTATAGAACCCGTTTGGGTTTATTAAAAAACCAGTTTGGGTTTATAAAACCTGGGTTAAAAAAACAACTACCTTTTATTTTAAAAAACAACTACATTTTAAAAAATATATAATAAAAGATAATAACTTCTCACGTGGACCAATCAGGATTTTTCATAACTACCTTTTATTTTTTATTTTAAATTAAATTTTAAAATTATTAAAATACCCTTGGATTTAAAGTTGGTTTTTTTTTAACAGGGACATTTTTGTAACCTAAAACTTGGTACACTTTGCTAAAATGTACCAACGGAAAAACTTCCTTACGTAAATTAACAAACTCATATATATATATATATATATATATATATATATATATATATATATATATATATATATATATATATATAACTTCCAGTGTCACACACAGCTATATATATTGAAATTATTAAGGAACATAAATAATATTTATAATGTCGCTGGCAATTAGTTGTTATTCTTATAGTGACTTAGGTTGTGGTTGAGATAAACCTGTTATTCGGAATGACAATGACATTGTCCAGAAGAGATAAATTCTTATTTCAACAAAACATAACATGCAAATGTATATATTTTTGCCAACAACTCTATCATGTATGTGAAGAATTTAAAAAATGCAAGGTGAATTATCTTTATTCTTGCAATGATTGTTCAGAGCATGTTGATTCCATTAATTTTCCACATAATTAAGGATTCTCAATAATTGGGACAGACTATATATATATTTTATGAAGAAATACACTTGTTTCCTTGCCTTTTTTCCTACAGTTCTTTTCCTAGCATTATAAACCCTTGCTTTGACTTATTGTTAAACATGGAAGAAAGGTTTATTTTAGAACTTTCTTCGAAATTCTATGTTAATAAGGTTTTTAATATGTATTTATAGATTTGTAGAACTTCAGTATGAATGCTAAACAATCGATTAAAATTTAATTTTTAATTTATTACTTATTAGTAAATATATATAGTAAAAATCCCTCCAACGATATTCATTTATAATGTTTATCGTGCTAATATAATAAAATCAAAATGCATTGTGATATTCATAAATACAACAAATTTAAACTTTTGAAAAAGTCAAATTAGGATGGTTTTCTTATATATAGTCATGGAGGTTTTAAAATTTACGATGGTTAGACATAAAACTATCGTATAACTAAAATTTCATATTCAATTTAAAAACTTCTAATTATATATGATTTTTTGTTGTAGGATTCTCTAGTTGAACATTAAATCTATGGTAGTTTCAATCCTTATGGTTGAAAGGATATTTTTAATATTGTTATTAGACAATTTAAATATCTTAAACGTATTCGTACTACTGAATATGGTTTGGGATTCGATATTATTTTGGAGCCTCATTGCAAAGCCAATCTCATTCATCTACTTGCTCTTTCGAAGGAGTACATGAAGAAAATGAAGTGTGACCTTGTTGAAGAGCTACGGGAGCAGATGAGACAAGAAAGGGAGGAGTTGAGACAAGAGCAAGAACGAATGAGACAAGAACAACAGGAGATGATTGATGTAATTGGCAAGTGGCTAGAAAGCTTACTAGTCTCTAAAGGCAACCCACTGTAGTACAAGTTGACATTTCTCCCGTTCTTAGAGTTAGCACTAGAGGGAGTTATTCAGCTACAACTGAAATGGGGAGTAAGATTGGCTACGATTCCTAACGTGAGTTGTACACAATAGTTGATTATGTATCTCCCCTCGATTGGTGATCCACGGGAAGAGCTTTGAAAGTTCAACCATGTTACATGGTTAGCCTCTCCCCTTTCATTTGGTAAAGGTTATGGTGGAGACATCAAAGGTTTGTATTATATCAGAAGCATTACAAACCTTCATTGCCTGACCAAAACATCTCATGAAGATGACACTATGTTACACTTTGGTAAATATCTACACTAATATTGTTACATATACAGTATTTAGATTCCTAACTAATGTCATGTTTGTTTTGTGTGTAACAACATGAAACAAAGTTGCAAGTCACTACAAAAAGAAAATTAGTTCTCAAGGATCCACTGGACACATTGAGGGAGGTTGTTGCATCCACAGGTATAGACCTAATGAAGATTCCATGGGATGCTAGTGTTTTTGGAAAACAAAGCGAACTTACATTATACATTTACCAATCTAATTTGGATGAGATATTATCAAGAAATCAGAAATTAAACATATTTGTTATGCAATAATGAATTATGTAAGTTAACTTTTATTCATTTTTTTTTGTTACCTTATACACATTGAGGAAGGTATAAATCTATACAATTTAGGTACTTGTAGGGTTTGTGCTATGGAAGCGGGGAAGGATGACAAATATGAAGACACAAAATCAATTGGTAACTCTCCAATAGAAAGACAAATGTACATCAACAAGGTCGTACTAGATGGAAATAAACAAATTTACATTGTTCCATATATAGCTAAGTAAGTCTATCCTTGTTTAATAAATTATATTATATATGTTTTAACTAATTTTCAATCTAGTCGTCATTGACAACAGCTAGTTATTTCCGTACCAAATCATACCACTATATGATTTTGCTCCTATCATAAAAATCTCCATGGTGCATTGAAAAATATAGTAGATACGTAAATCTAAAATGTTTAATTATTCTAAGAAAAGCCTACTGTTTGAATGACTTTGAACATACAATGTCACATTTTCTAACATTAAATATTATTATATTTGGTGATTTTAATGGTCAAATCATAATGAGTGGTAAATCAAGTGCTAATAATTTATCTAATGAGTTAAAATATGTTGTAGTACAATAAACAAACTAGTAACTTTGAGTGTGACTACTACATCATGCAATGAATGACTATCATTATGGAAATTGGTTGGGATGAGATAATATGATATATCTCATTTCAACATATCTTTTAATTCATTTTCATATATAATAATTTTGACTTCGATTTACTTTTTATAGAATTTTGTTGACGAACAGCCAATGGATTCCAAAGTATTATCTTATATTTAGAAAATGTGGGCAAAATATTTTCTTTCTTGATATAAGAATTTAGATGTTGGTAGTTAGATTTAGTTTAGTAATTTTAAATGTTTAAGAACTTTGTTCAAATATTAGATATTTATTATGGCAAAACTATCATGATATATGCTACTTCTAGATGTTTATATGCTCGTCAAACCCAAATTATTTGAATTTCATATCGAAATATCATGTGATTAAGGAGATGACCATTGTGATAGTTTAATTCCAAATTTTAATTATTTTGATGTAATTTATTTGTTTAATGTGATTAACACCGTCATGGTTTACAATAATCAAAACAGTGGCCTATACGTCGTGATTTGAGTTAAAATTTTCATGAAGGCGTGGACAACGATGAAGTTGCCATAATAGAAAGACTCGTTTAACCGTTGTGATATAAATTTTCTATAGTAGTGTGTAAATTATAACGCGAGTTTGAGTTTGAAAAAATGTGGTAGTTACAATATTCAATATATGAATTCTTTCTTTCATATCTGTTGTGACAAATATACATATAGATTAGCTTTTTGTTCATTAAAATATAATGTTACTAATTAAGGTTCAAGATAGGAAACTAAATTAACTTTAAAAATGTTGGGCATCAAGTTTCCACTATCTAAGTGACGAGGAATAAAAATCTTATTAGTTTTTAAGTTTAAAAGTGATTTTATTTCATTTGTGTATTTTTATTTATTTGCTAGTTAAGAAAATTAGATTTAATTGTATATCTATTTATCTAAATTTAGCACATTCATGTTTTTATCTCTAAATTAAGTTTAAAGGTATTTGTTGAACTTCTTCCAACTTATCTCTAAAGAAAAATAGTTTGGCTCGCCATTTAAACTTCATACTCAGGTTTAAAAATGTTGTTTTTATAAAAAAAGGTTTTCTTAAAATCTTAAATGAATAATTCAATCTTTTCTTATATATTTGACAAGTTTTCACAATTGGTAATAGAGTTCAACCTCTAAAAAGTTCAACGTAGAAGAACATTTGATTACTCAAATAGCATTCCTCACAAAAAAATTGAATATAAAAAGGTATGCAAGTTGAAGACTTTATATGACTACTTGAACTGGCAGTCGATTGTCCAAGCTTTTCCATATTTATATACAAATCAGAAATTACCAAAAATTCAATCAGTTTAGAACTTCATAGATAGAGGGTTTTCTGTTGAAGAGGTGAATGGAAGAGCAAATATAGAGAAGAAAAAACCCTTGAGTGATGAGTCATTCTTTTCAACCATATCCAACAATTGCATTGAAGACAAATTAGAGTAAGCATGACTCAAGCATAACTTCCACTTTTTTTTAGTAATGTGAAAAAATTCAGAGAGTCTTTCACCATGAGAGACGGTAAGGTTATGGATAATATGTTTGGGATAATGGAGTTTCTTCTAAATGGTTTGAAGCTTTAGGGCAAAGCTTCTTTAAAGAATATACCAACCTAAAACAACCAAATAACATGGTTAAGGTATTGGAGTAAAAGATCACCCTTAGTGAAAAGTGTTTTTACAATACATTTGTCTTGTAAAAGTTGTATCCTACTTTGTCAAATACATCTATTAGAAAAAGTTTAATAATAAGTCTATCTAACTTAAACTTTATATGATCAAGTTTACAAACCTTGTTTTTACAAAAACGTTTTTGAAAAATCTTAAATACATTATTTAATCATCATTTTTGTGTATTTAAAATTTTTCAAACCCAAATAAGAAATATTTTTCATTTTAATAATTTATATATATTCTTACATTATATTTATAATTCATCTTATATAGTGTGAGAATTTAGAGATGAATAATCATTACATTTAATAATAATCAATGATATTAAAAATAAATCAAAGTACAATTTTTTAAAAGTCAAGATAAATAAATACACGTCGTAATTTTACAAAATATTTTTACTCGGAATGGGAGACAATATAAATTATTTAAACTTTTTTACAATGTGATTGTTTCAAAATGTAGATTATATTTTTGTTGGCATTGGCTTTTCTTTACTAGCTTAAAATAGATAACTCATAAACATAGTAGATTTCTATGTAGCCATAAGATGTAAAATGTATAACCTTTTATAATGATCATGATTATAACTAATCATATTTAATATTGTTTTATAATTCAACATTAATAGTCGACATAGTGAGTAGAATATGTACATATTATACATCGGATATAGCCGTGTATAAAATGTATATTTTGTTGGAGAAGTTCGACACACACATAAATCTTCATACTTGATAAAATATTATTCGCTTTAGATCAAATCTTCACGAGTTTGCTTTTAGTACCACTCTAAAATGTCTCTTACTATTAGAGAGGAATCTATATATAAACCCAATCTTTATTTTACTTAACATGAGACTTTGTTTGTGTCCTGATATCGAAGTTTAATGAATTGATGACTTTTTCTTACACCAATTCTAAAATTCCTATTAGAATAGATGAGTGTAATATTCTGGAATGAGATCATGGTAGATCTCTCTGGGCCAAGCAAATCACACATTTTGGGCCACAAGGATATCGTCAAATGGCTAATTCATCAACACTGACAAAAACATTCAATCATGGAAAATGTAACAACATTATTATTAACATTTCACAACACTTTTTAGTGTTTAACATAATATTTATATTGTTATCTATATTTGAAAGTATATCTGTTTTATGTATGGAATGAGACATCTGAAAATAATTAGTGTGGGATGTGTTGGTCCACAGATTTCAAAGGAAATAAATAAGGAGTCCTGAAAAGGAAGACAAGCCATGATAGATTTGTATGGTTGTGAGAGAGAAAACATATAAGCAGTGTTAGATGTCACTGAACAAAGATTTACTATTCAACATTTCTGCACTGCACCACTGTACTTTTTGTCTCTCTCACGTTACAACTTCCAAGGTTTCTCATAAAAGCTCTGCAGCCACTCAGCAGCACATGCCTGCCACCCCACTTTCATCTTCTCCTCTCAATTCATTCTAACCATTTATATTATCTATATATATATATATAAATCTTTAAATCTCTTACACCTCTTCTTCTACACTTTCACATCTTCGTTAAGGAAATGAGATAAGATGAAATTATATTATGTAATTAGAATATAAATTTTATTATATAAGTACTCAGTTTTATAGAATTAAATTAAGTTTAAATTTATTTTTTAATATAGTATGGGAATTATACTTAAAACATATACTAGAGAAATGTATGTAAATATTCTAATTTATCTGTTATTAAAAGTGGGTTTAAACTTAATTCATTTCACAAAATCGGTTTATAAATTGATCTTATTTTTAGTCAATGTGGGACTTTTAACACATTTTCTTCACGTCGAGATATAGACATACCGTACATGATAGTATAAACTGGATGGTCCAATAGCAGGTGGAACAATAGACTCTTAACCTGGCTCTGATACCATGTTAGAAAGTGGGTTTAAGTCTAACTCAACCTCACAAAACCGACTTGTAAAATGAAATTTGCACCTTATTTATATATTATAAATTGGTTTTATCTCGATGTGGGATTTCCAACATCTATTGAGCCAGTATCGAATTACTCATTAATTTTACTCTCATATTCAACATGTCTATATCTATGAAGAGTATGAAGTTGAGTTAGTCTTAAATTATTTTTTAATAACAATTTTTACTTAAATCATTCTATTTGTTATTCCAATATCAATTAATACTTAATTTTATCCCGATGTTGAATGTGAACTTATGAATTTGAATGTTCTTCCTTCATGTATAGTATCATTCAATCATGAATCTGAAATTATTTTTATTGTGATTCATGTCATTTGATGAATTTTAAATTATTGTTCTGAATCTTTATATGTGATGCATTAATGAAAGAATGTGATTTTGTATCTTTGACATGAAATCACATGATTCAACTGTTTTCTTTCGCCAATTCTTATACAAAAATTACAAGATTACACTAGTTTAAATTATCAAACGAAAATAAATAAAAATAATATTGACACACCAGTTTAAATTATCAAACGAAAAGAAATAAAAATAATATTGAAATTGTCCTACTAAATAATTTTATTACTCTATCAGTAGTTGATTCAATGTAGTACTTATTTTATTTATCTCAATTTCATTCTCTTTAATTGCTTAAAATTCCTTTTTGTGGTCGTAGAATGTACATGCCTATTTTTTATATAAATAAAAAATAAGAAAAATACTCATTATATCCTAATAAGGTCATGTTACTATGAATCTTGAATTCTTACGATATCTAGTACCATCAATCTTAGGTTGAGTAATCAGGGTATGATAATAATATTGTGTGGCAAATTATCCTTTTTGTTATGGATAATGATATTTAGACAACATTTTTTTGACAACATTTGAACATTGATTACGTGTCAATCTGTGATTGGTCATAAATTATCCTTTTGTTATACTTGGATTTTTCTTTTAAATAATTACTAATATATTTGTAAATTGCGTACACTATTCTTTTTGTTCAATCTTAATATGCGCTAAAAATTTATCTTTCCAAATATCCGATATAATTTTATATTCAGAATTTGAACTTAATTAAGTTTAAATAACTCATACTGGTTAATCAAAGTATTCACAATTTAAATCTTTACTTCTTTTTTGTAAGAGTTTAAATCTTGATTAACCTGAACTGTGTATATTTAAATCAACAGCCGACAAAAGCTATAATTTGAGTGAGTTTGATTAAAAAGAAAACAAATGCAGAAGAGAAAGATATTCTTAAGATGCTCTCATTGCTTAGCCACACGATGCCTTATCATTTGATACATCACCTACATATATCATTTTATAAGAGTTTTCTACTTTACCTAAAACATTTTTATTACATAATTTTAAAATGAACTTTTTATAACTATAATGCAATAAAAGGACACAACGGTTGTTTTGAAATTATGGCAATGATTCCAAAATTGAGATATATTCAGGTAAAGTAAAAAAAGCAAAACTTTTTGGCCTCGGTTCAAAAATTAAAGAAAAAAAGTTATGACCTCGGTTCAAAGTTATTAAAAAAAGTGGATTTTTTTTTGTCTTAAATGGATTTAGAACCGAGGCAAGAGATCATTTTTCTGCCTCGATTAGATTTAGAGTTGAGGCAATAGACCATTTTCTGTCTCGGTTAGATTTAGAACCAAGATAATAGATAATTTTCTACCTCGGTTACTATAATAACCATTGTCTAATGTCCAATTTTTTTTTTAAAAAAAATAGCAGTTCTATTTCTTCAACATTCCATATTACACTTCAAGTTTTGTGAGGGGCTTTCATGATTTGTTAGTCCTTCTAACAAATTTTCGTGATATTTTGAGTTCGTTTTATCAATTTTACCTATACCTATGTTTTGATGTATATGGTGTACGAAGAACAAACAACCAAACCAAACCAAAAGACACGAAAGTTCATCAAAAAGCTAAAACGAAATGAAACTAACCTTGAAGGTGGGTGTGATGCTGAAAGGAAACGAATGTCATAAAAGAGTACCTGTGGACAAAACCAATTGGTCAAAATGAAATAAAATCACACCTAAAGTACATAATCAACGTAAAATGAAAGAAAAATGGAAGAAATGTTGAGGTTGATGGTCACAAAAATAGAGAATGAATAGAGCAAAATGGCGGCAACATAGAGAAAACGAAGAAGAACGAGAAAGAAATGTGCAAGTGGCTCTGTTACTTTGCAAATTTAAGCTTAAAAACGAATGTTATTACCTTGGTTATTTGTTTAACTGAAGCAATAAGGGGTCTATTGTCTCGGTTCTTTTAAGAACAAATGCATAAAGTCTCCCAAAAAATTAAAAAAATAATATTTTCAGTAATTTTATGTCTCGATTTGCGCCATAACCGAAGCATAACAACTCTATTACCTCAGTTCTACTAAGAATCGGTGCCTAAAGTCTTCCAAAGAAAATTTAAAAAAATAATATTTTTAGTTATTTTATGTTTCAGTTCGCACCATAACCGAAACATAAGAACTATATGGTCTCGGTTCTCTAAACAACTGAGGCCATAAACCTAGTTCAAAAACGAGTCAACTAAAAAGTCGAATTTGCACAGAGATTTGACCTCGGTTGTTTACAGAACCGAAGTCATATACCCTTTTAGTTTTCGATTTTTTTTAACCGAGACATATATGTTTCTGATAATTATAAAAATGACACCATACCATTTTATGCTTCGATTGCAATGAAACCAATACCAAATACGCAAATTAATATCCATGTTTTTTACTAGTGTAATAAACTAATAATACTATTATTAGTTGAGTTTATATCTAATTTAACTTTATAAAATCAATTTTTAAAGTAAAAATTACACTACGTTTTATATATTATAATTCAACTTATTTTTAATTAGTGTAAAATTTTTAACACATTTTTTTATATAGAAATATTAATATTTCATGATATTATAGCTACTTATAAATAATCTAACACAAGTTTTTAAGAACTTTTTTAGGTTAAGTTCAGTATACAACTTTCATATTATTTTATTGAATAAGTTTATATTTAATTCAATTTTATAAAACTGACTATAAATTATATTTAACTTATTTCGACGTATAAATTATATTTAACTTATTTATATTAATTTAATTTTATTTATAATTGGTGTAAGATCTCTTATTACTATCACTAAATAATTAAATTTGCATACTTCTTAACAACTAGAAATATATAACAAACAGAAAAAAAAAATCAAAAGACAGATAAGCTAATTTAAAAAATATTATGATTTTTCTTAATCATGTTTAAAACTAGAGAACAATACTAGTAAAGCACATAATCCATGTTAAAATTAATATATGATTTTTAATTGTATTTATTTCAATTTACATGTAATTGGTATATACTAAAGTTTATAAAAGGATAATGGATGTTTTAGGGTTGAGTGTGCACGTACATTGTTACCATTTTTGGTATCATGATGCAAGCACAATTATCCACTTGCACGTGTTATGCCTTCCATCTCCATCGCATTCCACATCACAAACCAACCACTTTTACGTTCTTCTAACACAAACATTATTATTCATTCTATGTTGCCAACATTAAATTCCTACACACCATTTTTCTTCATAAATATATGTTCAAGAAATATTGTTATAATGTTATTCAATTTTGGTGAAAAAACAATATTAGTTATATTTTTAATTAATCTGTGCGTATTAATGTAGAAACCAAATGAAAACCTCAACTATTTTGTTAAATTTAAATATATATATATATATATATATATATATATATATATATATATATATATATATAATATTATATTCTACATACCAATTTTACATTAAAAAAAAATAACCACATAAAATTTAAAAATATATATATATATATACTTTGACACATAAATATTTTATGTTTATTTGTGTCAGCCCTCGAAAATGACATGTGGAAGGGTGAAACAAATGTCTCAAAATAAGGAAGTTGTGTGTTTTATATAAACGTAAATAAAACAAAAAAGTCTATGAGCTGTCTTATTTTCTTCAGAATCTGCATCTCTCTAAAACACAAGCTTCTACCTTTTTTCCTCCTTCTCTCTAAAATTCTCTTTCTTCTCTCTACAAATTTACATCTTATTCTTCATCTAATCTACAATCAGATTATGAGTAAGTCATCCTACTGTCAAGGACTTCCATTCTCACTGATCAAACTTGTGTTTTGAGCGGGTAAGTTTCATTTCTTGAGTTTCTGTAAAATCTGGAAAATTCTGTCACTTGCATGTGTGCTTCAACCTTCTCTTCCCCTTTCTAACTCCATATAGGTTCGTTGGATGATCTTTTCTCACCAATCGGTGAACTATAGGTGTTCTTGGGATTCTCTAGTGAGAAAACAAATTCTGGAAAAGATAAGCGTTGTTTAGTTTGGACTAAGAGGTAAGGGAAGCTAGCTAATTTAAGTACTTGGTTGTGATGTATGAAAATGTTGTTTAATGATATTACATGTATGTGAAATTGAGTTATTTGGTATTCGATGTTGTTGGTAGGGAATATTGATGTTGTGTGTGGTGATTGTATTTCTGTATGATTTTGATTCAATGGTCGAGTGAAATTGAAAGGAAGTATGGTAGTGAAAATGGGGGATTTGTGTTCAGTTTTGAGTTTGGTTTGTATAGGATATTTTGGTCAGTTATTTAGAGACTCGTTGGAATCCTTAAGACACTCATAATTGCAATAAAACTAGTAAATCTAGTTCTCAGTCATTGAGTTCGTGATTTTGCAGACTTAAGCCTCAAATCTGTGAATGAAACTCTTTTTAATGATGTTAAAAAGATTCAACTACTCTTAATTAATGTATAAGAATGTATGATATAAGTTTGGAGGATTAGAAGTTGAGTGAATGTAGAAAAGTTGGTAAGAATGGGTGTTGATCATAATTCTGCAGTCATTCTGCAAAATTATGCAGTTTCATTGTGAGTCTCTTATTGACCGATCGGCCTATTGGGTGCTCGGTCTTAATTGAGTTCTACAATTGTGGATTCTCAATTTATGACCGATCAGTCTTATGCTACTATTCAGTGAATATAGCATTCGACTTATTCTTAGTCTTCAGTCTTAACCGTGTTCGGGCTGTCACAAGCCTTATCTCTCTATGACCGCTCGGTCATGTTCAGTTTTAGAAGTGTTTGATCATGGACTAGCACTCGGTCTTAGAAGTGCCCGGTCATGGACTAGCACGGTCTCAGAAGTGCTTGGTCTTGTACTAGCACTCGGTCTCTTCATATTACGTAGTCTTGTACTTGTATTAAACTTAAGGGTGTTCGGCCTAAGATGATAGTGTTCGGTATGATCTACTAGTGGTCGGCATTAACCAATAAGTGTTTAGCCTAACTCAATAGTATTCAAATCAAGTCAATAGTGTTCGGTCTAAGTTCAAGTGTTCGGCTCATGCGTGAGTCTTAATCTCTAAATGACCTTTTGGTCATATTCACTTATAGGGAGTGTTCTCCCTTTCGGTCTCGTCCATAGACTATGTTGTTTTATTCCTTTCGGCCTTGTTCAATGGTGGGAGTGGTTTTACTGTTTGTGTGATTTTATTTAAAGATGTTATGAATGAGGAAGTATTATGGTATTAAGGTATGATGTGATAATTGTAATGAAATGTGAAAGTATGATGTGACAATTATAATATGGATCTGAAAGAGAATTCCAAGGAGGAATGTCTCAGTGGTTGGTTGTACTGTGGTAAAAGTATGAATATGAGAAGCTTATCATTGGCGTTCATCTTGACATTCTAATGGTCACCGAGTCTCAAGAAAAGAATGGTGATGCATATGGTGAGAATAGCAGGAGGCCCTAGCCTGGGTGGTATGTATTACCTTGACCTAAGGTGAGGTATAACGGGCTAACCTCATGTGGCAACTAAAGGGTTTTCCATGCTGCAGTAATCATGATGATTTTCAAAGTTACTACCCACTAGTGCACGAACGACCATAGCTTATATTCATACTAGTCCAGACAATCAGTGTAAAATGGTTGGTTATAACATGTTTGTATGATTTCTGTATATGTATGATTGTATTGTGTGTGTATCTGAATTATATGACAACATAGTTAATTAAATTACACTAGCTTATCCTTATTTTCCTGTCATGTCATATTGTCCGTTCGGTCGTCCTTGTTTTTGCAATGATCACCCTATGAGTGTGAGCAGAAGATGCACAAGCTTCCCTGGAGTAAGCACTAGAAAAGGAAGATAGTTTAAGAGTAAGACTTTTTGGTCTTGCACTTCTTTTATATTAGTTTAGGACCGTTCGGTTTAATACATTGTTGTATAACCGTTCAGTTTGTACTAGTAATTGTATCAGTATAGGTTTTTCATCAAAGTTTGAAATTTATGGTTATTTTATGATGATTGTAAATTAATTTTATTTCCTTGTAACTATTCTATTGTATTATAAAGACTCTTAAGTATAGTTTATTTTTTTTTTATTTTTTACTTTCTTTTTTCTTAAAAAAATACAAAATTTTATTTTCTTATGATTATTTTATCTTGTTGTATATGTCAAATCAATGTAAGAATGTGTACGTTTACTCTAAAATTTAATCATTTCTACAAAAGCTCCAAATTTAAATGAAAGAAACCAACTTGAGTAAATCAACCCATTCATGATGATCTTTCTCTTAAGCAAGATTGTTTCCAATGATAAACGTTTTAGACTAACATTTAAATGGTTCAAATTCGTTAAAGAATTAATAAAGAACATTCCCAACTCAAAAGAATGGTGGCAGATGAATTTTCATGTTACTTGATCAGCACTGACTTACAATCTGTCATCCAGTTTGGAGGCGAACCAAGATGTATCAAGAGATTTTCTTAAAATTGATTCATTTAGGAACAAAGCATTTTAGAATTTGGAGTTATAAGTTTCATACGATGCCACAAAAGTAACAGAAAAAATTGTTCTCACATTTTACTAGTTACAACTTGCAACACAATCATAAAAAGCTCAAAATTCAGAAGATCGTTATCTGTAAGTTCGAATTTAAATCTTCATATTTACTCAATACTCTATCCTAAATCTTCGTATGAACAGTACAAACTGCTAATCAGTTCTTTAGCCAAATATAAGCTAAGTTATGATTGATGATCATTTTCATGAATTCAATGTAAAATGAAAACTAGAGACTCCATCACCATGCATGCTTTGAAGTTATCTATGACACTGAGAATCACTTGTTAGAAATCATCTTCTCAATTTGACCATTCTGGTTGTACAGATCCACAATTTTCTTAGCATATGTGGGCATGTGCCTATCAGCCCTGCAAACATTTACATTTCAACAATATAAACAAACTTCATATCCTTAACATCCAAAGGTTCTGCCATAAATTATCCTAACTTTAAAGGCTTGTGGATAATACAAGGACACATAAGTGTATTCTATGTACATTAACTAAAAAGAGTCTCATAGAATATGTACAAATCAATTCCATGTAATCAAAGTTAGGGAAAAAAATCTGAAAAATACAATCATTATCAAAAGACTCCCTCTCAAGTTAATCAAGGAATATTTTTCATTCTCAGCTTGGCAATGGGTGTTTGAAACCACGCTCGGAGTATTCCCCAAGTGCAAGAAAAAAAAAGAGTTAATCTGAGGTCTTGTTTAGACGAGCTTCTCCAGAAAAACTTATAGGAGAGGAAAATATGAATAAAGCAAATGAAATTGATTTCACTTGTAAGGACACATAAGCTTCCCTAACAAGACAACCAATATCTCCAAATATGAGAAGGTTGATACCAAAACCACACATGAGAACTTGTTCCTCTTCCTTTTGGAAAAAAAGACAATTGTATGTTGGTGGGTTTGTTATTAAGGTTGGGTCAATTTCTCAAATACCTTAAAGCAAGACTAGGTTCCAAAGGACACACACATGTATACGATCTTCAATATGGTGATATCTTTTCTCATATGGCCCAAATTACCACTGTTTGACTTTTCTTTCTTATATTTGCCCTTTGTCATTGTCCCCTCCATTAGCTGAATAGTGAAGGAAATCTACATCGAACAACCTCTCAGGTTTGTTGTTCAAGAGAAGCGTGGGTTAGTTTGTAAATTGAGTTAATCCTTCTATGGTCTTAAACAATCTCCTCACGATTAATTTGGCAAATTCAACAACACTACTAATTTTGGATTGAAACATAGTAAAGCAAATCATTTAGTCTTTTATTGTCATACCTCTCTAGAAAAATGTGTACTTGATTGTATGTGCTGATAATGTCACAAAAATTTCTCAATTGAAGAAGCATTCATGCAATTATTTTTAGACTAAAGACCTTGGACATCTCAAGCATTTTTTGGATATTGAAGTAACTCAATCAAAAGAAGGTATTGTTATATATCCCAGGGAAAATAAGCCTTAAGACATTCTAAAGGAAACATGTATGATTGATCGTAAACCACTATATAATCCAATGGATCCAAATCAAAAGTTAATAGAGTTACGCATTCTCAAACCTAGAAATATATAGAAGATTTGTTGGGAAACTAATTTATTTTGCTATCACTAGATATGACTTGTATTTTGCACTTAGAATGGTTAGTCAGTTACAAAGGCTCCTCATCTTGATCACTAGAGTGTTGCCATTTGCTTCCTCATATACCTGATGGGATAAACTTAAATTTTAGGATTTTATTAATAATTTTGTTTAAATCTTATTTTATTAGTTTTAGATCTAGTAATATTTAGTTTGATTTGATAGAGATAAAATAGAAATGGATAGTTATGATTTTCTGTTTATCTAGGTAGAATATTAATTTATGATAGAATATACAGATTTAATTTTTAAGACAATTGATATTTTATTTTCAGATTTTATTTTTATTTCCGTAATATTGTAAGTATCACGGTTATTTAAAGCCCTTCAATTATCAATGAATAGAAGACTCAAATTTTAGGAAAATATCTGAGTGTGTATCGTGAGATTTTCCCATTAGTTGTATCAGAGCATAAAGCTCTGAGTACCGAGAAAGAGAGGAGAGAGTCAAACACAGTGAGAGAAAAAGTGAGTGCTTGATTTTTTGAGAGAGATAACAAAGGTTGTCAATGGTATGAGTGTGCCACAATTGACGAGAAAAACCAATTATGATAATTGGTGCCTACAGATGAAGGCATTATTGAGATCCCAAGAGAAAAGTGTGCCCTCTTAGACATTTTTTCATATTTTCCATTAAGCTCTTCCTCAATTTTGAATAAAGATGTATTATTGGCTGAAGGATTGAAGCATAATCTCCAAAGTATTAGCTAGTTGTACAGAAAAGGTTTGAAAGCTACATTTGACGTAAATCATTGCTCGTTTTGCAGTCAACATGCAAATAAAATTGAGTTGATTGGCAAGAGAGACAAAACATATATGCGATAGATTGTAAATGTCTGGGAAATACGAAAATAAACCAAAATCTCTTTTAGATCAAAGAAATTTGTTTTTAAAGAAAACCTTTAAAACTTTTTCATATGGATCTTTTGGACCATTTAGAACAAAGAGTTTGGGTGGAAATTACTATGCATTTGATTAGTTGATGATTACATAGGCTTTATCTATTATCTATCCTAAGCTAATTAAGGAACTAAAATCAAAGAATCTGTAAAAATATCAAATTTGTCCTAATTATAGAGTATTCATAAAGAAATGTCGACATTATGATCAAATTCAAATCATACCAATTATGTTAGTTAGGTCTCACATACCTTTCCTTGCCCCACAAACGATTCACGTGTAGATAGTTGCGAATGGTATGATAATCAAGTGAATAACGTGCAAATTCAAGACCCTTAGGACCAATCTGAACATAAAAGCCAGAGCCAAAAGTATTGTTATGTCATGCATAATATACAAGCATAAATGGATAATCTGCTATGAATCTTTTACCAGGTTTAGTATAAAAGCTAGCAGATTTCCAACAAATTTTGGGGCAGGTTGAGAAGGACCTCTTCCTGATAAACAATTTCAAAGAAAGAAGTAATCATCTCTGGCAGTATACAGTAGTACTGATCAAAACAGAGAAGAGAAACTCTAAGCCAAAGATAATGTAATAACTGTCATATTCTATCATGAATAGATGAATCCACAAAATCCAATTTTATCACAAAGAACATATTATATATACCTAACTTAGCTTCATCATCAGCTTTAACAGTCTCCATGACAAATGGTCGCCTATTCCCCTGAATCAAATGGAAAAAATCATACTCTTCTTTATTTTAAAATAAAAATAATATGCTTAAATGGAAAAGTATTTACAGAACTAATTGTTGGAGTAATCTCTAGTAAGTTCTCCACAAGACTCAACATCTCTCTTCCACGTTCATTCCTGTCATATCAAGAACAACATTTTATAAAAAGGTTAACCCTAACCCATTCATACAAGGCCCCAAAATTCCTTTAACAAACACCCCTCCTTCAGAGGCTGACACCTGGCAGCCTAATGAATTCGGTACTCCCCCTTCGTTGGAGTAGGAGCCTCAACAACGTTGGAACTCGAGACGTTGGGTTCAAAGCAAGGCTCTTATACCATTGTTATGAAAATGTTAACTCATTCATACAAGGCCTCAAAATTCCTTTAACAAAAATATACAGGGCTCAACCCTTCCAAAAAGCAACCCTTCAAGAAAGAGTAATGCATGATTTGGCAAATAAACATTTCTGAAATATGAAGAGCATATATAGACCAAATGATATTGTGCAAAAAGAAGAGACACTTGCGTTTTTCAGTCCATCGAGTTACCTGACTGTAACATATTGTGGATGTTGTGGCATGCTGATTCCAGAATATTTTGGTACACCCATATATCCAACCACCATGTCCTGAAAATTATTTTTCTACTTTCAACTAAAAGTTTCTTAACATGGAAAAAGATGCACAAACAATGTGAAAATCAACCAAAACAAGCCTAATAAGGAAAAATCACAGGGCAAAATTGGCAATAAACAATAGTTCTTCATATTTCACACTCACATAAAATAGAAAGTAAATGGAAGTTTTTTTTCTTGCAGCTTCTAGTTATATATTAACAAGATCAGATTGAAGGTGTATCAAGCATGAAAAGTTGATTCTTAGAACATGAAAAAAAATGCCTATGGTTTTTAATTAAACAATGAAAAGAAGTGAGCTCTTACAAAATACTCTTTTCAAGTCTATCCTACAATATAACAAAATAAATGCATAGATAAAATACAATATCTAATCAATAAGTTGTCGTAAGTCATCTCATTGCTAGACTATATTGCCATCTTAAAATACAATTTGAGATCAAATTTAGGCAATAAAAGGGAACGTGCAAGCAATAGCATAAAAGTAGTCACATATATAATCCTTAATACAAACTGAATATTTAATCAAGTATATTATGGCTTAATATACGATGACAAGTTATTATGTCTTAATATTTAAGGAACAATTAACCAAAACCAATTTTGACATAATATTTACAAACAAGAAAAAAGTTTAAACATTTTAGGATCATGGGAAGTGATTAAACAATATATGGTAAAAGAATTTGGTGCATGAACAGTTTGTACTTTGTAGACAACTTTACAAACACTTAGAAGATATTAACATAATCCTCCTTAGTCAAAGTAAAATATGCTTGTCAAAAAGATTAGATGTTCAAGCAGATAAGGACTCACAGCTAGAGCATTTGTATAGTCAAAACAGCTGCAAGGAAAAGAAAAAATTGCCAACTTAATGCAACATATAATAAAAGAATAAATAAGAAATTGAAGTATAAAGAAAATCATGATTCCTGTATATAAATTTGAAGCCATCACATTATGCAAAGTAAAATAACAATTACCTGTAACAAGATGGAGCAATAACATCAACCAAATCATTTGCTGGCAGACAGAAATAAGGAACCTGTACAGGATAAATTTTTAAACTGAACAAAGTTGAATCCTTGAGAAACACATGAACAAAGTAAAATAAAGGGATATTATATACCTCTTCTATATGACCATCCAAATGCTTCAAGTGAACCTACCAGAATGTTTGAAAAAGCAACTTATGAACATAAAATAAATGGTAAAACACGAAGATGTTATGATAAAGCACCATTCTGAACAAATCAACTAGTGGTTCTACAATCATAGATTATCATTTCAAAACCAAAACGTTTATTTGTCCATAACTGCTCTAAACCAGAAAGGATTTTTCAGCTGAAAACCTTGTAATCTTGCATAAACTCATAATGTAGAACTGTTTCTGGTGATTCACTCGCAGCTTTTAGAAACTTATCCAGCCCTTCCCTAGTACCGTTGTCCACTGCAGAAAGAGAATTTTTGCAAGTCCATTTTTTTCAAGAAAGAATTTACATAATTAAACAGATCCATTAAGAAAATACTGATATTTCTGATTTTATAAATAATAAACAAATGATTCAAAGGATTATATAGCAAAACACTAGACCTTTTCCCTACCGCAATTTGTGCCTAAAACATAGAGCTTATCCAAATTTAAGTGATGTTCCACAGATCTTAATGCTGCAATCGAAGAAATTATTCTGCATTACAACATTACAAGTCACGATGGAGAAAATGATGAAAAACTGCAAAAAGTAAATCTTTATAGTAGTGATACCTTGCACCTGGCAACCTACACCACAGAAAAGAAGACGCTTGACACCAGCAGCCTATCCATAATGATAATTCAGAAAGATAACTATGAATATAAAAGGTATCCTCAGAAGAATACAACCAATAAATTTTATGACAGCTGAAATTTTATGATAAGCTATATGCAAAAAATATCATGGGCAGTTCACAGGTGGGCTTTTATTTGTATCATGACATTTCATTCAACTTTCTCCAAGTTAAAATTTCCTTTTATACATCTGAGACATTCTTGAATAAACAACTAGTTTACAGATCTCTCTCTCATATAATAGGCAGAAATATAAGTCACCACCCAGTTCAAAGCAAAGAATAAGATTTTGAAGAACCAGATGCTCTTGGGCTGTATGACAAACGAATAAAAACAGGAAGAACAGTAAAACCACGAAGGAGAAATGGAATACCAGTCTTGAAATTGAAATTAAATGCAATGGTCTCAAAACAATAGAATGGGTTCAATTCTATCCAAAGCCAAGGTCCATAAAATGAGGAAAATACAGTGGATGTAAACATTTTTGTTTCCACAGCTCATACAGAATGTCAAAACAACTGAATCTCACAGAGAAGATTCTTAATATTTTCCTCATTTGTATCTCTCAATATCTCTTATATTTTGAAGGACAAAGGTCAAAATGCCCTTGGTTCTCATTCCCATATATTGTTTAGCATTATTTTATCAACATATTCATTCCCATTTATTTACTAGCCTAGATGATGGCTTTTTCGTATTTATAGATAAGTTGATTTGCATAAATAATTTGGTAGAATATGCAACTGAAAATTGTACACAAGATTTATCCTAGATCATGACAAATTCTTTCTCCAATGGAAAGATATTTTGCACACCTCAACAAGAGCCAGAGTATTGAGGTTAGGTGATAATGTTGGCTTGACACCTTTAGCAGCCAACACTTCTTCAGGTGTCCTGCAAGAAATTTGAAGAAATAAACAGTGTTTTAAAAAGAAAAATACTTAATATCATGTTGGGAAATTAACTTAGATCCATTTGACAATGTAAAAATGCAGACCTTGCTAAAACAGGTCTTGGAGCAAATCTGTCATCGGGATCACTATAATAAACATAGTCACATCAAAGACATTAACAACGAAAAAGTCAGTTTCAGCAATTAAAAAAAAAAATAGCGTCTTATTTACCATCTAGAATTGCAATTATGTTCTATTACCTTTGCACACAAATGACAGCCTCCACCATCCCTGATTTAAGCATTTCTATTGCAATGGTTGTTACTATACCAGTCCACTGAGCTCCTATTAACAGAAAGAGTTTTATATGTAAAACTTAGTCAAGAAACCTGGCCTAAATCAATGGGAAATAAACAGAAGTTTTGTTAATATGCAAATGCCAGATAAGGAAAAGTTTTTATATAGAATCAGCATTCAAATTGGTCTCCAAATTATGCAATCATTTCGACCCTTTGTTTAATTTATATTACGATTCAGTTATTTCAAATTTGTTTCACATGACTTTATTTACTATTTATGATAAGGTCAATGACATTATGAATTTGAATAACTAAAGGACAAAATGCATGCATAATTTAATCAGTGACTAAATTGCCAGAAACCCATCTCCAAGGACCAAAGTATCATTTTACAAGTAAAGAAAACCTTTATTTCCGATTGTTGTAGTATGTCTGAAAGCTCCGTGGATAAAAAATATCAATATATGGGAAAATTCTTTCTTTTTTTTGTATCTATTCTAATTCTCACCGTATTCCTTACACCTCAAAATTACCATAAAGACTACTTCAAACCCAGCAATGAATGGAAATCATTAGATCTTAACCTGTAAAAGCTTCATATTAAAAAGGTAAAATCCTTCAAGTTAAGGAACCCAAACTGAAATCTATGCAAACTACAAGAGATAAAAATCCATGTAACAAGCCTAGTACAGAACCATGATTACCGTGAATCATACCAATTTAGGATTAGCCACCAGAACCACATATCAGAAACTCAACTAGAAATAAGGCATCTTAAAATATGAAAAATGAATCAAAGAACCCTCACTCGAAGACCCTCAAAACTGATACAACACCAAACTCAGGAAGAATGCATAAGTAACAAAGACACACCAAAATGAGAAAGAATCTTCTGTTTCCAACTCAGAAGAAATACCTTCTACAGGGAGAAGTTTCCGAGCATATAATAGTTCCTCATATACCCCTAAGTAGGTCTCATCCAAGTTATCATCTTTCCTTCCTCTACCATGAACAACGGGCTCCAGTCTCTGAAAGGGAAAACAATTAGCAACTTTAGTTCGGCCAAATACTTTTTCAAGACTAAAATTCTGGATTCCCAATTAGAAGCAAAGCATGGCAATAAAAGTACATAGGTAACATTCGAAATAGGCATGTATAATTTGAAGTTCAATCACCAAAGCCAAAATAAGAAACAAATAGCTATTGCCTATTGAAATTTCAGTTTGACATGTGGGTCTGTTAGAGGAGTTTTTCCATAAGTTATTTCTGAGAGAAAAATTGAAATAAGTTTCTCGATAAGTTAATTTTAACTTAAGCTTGTTAATTCATAAATGCTCTCTCAGAGGTATCATCATTTGAAACACTTTATAAATCGTACATTTAAAAATAAAACAAAGGATGCACCTAACTTATGCACTGCAGACATATGAGCAACAGAAGAACGAAAGATACTTACTTCAATCCTAGACATTCCATCTCCCAAGAAAGCACATGCATTCTTGACGTGGGCAATGTAATATGTATCACACAACCCACAACGACTGTCCAAAAGAAAAATAACAAAACCAAACCATGAGAACTAACAACATGGAAAATAATGTATAGCAACTACAGCATGTTCCATATCATGGTTATGCACTCTCACTGTAATAGTCTGTTAATCAGAAATCTGTGACTCTTAAGATAATTCTACATAATGATTTATGCTTAAATTATGTGCAAACTTCTTTACTCTTTGACAGAAACACAAAGTATGTAACTATGTATATACCTGCAATGATCTTTTGCTGGGTAGATGCCACCTGGTGGGATAGGTTTGGACTTTTTCCTCCAGTCCTTTCTCAAAGAAGTATCTGTATCTGCTTCCCAAAATGGAAGTAAAGGAAACAAAAGATGGGTGAGAAGAGAATCAGATAAAGCATATTAGAGAAATTGAAGGGTTGTTATGAGGATGGAACCTTTGGATGAAGAAGAACAAATGGAGAGGGAAATTGGTAGCGAGGAGAGGTTGGCATGGAGAGATAAGGTAGACATTGTTGAGTTGAAGTGGAAGAACTGAGATTTCATGAGTGAGAAAGGTGACTTAGATTGTGTATTGTTGTAGGTTCTGCTCCACTAGTTCATAATGATGTGGCCCCAACATGCCACGTACAAACAAATATCTAACATTTTTTCTTCATTTTACTTTATTTTTTAATATTAATATTTTGTATATATTAAGATGATCGTAATTTTTTTTAATAGAAGTAACAATAAACGTTATTTATTGAAATAATTTTATATTTTCAATAAATGTGTTATTTATAAATATTAATATAATTCATTCAAAATAAATTAAAATGTTACTAAAAACTAACAACAGAACATATTTAAATTTCTTTCAAAATTGAAATTTCAGATATTTTCAAATGGGGAAGTCTATATTATAAAAAAATCTTAAAAATTCAAAGATTTAGAGAATATAATTTAATTATTTTCGTTTATTTTCAATCGGTGCTATAAAAATATTTAGTTCGACATATTCGTGTCCTCCTGATAGTGAGTGGAGATGCCGCACATTAACGTATACGTAAAGATTTCTATGACTTAGAAAATAGGATTTTCTTTTTCATTTCTATTCTAATTTTAAATTTTACATATACCGTATTTTGTTATTCAGGTTCACATTCATTTAAGACTTTACTAACAAATAATTTAACTAGTAAAAAATAAATATATGAAAATTGTGATCTACAGGACTTCTTTATGTAAAAATAACTTCCAAAATCTTAAACGAATAGTCCTCCCTAATCTTAAAAAAAATATTAATATTTTAATAATTGATTAATTATTAAATGACCTTCACATTAGTTTGTGGGCGGAGACTGGAAAGGGAATTCGGAATAAAGCGAATGATAAGGTAGAGAAAGGGAAATGGTACCTATTTTCGAATACGAAGAGATGGTGGTTATTGTAGCCTGAAGATGCAAATGTACAGGAAAAAGCTTTTCGGAATAAATTGTAAATTGTAAAACAACATTTTTGGAATAAATTGTAAATTGTTTTTAGGAGTCTTTTTTCATGATGAATATGAAATATTCTAACAAATAATCTGAGATACTAAAAATGAATTCCAAATTCTACGTTCTAGAAAATATTCAGAATTTTGGACGTCGGTTGTAAGGTCTTGTAAAATTAAAGTCAAAAGTGTGTACACGTGGCAGCCAAGCATTGGGTAATGTTCTAAAAATAAAACTTTTATAAAAACACTTCATTCTAAGTTTCAGCCCATTCCTCCACCGTCCAGACAAGCACACCTCTCCTTCTTCTTCCCTTCATTCCTCTACCTTCCATCTACCATAACTCAGAATCTAACCGTTTGTTTCTCAAATTGAAGCTACCTAAGCATTCAGGACTCCAAGAGCTACGTTTCTACCGATTGATTTTNCGTTTCTTCCAACCGGTAAGAAAAACCCCTCTTCCATTTNACCCTAGAGTTGAAAACGTGAAATTCCTTATTGCAAGCATTCCATTTCGTTTTCCCCCATAATCTAACTTCTAATTAGTCCTAAAATTCATTTTCCATCATCAATTGATGATTTTAAGTGATTCTCACACTTTGGGTTCAAAGTACGTGGTCTAGGATTCTTCCTTGAGTTGGTCGGACGCATTAAAGATAAGGGGAGCTAGTTCTATTTCTTATTTTTATTGTGTAATGTGAATGAATGACAAATTTTGAAGTGGTATGTTGTTAAAGGCATGAAATTGGTTCTATTGACTTGAAATGCATGTATGGAAGTGGTTGTGTTATGTGAATTTGGTGATTTATGGCTATGAACTGTTTGGAATGATTTTGAAAGATGAATTATTTATGTTGGAACTATTTTGGTGTGAAAAATCTGTTGTGGTGTTGTTAGGAAGAAAAATCAAGTGTCTTAGGGTCAATTTAGGTCATTTAGAGGAAGTAAGGTAGTGATTTTGAGCAATTGAGGTCTGCAGCATATTTGGACTATTGGGACAGTTTTATCCACTGCATTGTGACTTGTTTGAGTCACTAAATTGGTAAAAATAGGTGCAAAGAGGTAAGATTGAGTTTTTGGTCTCTATGTTGGTGAAATTGGAGTTATTTGAAGAGAAGTGAAGTAGTGAATTTGAGAGGTAGAGGTCTATGACTCTTTTGAACTGTTAAGGCAGCTTAGGCAAGTTAATTATAACTTGTTAGAACTATAAAATTGGTTAAAATGAGGTTCTAAATGGTAGAAGTGGAGTTAAGTCCTTAGGTTGAGGAAAAACTAGTGTTTTGGGTGAGTTTAGAGGAAGTGAGGTAGTGGTTTTGAGCTCTAGGGGTTATAACTTGAATTAGGCAGTTAAGACAACTTACGTAAGTTCAAAGTGACTTGTGAGAAGTGTCAAAATAGCCAAGAACAGTCCTCAAGTGTTAAATCTAGATTTGAGCCCATAAGTTGAGAAAATTGGGGTTTTTGAGTGTAAATCTATGCATAGTTGTTAGGAATTGAGGTTAGGAATGTTTATACACCTTTAGACAAGTTTAAATACACATAAATTTCGAGTTATAATGATTAGAAATTCATAAAAAGGTCTAAAACGGAACTTAGGGGTGTGAGTTGTGCAAAATCTGCATAAAACCTGCAGAATCCACGCTGGGCGCCACCTGAATGGCGCTGGGAGTCACCTGAATGGCGCTGGGCGCCATTCAGCACACTGTTTCTGCTGTCGTTTTTGTTTTTGACGTTTCGGGAGTTCCAGACGTCCGTTTTGGACGTTCTTTAGGTCGTTCTGGGGGTTTTTGACCCTTCCGGAACCATTGGTTAGGGTCCCAAGGCTGTTTGAATTACTTAAGTATTGATAATTAAATATCATAAAGAAATTTGTGGTAATAAGTGATGGTTTTGTGAAAGTATGTAATGTATGAGTTGTTTTATGACATGGTCGATGTTGTGTGATGGTGTATGGGTTTGGTATGAGCCAATATAGTAAGAATGTACTTGAATGACTATGAAATTTTATGTTTGATGAAGCAAAGTGGTTTATGAGGTACATTATTGATTCAAGAGGAATATCAGGTGATTTGAAGTGGTCGGATTGAATATGAAATTAAGATCTCTCGGTGAGATCAGTTAGTGTATTGAATGTATGTAAGAGGCTTCCACTATGGGGGGTTATCCCTAACACTCTACGGTCTTTCATTCTCACTTAGAGAGGATTGACGCGTGTAGTGAGAGTAGTGGGAGGTCCTAGGGTAGGCGCTATCACTGGAGGTCTATTCCGCGGTAACGGACTAGCCTTGTGTGTGGTCGGGTGAAACCCCTCGGCAATGGCTTTGCAAAGCAGTAGAGGCCACCACAAGTGCACAACCCGCCCCAGCTCTATATACATTCTATGTCNGNACGTGTCTAGGAGTCTTAACATGACATGATGTTTGCTTTAGTGAGTTTTGTGAAATGAATGTTTATGTTTATGATGACTTACATGTTTAAGTGTGTATGAANGTTCTTGCAATGAATTGTATGATTGTTTGAGACCTAGCTCACCCTTGCACTTGTATGTTTGTATGTGTTTGCCTTCCCCCTTGCGATGATCATCCAATCCTTTGGATGTGAGCAGTAGGTGATGAGATACCCTTGAAGCAGGTGTGGGAGACTGAGGAAGATCCAGTCCCTAATACTTAGGACGTTTATTAGTTCTTATTTCAATAGCTTGTTAATTTTTGGAAACACTCTCTAGGCATCCTTCGATCTTTAGTTTATTATATATTTTGGAGAACTTTGGAAAACTTGTACTCAAGTCTTATTTCGTTTTAATTTCCACTAAATTTCGGATGACTGTATAAATATTTAAATATTATCATCTTTATCTCTTAACTGCTTTCCTATATTGTAATAGCTGAATCCTATTATATTATATGTGAATATGATATTTGGGATGTCACATCGGTAATGTTGATTAGATAAATAAATTCAGGTACCTTCTCCCATATACTCGTAGCCCTTTTATTAAATTGTTTAAAAACTCAAATTTTAATTAGTCTACTTGTTTGAAGGAGAGTGTCTTGAAATGCAGAATGCACTAAAATTGGAGTACTTCAACGATTTTCACTCAAACATGAGAAACTCTTATCCTTCAAATAACTAGTAAATGTAGTTCACTGTATATACTAAGGAAATATAATGTTCATAAGTGAGGTGAAGCACTGAAAAAAAATACAGACTCCAATTACATGTCAATATAATAATCTTCTGTTTGCATTTCTCTATCTAGCATATACATTCAACAAATGTTCTCACATCTCATTTTTCTCTAACAATTCATCTGTCTCTCTCACTAAGCTTCTTAGTACAGTCTCTTTCATACCCAAATGTTATACCCACAAAATTTGGAATTCAATCAGAGATAAAACGGCACAACAGATTTTATTACCATCTTCCAAAATAATCGCAGCCGGATTCACCACCGATCAATAAGCAGCAGCTCAGAAGAGAAAGTCAATTCTTTTCAAGAATTTGTTGTATAATTCACTCAAATTTACAGATCACGACCTCCACTCTGTTGAGGAGGTTACAAGAACAAAAAGCAACTTGGTAGATTTTTGTCGACATGTACTCATGGATCTGGGGTTGAAATGTGCTGATTCTTTTTACCTTGGTGGCAACTGGGAAACAGCTTCATGATTCATCCAAACAGTTGAGTAAGACTTTGGTGACAACAAATATAAGTCCGATGTAAATCCCATCAAAGAAGTTTGCTGGTTCTCCTTCTTGAAGGTCCACCAGGAAACAGCTTCATTATCCATCCCAACACCCTTTCCACAACCTAGTACCAGAAAATCACATCAATTCCTTTTTCTTCATTTTCAAGTTTTCTAAACTCTATAATCTTAAAACTACATGATATGGTTTCAGAACAAACCCACTACTTCTAGCTAACAACAAACAAGGTATCTAATGTTTCATATTAGATATTTGCACTGCTCGCAAGTAGTGAAGCATTCAATTACAAAATAGTATGCTGGGATTCATCATCAAAACCTCAAAATAAATATGAGGATGTATAAATGACGTGCACTAGACATGCAGACGATACGATCACATGACCAAACTACAGTAAAAATGAACATAGGTTACCTCGTCACCCTCATCTGCATATTGGGTGTTCTCATACACAATGCGGGAATCTGGTTGCTTAGTAGAAATATTTTCATGGACCATGCTTTGAGCAGTCAAAAGCTCTAATCTTTGTGTCTGGACCTCAAGTTTTCGGGACAACTCCTTGTTTATTTCCTTCAATCAGAAAAAGAAACAACATATATTACCAGGTTAGACTAAGACAACCAAAATAACAAAACAGACCAGAATGTGACAAACTAATGCAAAAAAAAAAGATCTAAACTTTAGAGAAGCAGCTCCGACATTTTATCAGTGTAGCAAATATATGCCTCAATCTGTAATTTGAATTTAAATAATTTAGTTTTCACGAATAATTATGTTTCAAATTCTAAGGACGTCGTTAATCCTTTAGATTTAGGATGCTAGCAGTTCGACTTTAGGATTACAAGTGTTTGAGTAAGTAAAATAACGAGCTATTCCACGTATTACATCTCCTATTTTAAAAATAGGTTTTCTACATTTAATACAATGAATTTTAATTGGATTACCTTCATCCTGGAACACTCAGATGATTCCAATGTCAAGGATTTTATCAATTCTTCTTTCTCTAATGCCAGCTACACAACAAAAGGTAGACAGGTTAACGTGGGCTTGTTTGATAACAGTTTCACTCTTGTAAAGTATGGAAAGCAAGATGGATGACAGAAGAAATTCTCCAAATAGTAAACAGAACAGAGGTGGGGTATATACCACCCACCGAATTCTCAACAGACCGAACCCTACCTCAGAAATAAGTGCATTAATGTTCTCAATCATTCTCATTTGATCATGAGGAATATTAACAGGAGAAACGCCGAGAGATGAGCGCCTAGTTTCAGGAACTAAGGACGACGAACTAGAGGCCTCGGCATCATTATCATTGATTTCTGGGTTAGGGGAGTTAGAAGCTGGATCTTCACTTGCTGCATTAAATATAAGATATATAAACATAACGAGATACAAGTCCAGTAAAATACTAAAAGCAATAGCAAGTACTTTAATCAGTATCAGTTGCCAGCCAGTCATGACTCATGACTCACAAAAATCCTTGAACGAAGAGGAGCATATGATCCAAAAGAAAACCTTACTAATCTTTCGAGACTTTAACCAAATAAGAGCAAATACCAACAAATGTTACATTCGCCATAAAAATACAACAAAGAACACACGATTATATAAGCTGGAAAAATCGGATACCAGATCTTGGTTAAATTACCCGTGTTTGACATTCTTGCAATAAGTTACATAAAAGAATATGATTTAAAAATGTTAAGAAAAGACTAGTTGCACCTACTGTTAGGCTGCGTTTGGATTGGGGTGTTTACTGTAGACATGGATTGGGAGGCACGAATTGGAGGCGTTTGAATCAAGTAATTTGGAGTGAATTGCAAGAAGGGAAAAGCGGGATGGGTGGTGAGTGGTGATATTATTATCATTTTAGTCAAATACTGTTGAGAAAGGACTAGTTGTATCGGCTGTCAGAAAAATAGTGTTGTAAAGCTTTATAAAGTTATTTTTTTATGTAGTCTGAAAAGTTTAGATAGGTTCAGGCTCTCCTAGTCTCAACAGGTCGTCCTATCATCCATATCGTATACTCCTCCCTTTCTATAATATATATTAAATTACACTTAGTCCAAGAATAAGTGAGACCAGTCACTTTTAATTTGGAACATGTTTTTTACTTTACATTTAACAGTCTAAATTTAGTGCTTAAAATGCGACTTGTGATGAAGCACGAGAGCTTTGTTTTCCACTTCCTACCTTTGTCTTCTCCCTAAGGCTGAGCTGGTTACAAGTACACTCCCTTCATACTTGTTTGCCGCTAATTCACCCAGCTCACCACACCGCTGTCACGGCTAATCTTATTTTTCATAGTAGCACATCTACACAATTTAGCATTTCATATTTTTAACTAAATGTTGAAATCATGTCTCTTTCACTAACTGATGCTTTTTTAAAATACTCTAATTTATGGTGTTCATGCCTAATATGATATGATTCTGAACACTGTTTATTTCTAGTTTTTGTAAATAATTTGTAGCACACGAAATATATTTTTGCAAGTTCTTATTATTGAAACAATGTAACTTCGTGCAGAACTTGTCTTGTTTAATGATAAAATATATTTGATCATTGTCCAAGATAACAAATTGAAGCCATTAATGTTATGCATAGAGATACAGGAACTTCCTTTGAAGAGGTTACACCGCCAAATTCTTCAAGTGTTGAAGAACTTAATATCAAACCCTGTGTTGGGATGGAGTATGAGTCTATTGAAAAGGGGAGAAATTTTATAGTTCATTTGCCAAGAAGAATGATTTGGTATATGTGTTTGATCAGGTAATGCAAAACCTGTGGTCTTGGTATGTTGCAGTAAAGGTCAACAAAAAGTGAAAAGATGCGTAGATGGAGAAATCAGGATATCATTTGTCAAATAAAAATCAGGCTCTGCTTACTATTTAAGAGGTGGACATTGAAAGCTATTGGGTTATTAAATCATTCAATAGCGATCACAATCACGCCAAGCTTAGCCCCAAAAGTGTGCTATATGAGGTGTCCTAAAATGATTGTTGCTGCAAAATATCTGGTGGAAAAATCTGAGAAAGGATTACCTCAAGGAAAGGTAGCTACTATTTTGAACAATGGTGGCTCATCATTCTCTAATAGAGATTGTTAGAATCATATCAGAAATCTTCGAAAGACAAATTTAGATATCGGAGATGCTTAAGTTGTTTTCAATTATTAAGTGAAAACAAGTTGAAAATCCTAATTTTTTTATGTAATCCAATGTGATGATGAGTCTTGAATGGTAGCTTACCAACAACAGGAGATGATACAAATTTTGATATAACATATAAAACCAATAAGTTAAGCATTTCATTTGCCCCATTTTTGGATTGAATAATCACTATGTCATATGTACCCAGGCACTTCAGGAACTCACCCTGAAAAGCTAACTATTATGGAGGTAGAACCAAACATTTAATTGAGCATCTCTTCTATTCGGCCACCAATGGGACCTCCAGGGCTCAACTCTTGCACTATGTCGAAAACAGCAGAGATGTGGTGGTTAAGTGTGTGGATAGGATCAGAGTGAGATGGTGGCACTGTTGCGCCACAGCACCAGTTTGCTGCACTTGCAACAGTGCAATGAAGCCATACTGAAGTTGTTCCCTTGTGATGACTCCCCTGAAGTAAAATGCTCGGAGAGTTTTATGATAGGGGGACAATTGGTTTAAGATGAGAAGACGAAAGCTTACTTGTGAAAGATGGGTCACCTGAGGAGATTTACTTATTTAATCTAAATCATATAAATGGTCCAAATTAAGAGCAACATTCTAAATTTACTCCAAGAGTACGTGGATCCCTCCCCTTTATAGATGCATATATATGTTGTATGCATATTGCTGCTGAGCATAGATATTCACTCAAGTCTTTCCAGCAAACTCTAAATTTTCAAGTATAATAATATAATAAAATAAAATTAACCTAAGCTAGGTATATTACATCATATATTCATATGCTTGTCTGCATAAGAACTTTTATAGACCTTAGACATTTTTCTGTTTTAAGCATATTTTATTAGTGGATACTAAGCATTTCATTCTCTCATTCCTACTTAAGAATAATGGAACAAAGAAAACAGGATTGAGTTGAAGATTAGTATGCAAAATTGCCCAATTGAGGCCTAATACACAACATATGTAAATTGAAAAACCATAAAGAATACCAAAAACAGACAAAGTAATAGTGCTAACTAAGGCAAACAAACCTAAGTCCTCTGTCGATGTAGAAATATCCCTTTTACTTGTTTGACTCTCGATAGACTTTCCAGTCGTTGAAACCTTTCGCATCTTAGAAAGCAGCAGCTTCTTTTCTGTATCAGGGTAACAGCAAAGCAAGAACACGGGTTTCTGAGTTCATAATATTTCAACTTAAACAAAACTTGTTTGCATTTGATTCATATTAAGAGGTTGCCATGAATGGTTTACTAGGATTTTTATACCACATCTCCAATATTTTTGTCTTCATAACGAAAAGACAAAAGTAATTCAAACGGACAAATGAATTAATCACATAATATAAACCAATAAAAAAGAAAAGGACAAACAAATCAATTCACTTAACTCTATATATTCAGAAAAAGATAAACAGTTAAAAGCCATGAGCAAAAAAATAATTCTGCAAAATGCACTATGATAGATTTCCAAATATAACAGAAAAAACAATAAATGTAAAAACATCAACAATTTAAGTCCTGAATATATCAAAGTAGGCATGCGTTAAGACTTCCATGCAAAAGATAGTATTTGTTTCAAAAACAACAATATGAGAAAACAAAAGAGTGCAGAGTTATAGATATCAGACTTGACCATGTCGCAAAGTTAAAACGAAGGATAAACGGTTTTTTTTTATAGAACAGTGTTAACCACCAAGTGAACCTTACTAGGGACAACAGTAACTGTGTAACATTTGCTCTTCACGCACATAAGATCAGCATTATTTTAAATAATATAAAACCTAAAAACTAAAAGCACAGTACTCAGATTATTGGAATTTGGATAATGAACATTATCCGTTTGTATGACTATAAGCTACAGAGAGATGTCATACTACAATCCAAAAGCATTTGTTTTCTATTTTCTATTCTCATTGCCAGTTTATAAGCTTCAAATAATTATAGGCGCCAACCTTAAAAACAATCCGGATGGCCAATAATAAATAAAAATTACAACTTAAAATGGAACATCAAAATTTGTCGAATTGAAATGCAGAATAAAAAACAGCTAAAGTCGTATTACCTTCTTGTAGAGCATCAATAGTGGAGTGCAAATCATGGCGGTCTTTATCTAGGCTAGAAATTTTCTTTCTGCAATATTTATTAAGAATAGTTATTGCCCCAGATGAAATAAGAAAAATATTTTAAAATGCCCAAGAATCAACAAAAAAAAAAAAAGGGGAAATTAGGAGCTGACATCAAGTCAAATTCCATCAGAATGAGGTCAATTATATTTAAACTAAAAAATGCAGAAAAAGTTATCTATACAAAAACAAAATTAAATTAGGGACAAAAACAAAATTAAATTCAGTGAAAGGTAATTTCAACTGTTATTTTCTCAGCCACCAAAAATTAAATGTGGGTGATTCTCGCATATAATATCATAAACTTCTCTTAAAACACTAGGAAATTTCATTTTCATATTCTACTAGGAAAAGTAAGAACTTCAAGGAAAAGAAATCTCCATACAAGAAACATATGCATGGGAGGGAAAACCAAGTTATGAGAACAATGATTTTCAAAATTATTTCTTCAGAAATAAATTCCACTCCAGCAACTCTCACCAATTACCCAAACATGCATGAAAAGTGGTGTGAACAGGGATCTTAAAGGCTTAGGCAGAAAATGAAGCATAAGAAATGGCATCGCTTTTTTTTCTTCCAGTTTTTGGCTCTAACATCCTAGCACCAATTCATCTATTCACCAATGACCTCAAATTTCTTTAAATAACTATGCTTTGAGCTTATCCAATGATTTCAAATATTCAGAGATGAGACAAAATATCATCGAATTTGGATATTAACAACCCAATATCATCAAAAGAAATTACATCGACACAAGAAGTTTCAATTGCAAGTCCCACCTGCAAGATTAAATATAAGACCAGACTTCCTAACACAGATACCCTTCGTATTAGTGCTATCTTTTTGGCTGTAATCAATGATTGAACATTCAACAAATCACAGTCTTGCCATCTATAGTTCATTTGAAGGAAATTTAAAACCTCAGAAGTACCTGTATGAAGAAATTTCAGCTTGTGCATTTTCCAACTGCTTCTCAAGCTTTAGCTCACTGGACCTTAGTCTGAGTGCCTGACAGGTTTGTTGAAGACAACAAATTAGTTGAATATAGTGAAAACTCCCTTGTGTTCAATACACACATAGGGTTCTCTATTTATAATAGAAGAAGTATGGGTTAAGACCAAAATACAAATAAGAAATAACAACAAACTAAATACAAATAACACCAAACTAACTAATAAAGATAAAAGATAAAGATAATATATTTAACAAGATTAAAGCTATAATCTAATATATTTGCTATATATATACAAAAATCTACCTACATGAGCTAAGATTGGAACACTGACATTTCCATGCAATGATTTAGGGGACAGAAATTACATAACCACCCTGCACGAATTGAATATGGATGCGGAATTTTTTTTTTTTAAACAAGTGAACCGTTTAGCCCTTCAAACCCAGACATTGCACTGGTCCACTTTACTTTGTATTGAAAGTTAATTTAATTATAAATTCTAAAAAATGGAGTTACCCTTCCATCATAAAGGCTTCATTAACAAATCAAATATCAGTTCTCCTAAAAAATTTCAATTTTTCAGAGGAAGTTCATCAATGGTTTTACATCTCTGTTTTCTAAGATACAAATATCGGTAAAATGTTACATGTAAATTTTTTCCACAGTACAAAATCATTTTTTTTCTGATATGTGCTCCAAATAATCCAGGCTATTATACTTTTATCTTTTGATCATCAAACTCAGATCGTATCTGGGATAAGATGAAGGGTTGACACTGAACATGAGTTCAAAACATAAAACAAGAATGAACCTCTAATATAAAGTTTATATCCAAAGAATAAATATAGGAGGTACATACGCAGATAGTAAAATGCAAAATATAATCTTCAAAACTTGTATGAAATTACTTTTAAAGTTGAATTATGTGTGCATATAATAGTTTAAGTATCATATATATATATATATATATATATATATATATATATATAAGTTTAAAAATTATAAATTTACTTAAAATTAACAACATACTCATCAGTAGCAATAAAAAATAATCTTCAAATAAAAAAAACAACTCGAAAACAACAAAGGGAAAGAAACAAAAAGGAAGAACAGACAACACAAAAGCAGCAGAAAATTGAACAGGGATGGGGCTGCAACACATCTGGGTTGACTCGAGATTATGATTGATGGCCTGCACCAAGGAGTTTTATCAAAGCTGAGAGAAAAGATGCATTTTTCCAGCTTGTGCACAGAAAACTAGGGCATTTGGCTCCTTTGACTGAATCAAAAGGGGACAAAGTCGTCTGATTATCTGATTGGCAACAAAACACACATTTGATAACATGGCAAACAGTCAAAAGGAGTTTTTACCCCACTGTTACAAATTAAGATTGAAACTTCCAAAAATAGACATCATTTCTAGAACTGAGGCAAGTGCCCAAATACCCAATTGCTAGAACAGAATCTACCTGCGTGCACAACCAATATGATGCAAAACCAAGCCGGTGCACCCAATAACTTCCACAACAAACACACACTAAAAAGTAGTGGTGTTGTTGCAATTCAAATGTCAGTTTCAGGACAGTTTGGCTCTTCTTGGAATTAAAAAATTTCCTATGCTATTTCAACTGGTTCCTAGAATAGTTTGGATCTCTAGATTCTATGGAATTTTCACAATGGGACGCATGCCAAAAAGAAAAAGGTTTTGATCAGGAACATTCTACCCACATACGTGTTATCATTCTGTAAGTTAAGTGAATTTTGAATATGTTGTATCTAGATTGAAGCATAATGAAAAAGTCAATAGTTAACTTATCAGTTTCATTGATTCAATTCATTTCATGATAATTCCTTCAACAAATCATTAGAACATATATCAATAACACTCTATTTCTTAATTTGTCATTTCTATCTGTTTTGCATAACAATTTAGTCATCAATTAATTTCAGATGACAGTAGAGTAGTAAATCAAATATCAGGAAATGCCAACATGATGAAGATTAAAAAATTTCAAAATAAGTTAACTGGATTTCAGATAAAAAAAATGGGAAAAAATATATTTTATCTTGAAAAGAACAAAAGGCAAACATACCAAGAAAAATCAGTACCTTCTCCTCTAAACCAATAACTTCAGATGCTAATAATTTTGCACGCTCATCAGCTGCATTACATTCTAGTTGAGCATTTGTATACTCACTCTTGAAAGCCTGAAGCTCGGCCTGTTGACATGAAACCAGTCTATTTTCAACCAAAGATAATCAACAAATCAATGTGGCAGAAGTTAAACCGAGTTTAATGCACTAAAAACTTTAGCTCCAAAATAGGACCACAACAATCTTAGATTTTGGGAAAAACACCACACTGAAAAAATAATTGATGGCACTTCAAAGAAATATGTGAGAAAAGGAGTTTGAGGGATCTTTCTACTGATTCAGATTTATATATTATAAGGATAGGTAGCTTACAACAGGCTTTTGCAGAAATTAAAGAAAGATGACAAAACAAGAGAATCCCCTAGGATACTACTAGGTTTCAAATAGATACAGCACAGCAATTCTTGCTTGAAAGATAATATAAACTATTCTAACACTCCCTTCAAGCTATATACAAATTGTATGTTCCAAACTTACAGTGCAGTAATTCTTGCTCAAAAGATAACATAAACTACTTTAACACTCCCTTCAAGTTAGAGCATACAGATTGTATGTTCCAAGCTTAGAACATATAAAGTAAATCCAAGCTCCTCTCAAGGAATTTATCACTAAATTTCAGCCAAAAAATAATATGATTAAAGTTTTCAAACCAAGCATGTGAAGATTACTTGAGACCATAGATGCAAACCAATTCGAACTCCCTCTAAGCAACAAAACGACTCTTGTAGGTTACTCCATGTAGATATCCTCCTCCAAACCACCATGAAGAAAACAAATATAATATACTAGTTCCAAAAGGATTTATATGTTTTGGATATTCTTAGGGTCCCACTATATTCAATCACAGATTGCCACAATAGTGTACAAAGTCAGAACCTCAACTTCTTCCATTGTTCAACACTTGAAGATATCGCACTCTTTCTTTTTCCAAGTGATCATGAAAACCTTAGCCAAGAAACCAAAGTTCGACAGAAGCAAACCAAGATAAAAAAATTTAACATTCAGTTTTTCCTATATAATCATTGGAGACCAAGAAAAAGAGTGCCAAGTCGAGCAGATACATGCTCCACAGATGTAGTAGAAACCCCAAAAAAAACACTTAGAAAACAAAGGAGAACTTGCCTAGGGTTAAAGAGAACCTACACATGAACAATTTCGATAAGCTAAGGTAAGAGTTGGAACAATGACAGAACAAGTTGACAAAACTCATGGAGGCAGCACAACAGTTTTCCATTGACAGGAATGCTGTGAGTGGGCAAGACACCTCTGACTGAGCTGCGCAGAGAAACAGTATGTGACAGAGAGGGAGAACAAATCTTTATGACCAGTAAGGATGGGCTTCCCTCACAGGCATTTCAGATCCAGTGGTCACTCTACTGCTTAAACCATAGGCAGCAGGGAAAAACACTATATGAGAGAACGAGCTTAAAAAACAACATATGAGAGAACGAGCTTGAGAAATCTTAACTTAGATCTCTCTAGCGCTTCAGATTCATATACTGACGAGGATCAGTGGCTGACAACAAAAGCTTGAGGAAAGAAGAAAAAAAAAACCCAAGGATACAGGACACAGATATTTACAACACAACAACTTTTGTTGAGAAGATAATATAAACTATTCTAACAATTACCATATGGGTAGATTTGAAAAATGCAAACAGGAACCCAATATCAGTATTTTACAGATAAACTGCACAAGATTAAAAACAAAGTGTTGTTACATAGAAACCATGATTGGAACCAATAGTGTTTTTTCAACAGATCGCCATATCATAGCAGATTTAAATGGTGGCAACCATGTGAGCGACACCCATGGCATAAAAGTGTGGAAAAGGCTTTAAAAAGGTCATTAAGGGGGTCATCTGTACTGACCCATACTTGGTCTAAAATAGGATTTAAAACCCTAAAACGTTAGGGAACAGTCACATACTTTTTCTCCCTCATGAGTCATAACTACCTTCATAACCCATAAAAACATTTAGTCAAATACTCTTAAAATATGCCCCACCCCTGGAAGGCAACAGCTGTCCTCCTTTCTTAGAAATCTTTCAGAAACAACTTTCTAAGGCCTTTTTGGTTTTTTATTTCCTTTTGGGAATATTTCTTATTTTTCATCATTTATATTAATTATTTATCTTCTTTAGTTAATAGTTCTTTTCAATTCTGTTTTTTTAATATTTACACCTTTTTTTAACTCTTCCTTCTCAATTATGTTTTATTCAATACTTTTTAATGTCTATGCGTCTTTTTCATATATACACTGCTTTATAATTATTCGCTTTCAATAATTACACTGCCAGTTTTTTCAATTCTGCCTTTTTTAGCTTATTCTTTAAATATTCTTTATTCAGTTTATTCCATATAGCTTTTTTAATATGTAATATACACACACAAACATATACAAATTTTATTTGGTCTACCATGGCTTCCACCATAAGCTGCCATGCCATCAATTATTAACAATACTGATAATCAAAGACACTTAATAAATAAGAAAAAAGACTATGGAAAGCACGGAAAAAGATTCTATAAATAAAAGGTAATTGATGATCATGAACAACTTTTGTTGTTTTAGCACCTTTCCTAAATTTGTGGTGACCCAAATAATCCTCAGTGGTGCACCATTTCAGGAACCAAGGATATAAAGTGAAATGGAAGGGTATCAAGAAAGTGAAAACAGCTATTGTGTATACCAAATTATATCATTCATATTCCAGACAAAATGATACAAAGAGCCATCCAATTAATCCAACCATAAACTTTCTACTTACTGAAGACATGGGAAGGAATCACAATGAGCTCAATAAGAAGCTCAATTCAACAAGCTCTGTACGCATCGCTTAATTCGATGCTTGATTATCTCTGCATCAAGTTTTATATGAGGCTAAGTATACTATCTCAATTAAGCTTAAACCCTCTAATATTGCAGTTCAAAAGACTATGAGCAACTTCATTGATATATAAAATATTTTTTAATTTTTAACTTCTAATAACAACAAAATTGTAATAATAATTAAATTTATAAAAATATTTCCGATATATGATCTAGTAATATAAATAGAAGCAAATGCGCAAATGAACTTGCAAAGGTACCAACACAGCCAAAAAATTATGCAACTAGATAGCCAATAGGAAGTGTTGATACAAACCAGTTGGGCTTTGATATCTTCTTGTAACTTCTCCATATCTGATCTTAATTGGTTGACAACACTTCTCTACAAAATCAAGGAAACAAAAAAGTGTGACTGCTTCATATCCTTACAAACAACTATCTTACCACAAAAGTAAACATGATGCACCAAGTTAAATTCAAAATAAGGTTTGAAGTGAAACCAAGATAACAAAGATCAGAGTACTAAACAATTAGCAAGAACCTAACCCGCAAACTAAAAGAACTACACCAGCCTAATTAAGTTCCTTTATACACCCATAATTGAAAGACCAAAAAGCAAGAGACATTTACACTATCACAACTAATGAAATTCCTTCACACACCCACAATCACAGGCAAATATGTTCAGATGTTTGATCTAATATAAGGAGTACAGTACAAGTGCCTCCTATTACTGGAAACATGTTGCTCTTCATATTAAATTATTAAAATTAAATAACACAACATGAAATATCATAATATGTGCAATGAAAAAACACCTTTAGTTCTGAAACACTGAAGCATGTTTTATAACTATAGTAACTAATAAAGTTGTCACTTACCAATAGTTTAGATTTTAAGAGAAATAGATTAGAAAGTAACGTAAAAAAATTAAAAACCGCAAAAGTGTCAAAGTTGAATATTCCTCAAAATTATATACTGCAATACATGGTCAAACCTGTTGATTATAATTATCAGTTAGAGTTGAATTTTCAGTAGCTAGTGATTCTGCTAACACTTGAGAAGCCTCAAGAGCACGTTGCAAGGAAAACTTCTCTTTTGTTAGATCTTCAATATACTGCAAAACAAAAGAAAACAAAAATATAAACAAATATAACCTTTATTTTTCCCATATAATAATAAAGGAGTGGAAAACTAAGATGTCTATTACATGAGTGCATTTTCACTACAATAATTTCAATACCAACTAAAAAAATTACAATTTACAAATTCAGTTAAGGCATAACAATTACAAACTTTTGAGAGTTGAGAGACATATAAAAGACCTACCAACCAAACAAATATGCAAAGCATAATGTATGCCTACCGACGGAAGAAATGATAAACAAAAGTAAAAAAGATAAGATACAAATATATTCAGCTTCTAGTGCTGTTTATACAACCAATATGCATCATTTCATTGTTGCAAGTTCAACACTCAAATAAAATATTTTTACACCCACAAACCAAAGAAAGAATCAAATCATAGTTGACATATCAAAAGCAGGACCCCACACTACTAAATAGTGAGGTTACATCCCTAGTGTGTGACTGATACAAGACCAGTTAATAAAGTAACAAGTTATAATATTGAGCACCGAAATCAAACACAAGACAGCACTAGAGTTTCCTGTCCCAGAGACAAAAGTCTCCAACAGAGTATTCTCTGTCCACAAACTGCAAATAACTTCACACTGGGTAATTACAAAACCTACTATCAGATGGAAAGACCTCGTACATAAGGTTATTTTCAACAAACTGCAAATAACTTCACACTGGGTAATTACAAAACCTACTATCAGATGGAAAGACCTCGTACATAAGGTTATTTTCAACATATAACTGCCACCTGAAGTTTCTAGTACAAACTATTTTCTAAAGCGGTTATTTGCAACACCTAAATGTCATCCTTTCTAATAGAGAACTATTTTATAATAAATTTACTACTACATGACACTTTAGTTTCTAACACATACTCATAATAATTAAACTACCTCCAATCCGTTAATGGAACTAACTTGGATATAGTTACCCACAAATGACAGACTAATAACTAATATTCTGCTGCTTGAATGGATGAACCAATCTGATGGATAATTTGTATCCACATTCCATTAATTTAAACTAGACAAACATCAAATCACAATCATGTACGGAAATATCTTAGTTCTAACCTACTGACATTTCTTTCACAATTTAAGTACAAAATCACAAAAAATTTCTCCAACTCTAATAAAAAGTACGCACATTTTAGCTCATATTTAGCATATACATATTCCCATCAATCAAATGCCTGTACAAACAGACATTTGTAACTAGTAAATTAAGCAGAAAACTCAATAAACAAAACAAAATCATTTTTTATACTAATTCATCAAAAAAGCATACACAAAGTAAAGCACTAATTCATCATATAACAGGCCCCAAGAAAGTAATATCATGACCATAACTAGCAGAAATCACCTGTTCTAAAGCAGCAAAGTCTTCATTTTTTGAAGATGAGTAATATGCATTCTTCTCCATGCCATTTTCCTTAGCGCTTAACAGAGTACCATGATTATCATTATCAACAACAGAAGGGGCTAAATGCTCAAGTGGAATATGAACATTCTCAGGTGGCTTAGGGAAATAAGTAGAGCCTGGTATATCATTGCTGCTTGATTCTAGATGATTGGACATAGAGGAACTTTGCTCTGATTGATGAAATGGAGAGCCCAAAGAAGTTTTGGTGACATTTAGAGAATCAAGAAAAGATGGACGTGACCTCCTAGAACTAGATTCCACTGGCAATGGAAGTATTGGTCTATTATAAGAGGAACTTCTTGCTTCCAAACCTGTGGAATGAAATTTTGGCGTATTTGCCCCATGAAGACTAGGCAGATTATTATCAGAGCTACTAAACTTGGAGCTGAAAGAATCACTGAAACCTGAAATAAAACATATATTATGCAAAACTACGTCAGCAAAGAGCACTAATGTGATTGTCAGGTTGCATGCATGAAAAAGGTAAAACAAGAAACAAATTACAAAAATTTAAAACTATAAAAGCAAATAGAAAAATAAACTGTTACCTCCAGAAAGCGAATTGTGTGAGTAGCCACTATCTGAAGTGCTAGAATTTGTCAGCTTGATTTGCTGTAGAGCATCAACAGAGTTTTGAGGTATACTTTTTGAAGGAAAATATGAAGTGAGATTATTAGTAACCGCATAGTCCTTCAAAGAGCTGCTACTCTTGTTTGACTGGTCATCTTTCATCCCATGTAAACTAAATTGACTAGCATTACTATCGAAGTCTTGACTTTCCTGCGGGTGTAGAGGAACAGTTTGGTGGTTTGTTGCCCCTGATGAAATTCCATATATATCATTCACATTATTTGTCTCATTGTTTTGACTAAAATCTGCAGATTCGGTAACTAAAGCATTATATCTATTATATTCATCAGTATTGGAATTTGCCTCCACCAAATTTGTAGGTGTACTAAGATCATTCCTAGCAAAAGATGTTTTACCAGCCAAAGACCCTTGATTACTACTTTGGCTAAACAAATTCTGAGTCTTGTCATTACCAATCCCCAAACTTGAGCTGTCAGTACCAGCTCCTCCCACACCATCAGATGTCGTAACTCCGTCAAACTCGTTAATGCGTACATTTTCAACTTCAGAAGATTGTTTTTTATTCAAGTTATCATCAGAATTGTTAGCTTGGCTAGAGTTTGAAGTCTTCTTGGCTCGCTCTGCAGCTTTCTTTTTACGAAACTCCTCCAGCTGCAAAGCCAAAAATCCAAAATATTTGAGATTGACAAAATAAAAAACATAAAAAAGAGAATAGCTTTTCAGAAGTAGTACAAACTACAAAGTAGCACAACACAATAACTAAGAAGTAATAATGAAATAAGTAATCAAATTGCATTGAGAATATAAGGAATCTATTAGATATAAAACCATTCATCTGTGTCTTCATGTTGAGCTTAGGCGTGATGTATTTCTTGACAAGGTCTCAAAGCCTCTAATTACAAATTAAATTATTACATGGCCCGATTCATTTAATTACAAGTTAAATTTCAACACAGACTAAGGTAGACCAATGAATTGTCCACACTTCAAGCCCAGAGGGATATTACTTAAGACGAGGTGTCAAATATAAAAAAGCACATTCATGAATCTTCACCAAACAATTTTAAGTAGAGATACTGGGTTCTTGACAGAATGGATGGATTATGCAGAACTATCACAGTGACAGTGACATGCCAATATAGAACCTCTAAGTAAAAGTTAGAGACAAAAGACACCCCTTTTCATTCAAAGAACCCGTGTAATTAACTGAGAATTCTGAGATTAAGAGAAGTAATGAACACTTCTATAGTATGACAGCTGATTTCAATAACATTCCAAAAGGAAATAATATTCTAAACCTAATAAACGACTGAATCACTTCAGAATAACTACATAAAGGGACTAGAAATAAATTAACTAAATCAAGATTTAATGAGATATACTACATGTTACAAAGCATGCAAAGTCCAACATTTAAGACAAAACATAACTTGAGGCATTTAGCACTCAAAGGAAAATCTTCTTTGGACATAAAAAACGGTTACTAATCCCAAATAGCCGTATAAAATGACCAACCTACCTAATCTGTTATGGCCAGCAGACCACTATTATGAAATTCCGGATATAAGTTAAATAGTATATACTACATATGCATATGTGTGTAAAATAATATATATATATATAGACAGACAGATAGATAGATAGATAGATAGATAGATGCTCAAGAATAAAAAAATCCACAAATAAAGAAGCAAAATCCCAAGAATTCACGCCTTAAGCAGCACCAAATGTTGTCATTCCAGGGGCAAATAGAAAGAAGTTTTTTCTTTGAGGCACCATAGTGGTTGCTATGGCCATATCCATGACACCACAATGCTGCTATAGTCTGCTATTGACCACTCTGGAAGTAAAAGGAATCTTTCATAGGAAAATTATCAATATACAATATTAGTATTCAGTAAATGGCTTCCTTGGTTGTATGATAAACTAACTAGTTTATTCTTTTACATGGTATAATTTCGTAAACTCACTCCCCAAATGCACATGGTAAATTATTATATGCTTGAATTATTTATGTTTACTGAAGCTTATTTTAAAATAGGACTCTTCAAAAAGGGAACAGGGAAGAAGGATAAGTATTATAATAATGTAATATTATTATTCAGCAAACCTCTTCCCTGGTTGTATGATGCAAATCAAACCCAAGAGTCGGTGCAAAATAAGCTGGTGGTTAAAGAAACAGACCTGGCCACCAATGAAACTAGCTAGTAGATATCAAGTAGTCCAATCCTAAACAAAAAGCATAAGTGCGGCTGAGGTAAATGCAATAATGTATGAGTAACATACCAAAAGAAGGATAACTAAATCCTTAGAAGGGAGAAAAAGTTGCTCTCACAAGATTATTATCACTATCCCCAAAACAAAATATAGCAACTAAGGTTTTAAAAAATACGGCCTGCCACCGCAGCTTTGGCTGTAATGCCATGGATTTTGGTTTGAATATCCGCAACCACAATAGCAGCCACATTTGTCTAGAATTTCCACCAATATCAAGTCAGATGACTGAACCATGACTATAATTTAATACCGTGGTAGCAGCCTAAAAAATATCATAAGCTTTGTAAACCCAAAAAATGGATCCTCAAGCAAGAAGCTACTAGATCACCAAGCTCCATCCAACAAACCCTCCTCTTACACAAACTCAGAAACAACCACCCTCATTATTCCCTGCCCCTCAACTACCTTGAAAGAGTAACAAGTAATGCGTCATTGAAGATCACAAATTCCAGTTCTTTTCAGCTCCCCTCCGATCATTTCACTATTCCCTTCCCTTTACCATCCCAACCACGATCAGTAAAACAATCCAAGAGCTACAAAAAGTTCATGACATACAAAAATAAAAAAAATTCATCCAAGTCCAGCCACAAAAATTAAAACCCTATACCGAACTACCCACATTACTCACACGTGCACAAATGCGCGACATTATAACAACAGAAAACACAGCATTAAGCAAATCAACAACACATTTCCTAATCTCAATCTCCAACAAGTCCACAATCAGGACAAAAACGAAACTGCAAAACCAAATCAACCAAATCCATACCCGGCGCTTGCCAGCTTCAAGATGCTCTTGCTTCCGCGACGACGTGGAGGAGTTAGGCAGCACCTGAGCCGATGCCATTAGAGAACCACGAACAAACGATCTAGAACGAAAAAGAAAAACGCACAAATTCAAAACCTCAACGCGTAAAACGCCATCACCCTCGCAATGGATCCGAATCAAGCAGCCCCAAACCCTAGCATCAGAAGGAATTTCCCAGATCGCGGAACTGAGGAAAAATAACGGTGCAATGAAAGGAATTCATAAAAATTGGGAAATAATTTGAAAATTTGAGAAAATAAAGTTTGGGAGAAACAAAGGAATCGAAATTGCGTGCGGTGTATTGCGTTTCGCGGAGGGTGTCCGATCTGATCAGAGAGAGAGATTTGGGTCTCTCTCTTTGTCTTGGATTTGGGATTTTCTTTGTATTTTTTGCTTTTTATTTTTGTTTATATATTTAATTTAATTTTTGGCTCTGGTTTGCAACGTTTTTATTATTTGAGAAGATGGAGGCAGGCAGGTGATGGAGGGTTTGAACTAATTTGGGTGCCTCGCTGGGAATCACCAAAAGAGGACACGTGTCCATGCCATTTCACTTCAATCCATTTTTAATGTAAGAAAACAACTCCTAAAAGATTAAAATAAACTATAAATTAAAAGAATTATAAAAGTTTTATTACATAAATTTTGTAGAGGAAAATTGTTTTTATTTTTTAATTCATAAGCAAATTGTAGAAGTAAATTTTTAATTATTTTGTAAAAATAACATGTGTCAAAAATTTTAAATAAATAATCATTTTGATATAATTTATTTTAGTTTTAATATAATAAATAAAAAAATACAGAAGTTTTAATTTTATTTGAAATAATTAAAATAGTTAAATAATTAAAGTAATTAAATACGTAATGTGTTCATTTATTTCAATTATTAATAAAATTAAAAAAAATTATTGTATTAAAAAGGAATGACATAAATACTTATTTATGATTGTTTATTTAAATATTTTTAAATAATTTGATAAATGATTTTATTTATGAAATATGGTTAAACTTTAAGAATGTTTTTAAGACGTGATTTACCATAACTTTGTAAAGGAAATGTGTAAACCCCATAAAATATAATTTTTTTTAGAAGTGATGGTAGTATAAAAATAATGAGAGTCATTATTTTAATATTAAATGTTTTTATTATAAATAGTTTTGTTATAAACGAGTTTCATTATTTTAAAAGGTATTATCTTTTTAGAAATTATTTTTCTAGAGTTCTCTATCTTCTTTCTAAGAGTTCTAACTTCTGAGTCATCTTTTGACGATTAGGAGATACCTAATCGACCACGGCAACGATGTCTACGTTTCTACCGATTAATTTCTTCAATAGAGCAAGTAAGTTTCGACTCATTTTTCCCTTTTCGTTTCCAAATCTGATTTAGAGGAATCTATTATTGTTGCATGTGTAATTATGTCTCTCCTACTTGTTCTTGGTTCATCTAGAGTTCTAAGGACTCAATCCGTTTTCAATTTCGTGTTTCGTAGGTTCGTCGAGGTATTCCTTACGGTTTAAGTAATCGGCGAAACATTTTGAGTTGGGCAGTTTCTTTAAGAGGTAAGGGAAGCTAGGATTCTTGCTTCAATTATGTTTATATTAATAATTTTGAATCTTTATGAATTGTTGTTCATTTTGAAGAATATACTATGATTGAGTGTTTGATAAGTGTGTTTAATTGTCAATTTGGATTATATGATGTGAAATGTAGGTGTAATTGTGTAATCTTAATGTGTTGTACTATTTTGTACTGGATTGATAATTGTTGAGTGTATGTTGGGGTTGAAATCTGAGTTATAATGAATCTAAAGTTTATAGATGAAGTTTGAGAGTTGGTTTGAAGGAAAGTAAGGTTTAAGATAGTGAAATTTTGAAAGAAGGATTGTAAACTGGTTTGAGGCATTTAGGGTTGTTATGAGATGTTTTATGACTCGTTTAAGCATTAAAATGGAAGAAATCTAGTGTAAGAGTGTTTGGTGGTTGATAGCTAGAGTTTAGTTTTGTTTAAAACTAGTTTTTGGGGGGTTTGGATCAGTGAAAATTTGAATTATGGGTTCTGTGATTAAATGGTCATTTTGGGGAGTGTTAGTAAGTCATTTGGGACGTGTTGAAGTCCCTAAGTGATTTGAAAACAAGCTATAATTTGAGACTAAAATAAATGTCATGTTTTACTAATACAAATCATGTTTTTACCAATGAGTCTATTAACATAAAACTTATCTTTGGGTTAAAGTCTTACTCAATTAGACTCATTATCTTAATGATAAAACTATCAAATTATGTTCTTTTTCTTAATTCCTGTGAGTAAATTAAGAAATATAATTTAATATTTTATCCTAATTAATCATATAAATATGAAAAAAATTCTTGTGGGTAGATTTTATCATATTAAATATAATTATTTACAACTAATGTTTCTCATGTAGCAAAACTTTATATACAATTTTAATTGATTAAAGATGTTGTAGCTACTCTTTAATCTATTAAAACTATAATACTACTAAAACATTAATAATACATTAATATTTACATAAAATTCTTAATATGCAAATATATTAATAATAATGCATATTTTATTTGCACATATAACAACAAAAATATGCATACAAATAATATCCATAAAAATATACATTATTAATCCAAAAACATTTAAATATATATATATATATATATATATATATATAGGCAATTAATTTTTATTTAGGGCAATTAATCTTTATTTTTTTGTTTTTTTGTTTTTTTTGAATTTGAATTTGAATTTCTCATGAGATAAGGATTTGAATTTCTAATGAGATGAGGATTTGAATTTCTCATGAGATGAAGATTTGAATTTGAATTTGAATTTGAATTTGAATTTAAATTTGAATTTAAATTTCTCATGAGACGAGAATTTGAATTTCTCAAGAGATGAGAATTTGAATTTCTCATAAGACGAGAATTTGAATTTTAATTTGAATTTTAATTTGAATTTTAATTTTAATTTGAATTTCTCATGAGATGAGAATTTGAATTTCTCATGAGATGACAATTTGAGTTTCTCATGAGAATTTGAAT
>NC_028358.1:6778895-6834900 GCF_000741045.1 Vigna radiata var. radiata
AATTTGAATTTCTCATGAGATGAGAATTTGAATTTCTCATGAGATGAAAATTTGATATGACTCATGAGATGAGAATTTGAATTTCTTACCCAACCCCCCAACCCCGTGACCCCCGAACAATAAGAACCACCATCGCACCACGAACCACCACCGCACCACGAATAGCAAGAACAAAAACAAAGAGAGAGTAAAAGAAGGCTTTGGGGGGGGGGTGTGAGGGAGAGAGTAAAAGTGATGGGTTTGGTAATTAAAAGTAAAAAAGTTAAAATTTAAAAAGGTAATTTTGGGATTACAAATTTGTGGGGAGGTGGAGGGAGTAACACCCTATTACAAATTAGTTTTAGAATTGGGCCGAGAAGCCCAAAGTGAAAGGTAGAGAGGGGAAAGGGGGAGACCCTGTTTCGTTCACCAAGCACGAGAGTTCTTTTTCCTCTCTTCTTCTTCGTTCACGTTCAAAGATTAATTGTCTTTTACCAAGCCTGCAAATTTCCCAGAGGGGAAAGATGATGGGAGACATGCAGGGTTGAAAAAATAACAATACTGTAACAGGTCATGAATTGACCCAAAAGCTGAAACGCAGAAACAGGGGTTCCTCTTTATATTAAAGAGATGAAGAAAAGCAAAATTATTTTTTCAAAATCCTGAAACGTGAGAGAAATAAAAAACGAACAGACAGAAACTGTTCATCGGCTTTAGACAGATCCTCTTGATCCAATTTTAATTTTATTTTCGCTTTTAAATATAAAAGCTTCGTTTAAGATTACAAGAAAGTTGTAATCAAGTTTAATGTTAATTTGGGAATTTTGTTTGGATTAAAAGCATCAAAATAATAAAGTCCATAAATATAAAATCCAAATCAACGAAAAACATGCAAGGCAGAGAAATGAACCGGCTCTGATACCAAATGATAAAAATAGAGCAGAGTAAAATTGATTTAAACATGTTATATTAACATCACAGTAACATATTCAGATCAAGAACAGCGGAAGCAAGATTGATGAAATAGCAGAGTATAAAATTGATCTAAACATGTTATATTATTATCACAGTAACACATTCAGATCAAGAACAGCGAAAGCAAAAATAATGTGCAATAATTTGCAATAATGTGTGTACCTCCTGCCATTGCAATTTTGTAATCCCAACACAGAGACAACTTTGTTTTCTAAACCTTAACTCACTCAAAACTCGATGGTGGGTTTTCTCTGAATAAAGGAGTAGGTTTAGTGATCAAAACTGAGAGTAACTCATTCCCTTTATATAAAATCTGGCCATCACATGTTCAAAAATAATGGGCTGGGCTTTACCTTCAAACAATATAATAATTGCTCCATAACCTCTATGCAGTTAAAAATGATAAAAATAATGGCTTAATCACTTTATGTTCCAAAAAAATAGAAACTTAAAATGCTATAATATTTATTCTATAATTAAAATAATGCTAACAGATCAAAGATGAGTGTCTTGGGCATTGAATAAAAGTTTTTAGTATTAAATACATCACATTGACATAAGAATGACTAAGAGTCACAAAGTTCACTAAAAATATATCCCAATGATTTTAACATAATGCATTAACTACCAAAATTTGTAAGTTCAATATGGCGTTGTAAGAAAAGTAGGTAAATAATAGTGATAGGCGTCTCTGGAGCAGGCGTTGGATGGTGGAGACGCAACAACTTAGTTTAGTTAGTATAATAAGGTGTATAGTTTTTATAATACCTAGATGTATATGTATAAAGTTTTAAATTCTATGGTTATTTTGGATAACTGTAAAGTATAATACTTTATATTATAGTTAGATAATTGTTCTATTTTATTATTTATGTAACGACTATGATATGGTTTATAGCTATATTTTGGGATGTTAAAGGGGGACTGCAGCTGGCGTCTAAAGGCAATAAAATAGTGACTTTTCAGTTTTGTACGCACCATTATGACTCCTAGATTGCTGACCTAATTTTCAAATGTAAGAGTCTATAAATACTTAACTTAAACCTAACTTAAAAGAACTTTTCACTTAAAAGTATTATAGTTGTGTGTCTCAGGGAAACTTTTCGTGTTTGTGAAAAGGAACTTGGAGAAACCTAGTGTGTATAAAACAAAAACTTTCACTTAGTGTGTCTTGTGATTAAGTGCCTTTAAGATATTTGAAGTCCACTCTTGGAAAAAGAATTTTATTCTCAAATAATGGAAACTTAAAGGTAGAAGGGTACACTGATGCATATTGGGTAGGTTTAAAAGATGATAAAAGATCTACCTCTAGATACTTACTTTTGTAAGAGGGAATCTTATAACTTGGAGGAGTAAAAAACAGTTGTAGCAAGGTCTAGTGCTGAAGCATAATTTAGAGGCATGACACTAGGTGTATGTGAACTTTTGTGGATTAAAAATGTGCTATCAGATTTGGGCTTTAGACCAAATGAAACTATGAGCTTGTAGTGTGACAGTATGTCGGCTATAGCAATTGCTCACAATCATGTGTAACATGATAAAAAAAAAGCATGTGGAAATTGATAGACATTTCATCAAAGAGAAGTTTGAAGCTGGAATAATTTCCTTTCCCTTTGTAAGATCAGAATTGTAGTTGGCTGATGTTCTCACCAAAGGAGTGTCAAGTAGAGTATTTAATGAATCTCTATTCAAGTTGGAAATGTGTGATATTCATGCTCCAACTTGNGTAGAGTATTTAATGAATCTCTATTCAAGTTGGAAATGTGTGATATTCATGCTCCAACTTGAGTCGGGGAGTTAAGATATGTTAAATATTCTAGTAGCAAACATTAGGCAATTAAATATTGTGTTAGCTATAATTTAGGCACTATCATAATTTATGCATATTTGTGCAACTGTCATTCCTTTAATAGATGAGGAATTATAGGACCCTTGTATGTATATATATGGTACATTAATCTATGAAAAATACATTATAATTATTCTTTAAATTTTTTTATAGGAAATGCATGATAATAAAGTGAACGATAGATAGATTAATACATATAAAACATAAAAATTAAATTAAAGTCTCTGAAGACATGGTGCATTCCTAGTAGGTGCGTCATGTAGTTTATGTCGGACTATATAATGATACTTTTACAAGAAACTGTCATCATTTTTCAATTATATAACAATGATTCCTCCTTGAATCATTGTTATTTTTCAATTCTACAATCATAACGACGACCATCTTTAAAATCATTATTATAATGTTACACTTAATTACAACAATGCAACTAATTCTTTTATTACTGCGTTATTGGCATAAACATAGTTATTTAGCATCAATATTAAATGTTTTTGCACTAGTGTCGCAGTGGATGTGCGTATTGTAGCAACTGGGTTTTGCGGGATCTAATGTAGGGGTTAGCGCGATGCTTGTCTTGGTCTGTATCACGGTGGCTTCCTGGTGGTTACTTTGGGGGTGCGAGGAGGTTAATCTCCTTCACGGTGAGCGTGCAATGAAGGTGCGTTTTTGTGTGGGTCACTCGCAAGGTGAAAGGAGGACGTTGTGGTGGTTGACGACGTGGTTGGCATATGTTCAATAGTGTTATGGTATTGCTCGACAAGGCCTGATGATGGTTCATCTTAGAGGATATGAGCTACAATAGTCTAATTGTGTCTTGCCCTACGTTATTCTAATATTGTGATTTTTGAACAAAATCTTAATGAAATGTATGTAGGATTTCTAACACATCTTATCGTGTTGAGGAATAAATATTATGAGCATAAGATTAAATATTTGTAAATGGTAGAGTTCATTAGTGGTGACATAATAATTATCAAGAATTCTCACTAAGAAAGACTTTTAATACGACAATGATACTATCTTAGTAAGTTTTTGACTAATGTAATCTTAAAATTAATTTATAAAATAATATTTGCACATCACTTTTATATATATATATATATATATATATATATATATATTACAATTTGATATTATTCCTAATTAATATAAGATTTTCATTTATGTGATTAAATCACCAAGATATTTTTTTTCTTAATTTCATGTTTAATGTTTCATAATATCGTTTAAGATATCCTTACCACACATCCCACAAGGATAAACACATTCACAGGAGCAATACACTCATAAAAGGATCATAATAAGTATCTACATAAAATATACATCACTATGTATATCACACCATTACATATCGTTATAAATTCAATCAAGTATTTCAACATAAAAAGTCTCAAATACGATTCATGTCATTTCTGATAATTATATAACTGTCAAAATCCTCACTTATACAAAAAATATCATATACTTTGAGTGAAAATCACGTCTGAGAGGAAGGGTTTGCATCACTTTGAATTTAGTTTAAGTGACCAATTTGTTTAAGTGATTATAGTTTGTCACTTCAATGAAAATCTCTCATAGAAGATAAATTATTCTCACTCAAATTTTTGCTTGATCGAAAATCTGACCAAGATGAACAACTATTTTCGCCCACATTTTTTTTATTGAGGAAGAATATTTTGCTTGAACAAGTCTTCAAAATTTTGGTATAGATATTATGCCTAAGGTTTACTTAAGGTAAGAAACTATAATTTTGTTTCATACGAGACAATTTCTACTACTCAACTATTCCTAAATAATAAAGAGAATAATAACTATTTCTAACTCTAATGGGACAAGTTCTCAAACCTTATTATCTTGCGTGGATTTATCTCCTCCTTCATTACTTCAATCCATTTTTTTGTATTAGGATCTTTCGTGGCTTAACAGGCGGTGATTGGGTCATATTTTACCATACCATTAAATTCTTCATTTTCTTGGAGAAATATCACATAATCATCTAAGAATAACACTTCTCTTTTCTCTCATGGATCTCCAAAAACATATTGGCTTATGAAGCAAGGTTCAACATCTTGAGTTTGTTCTTATAGAGATTCTGAACTTGCTAGAGGTTCTGAACTCTCTTCATCAAAAGCAACTATATGAATCCGATTTGGAATTGTCATTGATTCTTCTTCTAAAACAATCTCTAACCATATTCTTCCTCCCAAACTCAATATCCCCAAAGAATTTTACAATTTCCATCTAAACAATTATCTTTAATTTGGGATCATAGAATTTATAGCCCCTGATCTCGTTGTTTTGGTTTGTTTACCTTTAATGCATTCAACACAAACATCAAAGTTTATGAAGTCAATTTTATGCTTAGTACCACGTGATTCCATATTTAAGAATTCACTATAAGAAATCGTTAAATCAAGCATATATAGATTATCATTAGCAAAAGGTGAATTGATTCCAACAACATTTAAATTAAAGACAATTTGAATTCATTAGTTCCAAACAAATACAAATAATGTAATTTGTCCAAATAAGAAACTAAAATCAAATTCTTCCTAATTGGCGATACATCGAAAGTGTCTTTCAAATCCAAATAAAAAAAACAACACACAATAATGACCTAAAATGCCATATAACTTCCACTTTCATCGATTTTTCATCTCCAACGCATATCCATATTTCATAATCAATTAGCTTTCGGAAACTTAGGCAACCCTTTCTTTACACGCCATGTGTAATATTTTGCTGAGCGGCGACGAGAATGGAGGGCTCACGAAGTGGGCTTCAACAGCAGCGTGAAGCGGCGAGAATGGAGTTCCTTCAAAGAAAGGCAACAAGTGCCTAAGAAAGGAAAAAAAGGTGGTGGTAGACAGTAGAGAGCTCTTCGTCGTCTCAACTGAGAATGAACGGAGGAGGAAGAAGAAGTTGTTGCAAGGTGGAAGCAATGGTGTTTGCAGAGAAAAGCTTTAACGAAATGAAGAAATGAACTCCAATGTGAAATTTTCGCAAAAATTAAACCTAGACAGAGTTTTAGGCTTTAGTTATTAGGAAAAGTTGAAGCGTAAACCATAATAGGTCTCAGTCCCACTATAAAAAGTCTAAACCTTTCAACTCAGTAAAAATTTTGAAATTTTGTTCAACCTTTTGACTCTGGTTCTATAACAACCGAAGCAGAGCATATGAATGACTTCGGTTATGCAAAACCTGATGCCTATAACTATGTGCCATGGTGAAATAATTAAAATATAGAAACAATTTTGAAAATTTTGTGCATTTATAGATACTATTTGTAAAGGAACTGAAAGAGAACATATGTGTAACTTTGGTTTCTTTGTAAGTGGAACCTATAAATTCATAAAATTTTCAAAATTTTCACTAAATCTTTATATGTTTCGTTTGCTTGAAATACGAAGCATATCACATTATAAAAAGTCAAAACTGCAGCAGTGTTTTTTCATTTATTTTCATTATTGATGGTGATAGTATATTTAGAGCAAACGTTATCCCTTTTCTAAAAAAGTACACTTATTCTTGTCTGTACTACCGTATGTATCTGTACTTTGTTTTTGCCTATATTTGTTTTGTTCTCATAGACCTTAAAATAAATATAATTTCAAGAAAAAAGTGTCCAAAAATCAAATTGACTCATGAAACCTAGAACCAATTTTGACACTAGAATGTGAAAAATATTACTTAGAACATCCTTTTTCAATTAAGTAGATAGTGATGAAAGAAAATCTATACACTAAAGATCAATATTAGATTTGAATTATAAATATTGACACAAAGTTTTGATGTCGTAGAAACGCTCAGTGTTCAATTTCTTTTTTCATTATATTATATATTTCGCGATTTTAAGAAAATACTTTCAATTATGGAAAAGACATCTCTCACCTAATGGTTAAGAGTATATTTGGATCTGATATGGTGTGAGTCAACTCATTTAAAATTTTAATAGTAAACATTTAATTTAGTCCATAAAAGAATTTTATATTGATAGGCGTATTTCTGAAGAAAATTCTATTATGCAAATAAGCTTTTTATTTTTTTATCAATTATGCATCTAAGTTTAATGAGAGTTTTAGGTTTAAACCTATTTTTGGTTCCTAAGTTATAAGCAGATGTTCAATTTAGTCCCCGTTTTTAAAAATGTAAATCTTTGGTCTCTAAATTATAAAAAATGTATCAAATGAGTCTTTTTTTAACTTGAAATACTGTTTTTGGTGTTCTCTTAACAACTGCTACATCTTTAGATTGCTCTGATTTGTTTCTTAATAATAACAACACTTTAGATTGCTCTTTGTACTTTGACCATGAACATAAAAAAAGGACTCATTTGATATATTTTTTATAACTTAGGAATTAAAGGTTTACATTTTTAAAAGCGGAGACTAAACCGAACATCCACTCATAACTTAGGGACCAAAAAGAGGTTTAAACCAGAGTTTTATCACAAATAAACTAAACTAAATTTTAAAAGTACGAATAAAGTGGTTACTACGTCTTTACTTCTACGTTGGATTTTTACGTAAAAAAATGTACGTATTATATTTTAAAATTACCAAATCAACACACAACAAAGCAAAAAATGAAACTTGTTTTTCATATTACTAAATTGATTTTAAAATACTTACCAAAGTTAATAAAATAAAAAAGGTAATATTTCGAAACGATAAAAATATACAAAAAAACCTCGACAACATTTGATCCAAATCAATCTTGGCGGTGCAAACAAAAGATAGCATATATCACATAGGTAAAGAAGACATCAAAATAAAAAGATCAAAGAATAATAAAGCACAGAAATTACTGAAAAACTGCAAAATCTTTGTCCCACAACAAAACATTCTTAAATGCAGATATAGAATTACCGAAAATGAACAAAAAGACACTAAATAGAAGGAGTAGAAGTAAATACAACTCAGTTGTCCTCCTTCACTTCGGTTAAGTGGCTGAGACCTAATGTTAGGGCTGATGTAGAGCTCAATGACGCTTGTAATATGCGCACACACTGCAACAACACCATAAACTTACTGTGTTAATCCACTATTTTCCTTCATGGAAAAGATGAAAAGCATTTTAGAAACTACACTATGAATTGGTTAGGACTATTACCTCCTCCGTGCCAATGCTAACCACTTTCTCTTGCAAGTCATCAACGGGAATGCTCATACTGCTCACCAAAAACATAACAGAAATGGAGGACGACGGCGTCACCACCAAATCATCTGTTACCATATACGTTGTCGGTCCTTTTAAATATCCTTTATCATTGTTATTTGTATAAGATATGGAATCCACAAACTCTACAGGAACACACCTTTCCAAGTATGGGACGCATGACTTGCACACGGAAGTTAAATAGTAATCTTCCATGATTATATTAACGTAACAAAAATATTCGGGGACATAGTCGCACGTTAAAGGTAGCAAACTATCCAATTTTAACTGTGGAGCAAGTACAGGATCAACAAACTTATTATTCTTCACTTTTGTAGTAAAATAATCTTCATCCAAATCAATAAAACTATTATACAATCCATCGAGACTACCAACACAAGAACACCCTTCCATCAAATCTACTGCTCCTCCTATGGGAATAGTTAGCAAATTAAACAGAAAGTTCGCAAAATCTTCTTTTCCTTCAGCAAACACTATCTTCCCATTAGATTTTCTCTGCATTATCTTCACTGTGATTTTACCACTGTCATTTTCATTTGCTTTAAAATCAGAGGGAACGATTCTTTCCCTTTTATGTAATATCTCTCTGGGAAGTTTTTCTAAGAACAAATCAGTCAAAACTGTCTTTGAGTACAAACAACATTTCAACATATATATTACCTATAAAAAGGAAAATTCGAACAATAATCATCACAACCTTAAAGCAGTAGTTAAATAAACAATCCTAAGAAACTGAAAGCTTAAACAAACCTGATTTTTAGTTATATTTACCGACATTACGTTTACTGAAGACATGCTTTTTATTCCACTGTTCTTCAGCACATTAACGATTTTATCCATTGAGTTTGGGATAACTTTCAGATCGTCCGTGATCATAAAACGAGAATTACTCTTAACAAAACCATCGAAGACACAAGAGGCTTCAGCAGATATCGGTTTTGCCAGCATGCGGCCACATCGGCATTGTTTATTTTTGAAGCTGCTTAACAAGACTGGGCTTGTGTATGAACAATAGATCAAGTTGTTACAAACAAAATACTCCGTGGGTTCTGTGTCGTCAATGTTTAGCTTCAATCTCCTACAGTAAGCTTCCATGGAGTTTCTGGGACGCAGCAGCATTTCTCTACACGCATCTGTGCAAAGATACCCATTGTCAAGATTCTCTACGCTTTGATGGAGGCTTCTCAGTAATGCAAGTTCAGGTGGCTCCACCTTGGACTCCTCACGCACAAGTCTTGCAATGGTTCCTAAAGGTAACGTCAAGAAGCTAAACAGAATATCCACAAACTCCTTCCCTGCCTCTGCAATGACAACCTTCTTTTTCCCTTTCATTACCATAAGCTTCAAGGTAACATGTTGCTCAGTTCCATCGGCAGCCATTGTAGAGGAAAAGATCAAACTTTAATGATCTAAGAGACAACCTTTTTATGAAGAATGCTTGAAAGTATTTAAGGGGCTCTCTAATTAAAGATACTTAGAAAGACACTTTGACTGTAAGGAACAATTTTAAGGATTTAAAGAAAAAAAAAAAAAGCCAAGAGAATTTATAAAAAAAAAATAAGACGGTGAATCTATTTTGAACTGAATCCATCGCCTTTTCGGTTTCTAACATTGAAAAGACGTTATCATTTTATGAATTAATTATATTGTGCAATGAAACGTTTCATTAATATAGAAAGGGAATGGAAGAGTTACAACGAGAGTGGTAGAATATGCAGAGTCCAGAAGTAACAGAAAGAATCTGATTATAATCTCTTGGGGTTTGAATGAGATAATAATACCCTCTCATTTTTTATGGTGAACTATTACACGCGAATTTTGTCAGTATTCTATTTCAATGACTTTATCAACTAAAAGTTTTACTAATAATTGAATCACAGCTGAGTTAATATTATAGTTTCGGTTTTTGTTTACAAATATATTGATAAGATGGTGTACAACCCTCTAAGTTTCTTTCTTATAATGCAATCAACAGCTACAACTTTCGAGATTGGAAAAGATTTCTCCATTCAAATTTTCTTAATCGAGATGCATATTGGAAATTTTATTTCGATTTCAACTATTGAAATTATCCATAATTTCTATAATGAATATTTGAATTTATTGTGAATTATTTTTATTCAAACTCGTTTTGATCTTCGACAAAGATTAACTATCTCATCCTTTAGTTAAAATTGATTACTTTCGATCTTTAATTACAATTGATTCTGTTTCAACCTCTAACTAAAATCCATTAACGTCAACATTTAGTTATAGTTAATTAGTTTCGAAAATTTTTATTAAAGTTCACTCAGCTAGATCTTTTGCTCGAGTCTATATTTCTCTCTAGTTAACTTAATTCGACGATTTAGATTGACTTAGTTAAATCTTTAATATTAAAGACCAAGTTGATTTAGTAAGAGAAAAAAATAAGTAAAATCCACCATGATCGAGGTTTAAATAAGTTAGCTTGGATAAAATTTCAAGCCAAGTCGTTTTTAACCAAAGATTGGATCGAATAAGTTGATTAAACCAAAAATATTTTAAAAATAGAATTTTATCTTAAAAAAAATAATTTGCTTGACACAAATAAGAAAATTAAAATTTAATATATATATACAAGAAAGAAAGAAAATTTAATCATAAATAATTTAGGTTTAATACTTATTTTGGTCCTTTGTTTTGTAGGATCTTTTCAAAAGTTGTGCTCTTTTTTTCAAAAGTTCACTAACATCTACTTTTCCCAAGCAATTTAAGTTGATCCTTTTTGCTTAAAAAGTTAAAAAAATAACAGCAGAGTTGCTTTAATGGGCAAAATTAAATGACCGGTCTAATCACTGGCAAGTTCAGCCAATAAGAGACTGCCACGTGGTAGTCCCCTTTCCACTCAAAAGCTTTATGACACTTCTTCATCTTCTTCAATCACAGTAGTCATAGTCATCGTCAACCAATCACACTGTAATTCAGATGCCAAGAAACAAAAATATTAAAGTGAGGGAGAAAAACCTTCAAAGGGTGAAGACCAATTTTAAGTTCATGAGATTGTTGTTCTTTTGTTTATTTGCTGCTTGAATCAAGTGTCAACGCTAACTGAGAAGAAGAATCTAACGTTTGATGAGCATTTTTGGGGTTATTGGCGTTGTTGTTCTCTGTTTCCTTTTTCTCCGTTGTGAAATCCATAATCACACACTGCTTCCCAAACCCTAATCCCCTTTTCCCCTTTTCCCAAATCCTAATCCCCTTTTTCCTTTTTCCCAAACCCTAATCCCTACTCACACATTGCTTTAGAATTAATTTAACCTATTTATATTTATTCAATTTTGTTTTACTGGGATAAAAACCTTACTATCTTCCAATTCCAGCATCTCACCCTTGCCATGGGAAACAATATGCGGCAGCGAAGGGGAGAGAGAAGCAGGAAGAGATGGAGAGGGAGAGGGAATTAAGAGCGGGGGGAAAGCGAATGTGCGACTATGAAAATACGGAAAACCGAGAATGCCACGTAATAATAAATTGTACAGCTCATTTAGGTTTCGCCAGGTAGGCAACTCTGCCGTTAATCTTTTTAACGCAGTAAACAAAAAGTACTAACGTGCACCGTTTTTACGAAAACTAAGATATTAGTGAATTTTTGAAAAAAAGAAGGACAACTTTGAACAAATCCTACAAATCGAAGAGCAAAATAGGTATTAAACCATAATTCAAATACTATATATTTAAATTTTTTGGAATTGTTAAAATTTATCGGCACAAGTTTAAAATTACTATGTCAACATGAGGAAGTAAAAATTCAAAGGGTTAACCTATTTGCTTGTATTCCTGCTATATAACTTATTTTTCACTTGAATGATTACCGAAAATATTTGGAAAATGTGATAAAATGAACTACAGTTTTCGCAACCAATCACAAGCCTGTAAGGAATCAATTTTACCAATTTAGATTACTACGTAATTTAAGTAACAAAGGTACCATTATGTGAAAATACACGTGCATCCCAGTCATATGGAACATCTGAACTCGTATGAATAAGTATTTATGGAGTTATCAAAATAGGTAATCCAAGTGGATCTCACTCAATCCAATATGGGTTGGTCACTTAGTGAACCAATCTAGTTCGATTCACTTATTAGCGAATTAAAAAAATTTGAACCCGACCTGCTCCATTACGGGTTGACAGTTTAAATAGGTTAGCTCACTTAATTACAATTTTTTTTAAAATAAAAAAAATTACAATTTTTTAAACTCAAATTTAAATAAGTTTCATTCTAAAATGATCTTAAACTCCAGTGACAATTAAAAAAATATCATACAATCCAAGTGTAATCTAAAAACAAGCACAAAAGGCAACAAATAAATTTTAAATATTGATAACTTTTTTTATCACTTATGTATTTATAAGATTAGAGTTTTGAAAGGATAAATCCATAATATTTTTCCCTTTTAAAACACAAAATAATAAACAATTAAATTAAATTATGTGGGGATTGACTCACCCGTTAAATCCGTGATGAGTCAGGTTCTAAGTAGGCCGAATTGAGAACTAGTCGATATAAAAAAATTATACTTTTTTAAATCCAACCCGACCTGAATCTGTGATAGATCAAGTTGACCTGCAGATTACAACCTATTTTGACAACACTGAGTAGTTAGACTCAGGAGAAGTTCATCTTAACACAAGTTAAAAGCATGGATTTGAATATTAAAAAATTTTCAAATAGCAAAATTTTCTTATTCATGGTGTTTTAGCCAACTACGTGCATGAATATGTCGGTAGATTTGGTTAAGGTGGTTTGGAAGGCTCTCGGATAATAGAACTCATGACAGTTAGAAAAAAGGTAGCATATATGCCTTTTGGAGTGTACTTGGAGCATGATTGTGGGTAATTGAGGAAAATATGTTCCGCTAAACTATTAATGATAGAAAGATTTATCTTCTAACTAAACTGTTAAGCTTTCGTCTCATTTGTGAAAATCATGACTTATCAATCTCCAGCGTAAAATTCGGATATAACCTAATTAATCTCAGACATCATAATCTAGAGTTGTCTTATGTTGTATTGCAGATCAATCTTATTAGAGAACAATATTGTTGATGAAAGTACTTCAAAGGAAAAATACAACATGAACAAATAAAAATTAAAATATCAGGCACCGAAGAGTGGTCCAATGTCGTTATGCAGCTGAGGTGGAAGAAAGAGGAAGCAAAGTTAGAATGAAAGAGCTGCAGGTGTTTTTTTGGATAATTGTAAGTAGAAATCGAAAAACATCCAAATAAGTAGGGAGCGCAAAGTAAGAAATTGATCTACAAGCACCAAAAGATACTTCGTTCTCACGGTCAAAGTATTTAAAGAAGCTATTTCCAGGCAGTATAAAGAGAATACTTGCAACTTGCCATTGAACTTTATTTAATACATGTCCAAAAGTATGTCATATACATGATTTGCTGTTCTTAACATCCGACGACTTAAACCTAAAATAAACAATAAAGGGCACTGTATTTCATTGATAAATGCCCTATTGTTGAAAGGAGCTACTTTTTAGTGTCCTTTTGTTCAGCTTTAATTAAGCAATGGGGTGTAAATAACTCAGAAGAACTTATTGATATGCTTTTGACTTTTACATGGTGTAGAAGACAATATAAGATGTTCTAAAAGAAAGGAACTCGAGGAAAAGAGTAGTTAATATTTTTAAGTTGTAATGTGTATGGAAGCCATTATAATATTTTAAGGGACATTTTCTATCTATGTGTACTTTGTAATTATTGTTCTAAATAAAAATTTATATCTGCTTATAAAAAAATTAAAGACATCGCATAAGGATCATCCAACTAAAATAAAAATATCAAATAATAAAGCATTGAAATTGTTTTAAAACTGTTAGTATTTTGAAGTTGTGAAATGAATAGTTGACGAGATAGAGAAAATATGGAGATAGTGGAATGTGAAAGTAGTAGTTGGATTGTTTTTGTAAAAATATCTGCAATTTGGTCTTCAGTTAGACAATATTCGAGTCAAATTTGTTTAGTTGTCACTTCATCTCGAATGAAGTGATATTTAATGGCTATGTGTTTTGTTCTTTAATGATAGACTAGACTTTTTGCTATTGCTATTGCCGATTTGTTGTCGCAATAGATAATAGTCGGTTCATCTTGTGGTTCACCCATTTCTTCAAGTATTCTTCGTAGCCATATTGCTTGACTCGTGATTTCAACAGCTGCTACATACCTCTGCTTCTACGGTTGATTGTGCCACGGTTGCTTGCTTATTGGATGCCTAAGATAAAATACCCGAACCTAGTGAGAAAGAATATCTTGACGTACTCTTCATGTCGTCCATTGATCATGCCTAATCACTATCTGTGTAGCCAATTATCCTTGAGTTAGTCATGGTTTTGTACCATATAACAAACTCCTTTGTGCCTTGTAGATATCTTAAAATTCTTTTTCCTACCCCATAACGAATCTGACTTGGCTTTTGCATGAATCTTAATAGAAGACTTGTAGCCTACATAATGTTCGATCATGTGGCTGTGAGATACAGGAGACTTCTAATCAAACTCTTGTAGTGTGATGCATCTGCCTCTTGTGCTCCATCATCTTTTTGTAGCTTCTCGTTTACCACCAATGGAGTAGAGACAGGTTTGCAATCATTCATCTTGAACTTCTTTAGTAAAGCCTCAATATATTTCCTTTGAGAGATAAATATGCCTTCTTTTGTTGTTTCACCTCTATACCGAGGAAATAATTCATCAAGCCAAGGTCGGTCATTTCAAACCTCTTCATCATGTCTTCTTTAAATTCTTTCATCATCTCCATATTGTTTCCTGTATAGATAAGATCTTCAACATATAAAGAGACAATGAGATGTGCCTTAATATATAGTGTTGGCTCACTCTTGCTCCTCTTGAACCCTTGATCGATGAAGTATTTATCAATCTTGATATACCATGCTCGAGGAGCTTGTTTCAGGTCGTATAATGATTTTTTAAGTCTTAGTACTTTGCCTTCACTACCTTTGTGGATGAAGCCTTGTGGTTGTTTAACATAAACCTCTTATTTGAGCACCCTATTTAGAAAGGATGATTTGACATCCAATTGATAGATGTTCCATCCCTTTTGTGTTGTAAGAGCTATTAAAGCTTTAATTGTATTTAAGCGAGCAACTGGAGCAAATGTCTCATTGTAGTCGATTCGTGGTTGCTGTGAGTAGCCTTTAGCAACCAATCTTGCTTTTTGCTTTTGTATAGTTCCACCAGGATTGAGCTTTGTTTTATATATCTATTTCACTCCAATGGTGTCTTTCCCATGAGGGTAGTTTACGAATTCCCAAGTGTTATTCTTCACAATTATTTTAATTTCTTCTTCCATAACCTTGACCCATACTTCTTGCTTTGATGCTTCTTCATAATAGTTAGGCTCAATCATGGCCATATTGTAAGTTTCATATATTTCTACCAAAGATCTTACCCTTCTTGGGCTAGATTCAAGTGAAGAATCTTGTTGTTGTGGAGGTGGAGAAAGCATACCTGAATTTTCTACCTTTTCTTAAGTTTCTTCTTGTGATTGTTGCATTGGAAGTACAATGTTGATTTTAACAACTTTTTCTTCTTCCCAATTCTAAGAAGCATTTTCATCAACTTCAACATCTCGACTGATGATAAGGTTTTTGTTTGTAGGTTTTAGACTCGATAACCTTTTGACTGTATGCTATATCCCAAGAATATTCCTTGTATAGTCTTGTCTTAAAGCTTATGCCACTTTTGATCAAGAACATGTATGTAGCAGATAGATCCAAATACTCGTAAGTGTTTAGTTGATGGCTTTCTTCCACTCCAAATTTCAATAGGAGTCTTGTCTTAGATTGCCTTAGTTGGACATCTATTTAGAATGTGAACTGCAATGTAGACTGCTTCAGCCCAAAAAGTGTTAGGCATACATTTTTCTTTTAGTATTGATCTTGCCATCTCCATAACTGTGCAATTCTTTCTCTCTGAAACTTCATTTTTTGTGGAGTATATGCAATTGTAAGTTGTCGCTTTATGCCTTCATCTTTACAGAATTTGTCAAACTCGCGAGATGTGTACTCCTTGCCATGATCACTTCTAAGTACTTTTATCTATTTTCCACTTTGCTTCTCAACAAGGGCCTTGAATTTTTTTAATACTCCGAATGACTTTGTCTTTAAGAGATAAACCCATGTCATTCTAGAGAAATCATCAATGAAAAGGATGAAATACATTTTGTTGTGATGTGAAGGAGTTCTCATCAGTCCGTAAACATCGATATGATAGTCAACTCTAATAAGTCTTTTGCTTTCCATGCTTTTTCTGTCGTGAATGGTAATCAATGTTGTTTTCCATGGAGAAATCCTTCGCATGATTCATTATTCTCCTTCAAGCATGGAAGATCTCTCATCGTTTTTTTTTATATAGAAGCTTTAAGGCATGTGTGTTGAAGTGGCCAAATCTCCTATGCCAAAACCATGAGTCATTAACTTTTACCTTCATGACAATATTAGTTCCAGGTTTGAAGCTTATAGGAAAGCTTCTATTTCTCTTCTCCATTTTTACTTGGCCAATTTCTATCATTTTACTGTCATAAATTTTGAATGTATCTTTCTCAAAATGAAGAGAATATCCATTCTCCATCATTTGGCCAATACTTAAAATATTTTCTTTAAGATTTGGAACTAGTAAAACGTCATTGATGAATTTTGTATTTTTCTTTGTCTTCACCATTTTCATCCGGTAAACGAGATATTTTCATCATATTTGCTTTATTGTTAGGACTTATTGTAACATCCCAATAAATATAACCAAGGCTATAATTCATTTTAGGAGTTAACATGAACAATAAAGGAGAACAGTAGTGAATAAGCATAGAGGTGAAAGAGATAGGAAAATATCATTAAAATTTAAAACTGTACAATAGTCATATTAGATACAGTATTTACAATATAGGCCGAACGATCTTAAATGCAGTACCTTGACCTAACAGCCAAAATCAAAAGGGTTCCTATACTGAACACCTACAGAGCACTAGGCAAAGGAAACAACTACACTAAGGACCGGACGGTCCGGCATAACTTTCAGGCACGACCTCCACGGGTTGATCGGCCTGCACAACATCCTCCAGAGTAGCCTCCAAAGTATCTTCTAAGGTATCCTCTGCTCACACCCAAAAGGATGATCATTGCAATGAAGAGGATAACCGAACGGTCAGATACCGAACGACAACATAGACAAAGACACAACAGAGGTAAGCTTATGTAAATTTAATTAATCATTTCATCATGCAAGTAAACATACAAAACAAAACCACTCAATCATACAGACATACAATCCCTATACATGCATACTAAGTAGATTAACCTATGACCGACCACTATGACACTGTCCGGACGATATGAATCACGTAGCCCGACGTCCCTAGCACCCGGTGTGGTTTTATAGCTGCCTTTACTTATCAGCTGCCACCCGAGGTTAGTCCTCAAACGGTTATCTGTTCGTATAACCGCGAACCTCCTGCCATTCCCACACATGAGTGACCTTTCTCTACCTGAGAAAGCGCCCTCACGGAATATCAGGATCAGGACGACCAAACCAGAGTCTGACCATGTTCATACTTTACCAATCATTACCAATTCATGAGACATTCCTCCATTGGAATTCCCTTACTCAGCCAAATTTAATTAATGTTCATTATCACTTCCATACGGCAAGAATGTTAAGAAAAGGACCGGATGAATCAAAGATAGAATAAGAGGTTTGAGTAAGATAAGAAGGTGTGACCGAATGGTCAGGTAAGAGAAAACCGGACCCCAATAAGGAAGTATAAATAGTTGACCGAATGATTCGACAATGAACAGGACCAAACCAAAGACCGAATTATAACTAATAGTGACCGGACGGTCTAACCGAGATGAGGAACTGAGTATCAAGAATTCAAATAAGTAACCAGACATTCAAATCAAAGGTGAGACTGAATAACAGAAGAATGTTAAATGGCTGGCCGAACGGTCCGAAAAAGGAACAAGACCGTAACCCAAAGAATTGACTATAAGTGATAGTTATCCGAACGGTTTGGCAAGGAATGTTATAAAATAAACACTAATCATGGTCGAAGGCTGGTCTATGACCGGACACTCCTCAAACGGACGGAATAAGAAAGAAAAACTCTTTAAAGGAGTAAGAGGACTTTAGTCAAGTAAACCGGACGTTTCAATAATAAAGGCTCACTAGAACATTCAGTCACTAAGTGACCTAACGGTTTCAAAAGGAAACACATCAAATTTGCATGCGTTATAGTTTAAGTGTCAGCCTAAGGCCGAACACTTGTAAGACCGAACGCTTGGTTTATGACCAGCGTTCTTAAGTACTATCAATAAAACAATTAAAGGAAACCAACTGAGTTTAGTAACTATACTAAACCGATCAGCCCGAACAGACCGAACGGTAAAAGGGAGGACCGAATGGTCCTAATGACCTTCAATCACGGATTTACATTTTCTTTAAGTTTTATACATACTCATATCAGTGCAGAATTCATAGTTCATACTTATCATACAACTCATGCAACAACACACCATATTTCAATCACAAGAAATCAAGCAACATACTTTAGATATCAAACATACATTAAATCAGGCATACACTCAAACCATACAGATAAATGATAATTAAACTATATAAGCTTCCCTTACCTCTAATCCAACTAGTACGTCTAAGGTCGAATGGTAGCAATCTATCTCTTCTAAGGTTTCCAAAATCTAGAATCAAATACCAAAGTAGGTTCAGAGGAATGGTTTCACAAGTACATGCAAGCTTTAAAGGCGCATGCATGCAAGAGAACAAGAAGGTTTCAAAGGTCAGAACACTTACCAGGTATAACCCGAAACCGAACGGTTCTAATGGAAGAGAAGACCACCAGGAGTCTTCAGGTGTGATCTGAATGGTGATCGGAACAGTAGATTGGTTAGAACTTTAGAGAGAAGGTTGGGAGGTTTAGAGAGAAGGAGGAGAGTTTGAGATTTCTAGAAAGTTTGAGTTTGAGGAAGAAGAAGATTGCATGGGAAAAGTGGCGTCAGGCTTCCAATCCCACCTTAAATACTGCCTCCATTCAGAACGTTCGGCCCACTCCCAGCGTGCCACCTGACTTCCACTTTCTAGGGTTTCACTGCTCTGCTGCTGCTACACGGATCACGAAAGAAGGGAATTAAAACCTGGCAGAGTTGGTCTCCCACTTTACCAAGGAAGACCGGACGGCTGACACGTGTACCCCACTAAGGAGGGGTATTAAATGGGGTGTGACACTTATATTTGAGGATAACTTAAAATTGATAAGCATTGGGATGGAAATTGAGTTACAATCTTGCATGTTGAAGTGTTGTAAGATCTTGAGTAAGTAATACTTTTGAGAAAGCCAAACATTCCTATCTTTTCTCTTTCGAAGAATCTGCATCCTCAAAATCTTATTTGTTAGTCAGAAGTAGTCCTCAAAATCTGCATACCAATTGTGCTTTCAATTTCTGGATTCAAGATTTTTTATGGCCCACCGCCAACATTTCATCCACATATAACAGAAAAATAATGAAATCCTTCTCCTGAAACCTATTATAATAAGTACATTAGTTTGAACTCAGTCTGTTGTATCTGAGACTAATTAATGACGAAGAAATTAAATCTCTTATACTAACACCTTGGCACCAGCTTTAGGCCATACAAAGATTTATCTAACCTGTAAACAAAGTTTTCCTTCTCTTTAAATACTTTTGGTTGGAGCATATATATTTCTTCTTCAAGTTCTTCGTGGAAAAAAAAAGCAGTTTTTACATTTAATTGTTCAAGATGTAAATCAAATGCAACAAACATTTCTAAGACCATTCTGATTGTTGTCAATCTAACAACTGGTGAGAATATCTCATTAAAGTCAATGCTTTTTTTTAAGATATACTTTAATCACCACTCTATCATAATATCTTTCCACTTGATCATTTCCATCTCTATTGATCTTTCAGACCCATTTGCAACCAATGACTTTCTAATATTTCGGAAGTTCAACAAGCCTCCATGTATTGTTTATGTGAAGACCCTCCATCTCTTTTTGTGTTGCATCCATCTACAGAGAAACTTGTGGATCACTGGCAACCTCTTAAAAATTTGAAGGTTCTCCTTCCTCACTTAAGAGACAATACAAATCATGATAGGTCATCACATTATGAATGCCAAAATGGTTGAAGTCTTTTTTTTTTTTTGTTGATCATCATATTTCTTCATCACCAACCTCTTTGACTCATATTCTTTGTGCTTCTCCTTTGACATAGAAGAATCTTTTGAAAAGTTCTTCTCTATCAGTATTACGACTTCAAGTTCTCTGTCCACTTTGCAAGAAACTACAAGAGTCTTGGATTATGTGAGACATAAATTTAATAACTTGAAAACCTATTTTTGTATCAGTGTCTAAAAATAATATAAAATAAAAAAATAATTATTACAAATTAAATATTCATAATTAATAGTAAATTAAATATTTTATTACCGATATAAGATAATATTGCTGATAAAATATAAGATAATATACTTAAAACAGGTTAATACGAAATAATAGGCTTAGTGTCGGATGAAAATATTTATTAACCTTTATTTAGTATTAGTACATAGAGATTTTATATTGAAAGTAGTATATATATAGTCATAAAATAATGAATTAAATAAGTATTAATTTATGAAAGAAAGAAATTAATCAATTCAACAACAACGTATAGATTAATGGCATATGGATTATCATATAATTATAAATTAGTTCGATTTTAAATGCATTCATCATTTTTGTGAAACAAGAACTTTTAAAACTGACAATAATAAATAAATAAATAAATATATATATATATATATATATATATATATATATATATATATATATATATATATATATTTTGTGTCTGTCTAAGATTCTACTCGGTGGAGGTTGGTCTCTGTTTTAAGTCAAGTCAACTCTTTTAGCCTATCTTTTACGTTTAAGTAATTAATGTAATATATAGTCTATAAATAGTCTTTTATATAGTATGTATAAATATTTATTATATAATGAAAATTATCATAAATAAATCATACGATAATTAAAATTTATGATATAATAGTTTAAAATTTTAGATTTAATAGTTTATATTGATGTAATTTGTTTCAATTATAACATAATTATTGAGTTAGTCTTCATTTGTTTTAATAAGTATTAATAATTTGGTAATTAAAATTAATAATAAATAAATATTTTTGTAACGAATGATTCTATTGTTATACTAACAGACGTGAAAAGATTTAGTTTGATGTAGTTTGCGGGAAATCTTCTTTCCAAATTCATTATGGTTCTGTGTTTTCAGGGAAAGTATCAATCCCATTCAAAATGTCAATCTTGGGGGGTTTTGTCAAAATTGAGTTTTCTGAAATTGAAACCATGAAAATCAGTACTGTAACAATTACCCCAAATTCATTTTTTTTATTTTACTCTAATTATATTAATTTACACCTCACAATTATATATTTTTTTTAAAACAAGTAACAATGTCACATCATCAAACATTACATACCTGGCAGTTCTGTCGTTAGTCAAGTTAACGGCCTTACCAAAAAGGACTTACTTGAACAGTTTTTGCGAAAGTTAGGAAAGTGAACTTTTGAAAAAAAGGAGGACCACTTTGAACAAACCCTCCCAAAAGAGGGACCAAAATAGGTATTAAACCTTTTTATTTTAAAAAACAACTACCTTTTAAAAAATATATAATAAAAACTAATGACCAATCAGGATTTTTAATAACTACCTTTTATTTTTTTATTTTAAATTAAATTTTAAAATTATTAAAATACTCTTGGATTTAAAGTTGGTTTTCTCTTTTAATAGGTTTAATGTCTCCTTAGGTCCCTATTTTTACATAGAATCTCAAATACGTCCTTTACTTGTTCAGCGTATCAATTGAGTCCTAATTTTTGTAAAATTGAAACAAATAAAAACCTTTCGTTAAAATGGTGTTATGTGACACGCTGAAGGTACTATTTTAGATGACGTGGGAGTTTATATATAATTGTGACGTGTATTTTATAATTTCTGAATTAAAAAATTGAGGGCAAATTGGGAAAAAAATTAATGGCAGCTGCTTTCCCTGAGAAATGTGAAATTAGGATTTGTGGAAAAAGAAAGAGCGGTTTCGTGGCAACCCTTTCTCTACAATTGAAATCTGAGAAAAATTGGTAATGGTTTTTCCTTTCTTCTCTTTGGTTTTTGAAATTTTCTTTTCACTTTCTACTTTCCCGTTAATTTCTCACGCCCTTTTTTATGTTGCTTATGTGAAGAGATTTATTCTTGTACGTTGCGTCGTGGGTTCTTCCCTTGTTCGCAGTTGTATCGCTGGTTTCGATGTCGGCTTTCATGGTGTCCACGAACCCAGGGGCGCGTCGGAGGTCGGTGCTCGCTGCCGAGAGGAAAACCGCCACTAACATAGAGCTCCTCGCCAACTACATCGCCACCTCCCCCGCAGTCGCGACTTCCGGCGAAGGTGCCATGGGCGCCGGGCACGACCTTAGCCACCACGAACCTTAATACGAAGCTCCATGGGCGTCAGGCACTCATTTTTGTTCGATTGAATATTGGTGTTTGTTTACACACCTCTTGCAACACGGATAATTTTTTCTTTATTTTTTTTGTTTCGTTTTGTAAGTTTGGTTTCGATAGAAGAACTTTATACAATCCCTGATTTTGTATCGCTGAATGATCGTGTATGCTATTTTGGAAATTAGCATGATTGTTCAGCCTTTCGCAGATTGTTGTTACCGTATGGTAACAGTGATCTAGGCATGATTTGGGCTTTTGATAATGAATCGATTTTCTGATATTTTAACTTTGATTGTATAAAAATGAGAGTGCCCGACGCGCATGTGTCCAAGTGGGTGGAATGTTCTTATGAAATAGTATGAGAGTCTTCAGTCAGTTCTTGGAATTTCAACTTTTGTGTCTGGTCTTCCAGCTTCATGATGAAGATATAACTAATGCCAGCATTTGAAAGGAGTTGCCTTTAATTTCAGAGAAAGGAACAATTTTTAATTTATTTTTCCCAGTTTACCCTCAATCTTTTAATTCAAAAATTACAAAATATATATCACAATTATCAATAAACTACCATGTCATCTAGAACAGTATCCTTAGCATGTCACATAATATCATTTTAAAGGTCGTTGGTCTAATTTGACGGAAGATCTCTATTTGTTTCAATTTTATAAAAATAAAGATCTAATTGAAACGCCGAACAAGGAAGGGACTTATTTGAGATTTGGAGCGAAAATAAAGACTTAAAAGACATTAAACCTTTTTAATAGGGACCTTTTTATAACCTAAAACTTGGTACACTTTGTTAAAGTGTACCAATTGAAAAACTCCTTACATAAATTAGCAAACTTATATATATATATATATATATATATATATATATATATATATATATATATATATATTGATTTTTTAAAATTATAAATAAATTTTTATGATAATTCAATTTAATACTAATTTATAAACTTAAAAATATTTATTATTTATTTTAATTTTTTAATATAATATATATTTATTAAGAAAAACATACATAAATAATTTATTTAAGTAAATTCATTTTATCAATTGGAACAATTTATTTAAGGAAGTAAGTTTGAATGAACTAACTTAAAGTTACTTTTTCTTGTTTGTATTGCTTTATGTTTAACCTTTACTCTAGTTGTATGTGAAATAAAATATAAAATTTCTTTCAATACTAAAATTATAAACAAATTTTTATGATGATTCAATTTAATACTTATTCATAAACTTAAAAATATTTATTATTTATTTGAATTTTTTAATATAATATATATTTATTAAGAAAAACATACATAAATAAACCCTAACTCGTCCTAGACAGGAGTTTAAAATTAACAATAGAATAAAATATTAACACGGCAATTTCAGTGTGTGACCTGAAGTCTACACCATTTGTCACGGACACAGCTGTAGTCAAACACGCGTTTGTTACTTTTGGATTTTCTTCGTAATGAAATGATTAAGGAATTAAATAACATGATCACGTTTATAATTTGGTAATCAAACTATACAAACACTATTAAAATGTACTTCTTACTTAAAATAAAAACACATAAAAAATAATCATCATTTAATAATGAACATTTACTACACAAAAAAGAACACTAGAAACTATTAGAATATTTTATTTTAAACTAAACAAGGTTAAACGAAATGGAGAAGTATTTTTGAAATGAGAAGAAATTGTAAAGCTAATTATTTATTAAGACGCATAATATCTGAGTCTATCCAATTAAATATAAACAATAATTGGAGAAAGAATATTTTCTTGGTGGAGTTAGCAGAAGTTATGGTCTTCCCTGTTGACCTGAAGTCAACTGTCTTCATTTACACCCCTTGATTCTTTCTTCAAATAATTGTTGGAAGAACTATTTTCTATGGATGAAAAAGAAAATGAAGAGTTTGAGAGTGTGTTTCCTCATTTTCCTTCTATTGAAAGTCCTATGACCTGAAGTCGTCTTATTTAAATATTATTATGAAAAAAAAAAATCTTTTAAAAATGTTTTTTTAATAATTTTTTGATAATTTATGTGATAGTTTATGATTAATTGTTTCAAATGTTTTTTTAAACATGAATTTAAATAGACTAATAAAATAATGATAAATGTGTTGATGTGAAAAAATTGTTAAAAAAGTATTATTAGTAATACATGCATCGGATCGTCTTAAGGTGATGTTTTCCGACCGAATTATTTATGAAATTACGAGGAAAATGAAGAGTGTGTTTCCTCAGCTGAAGATATAACCTGTCCCAGAAGTATAGAGATGATGCTTTCCTCCTATTTAAGGGATGGAGAGGAAGTTGTTGACACAATGTATTGGAGAAAAATGAAGAGTATGAGATTGTGTTTTCTCATTTTCCTTTTATTGGAAACAATGTGCTGTGAAGGATGTTGGACAGAAGAGAAACAAGCACTTTTGGGCCTAAGTTCCCTTTTCTACGATCCTTTTTCCATCACTTCCTCATGGAATGCCTACACAGATTGTTGTGAATGGGAAGGAGTGCACTGCAATTCCTCCACAGGGAGAATACTCCATCTTTCTTTTGACGGCCGGAAGTCAACACAACAATATATAAATTACTCTGATTTTTCTGTCTTCAAAGATTTGAAGAAGCTCTTCTTGCCATCTAATATAGTTGGTTGTGTTGGGGATGCAGGTATTCATTCCTATAAGTCTATTGCTTACTCAAAACTATAAAATCTGTTTGTTATGTTTTATGAAATACTCATTATTTCAACTTTCTTTTATATACTTTTCAGCGTTATTGTCAAATCTCCAGCTCCTTAGCTTGAGTAATAACTATCTGGATAATGCTACCACCGTTCTATCTTGTTTGGATGGCCTTCCATCTCTTAAGTCTCTTTATTTAATTCAAAATAAGTTCAGTACATCTTCATTAAACCACGGTGAGTACCAATTTTTTTATTTATTTAAACAGATGATAACAATATTATTTTTTATTATCACCAAGATCTTCTATTGTTTTATACTATATATTTTTGTTTTCACATTCGTTGGGTTCTTTGACAACTTTTGGTGCATATATATATATATATATATATATATATATATATATATATATATATATATATATATATATATATATATATATATATAAGTTTTTGAAAGTGTGTCACCAAAGCTGCGTAGAAATCTGGAGGTCCTTGACATAAGTTGGAACCAGTTGACTAATGACATCTTGCCATCCCTTGAGGGATTCACATCTTTAAAGGAACTGTATTTGGTTTATAATGAATTGGACTCAGATCTTAACTTTAAAGGTAACTTATCCACCTTATTAATAAAGTTGAGTAGTTATTAACATTGACGGTTGATTTTTGTACTAGTGATATATTCTTATTTGCAGGTTTATGGTCAATATTAAGGAATCTTGAGATCCTTGACTTGTCCTTTAACAACTGCAGCCAAATTGATATTGGCTCTGCTCTCAGTGGATCCCTCAAGTCTTTATATTTGGGAGAAAGTGAATTGAGTTGGAGATCAATTTATAGTAAGCCTCCATATACTTTCCATATTACAAATTTTCATGGTTTGTTTTTTTTTATTAGAAAGTATATCTAACAGCCTGTAAATTGTTAGATATTTCAAAATTGAGTTCTTTGGAGGTCCTTGACTTAAGCTGGAACTACTTGAACGAGTCTGAGAGTATATTGGGGTCTTTGAAAGGTAAGTTGTGATTAGTATTTGATAGTATTTTTATATAAAGTATTTATCACTCTACTTCAACAAGCATACTTCTTTACTAATAAGTTGATGCTTTCGACTTTGTTTTTTTTACCAGAAAATAATATATTTAAATGGCCAACCACGTTACAACAGCTAAGCCTTTTTGCAAACAATATCTAAGCAATAGATTTCTTTGGTCTTTGAGGGAGCTTCCACATCTCCAATACCTTGATCTAAGCGAAAACCAATTTCAAGGAGCGCTAGATATAAGCGGTCCATATTTGTATCCATTATTTTATTACAACATTCAAAAAAATATAGTGATTTTTAGTTTTGTTTTATTCTAACCACATATTTCCATTTTGTTTTTATCAGAGAATGAGACATTTAAATGGCCAACCAATTTACAAGAACTAATCCTCCGAAGTAACAGTTTGAACAACAGATTTCTTTCATCTCTGAGTGGACTTCCACATCTACAGGGTCTTGATTTAAGCCAAAATCAATTAGAAGGAACACTAGATATAAGTGGTCAGTATTTTTTTATCGATTATTTTAGGTCATTCATTTATTCTAATTTAGAAATTGAAGAAAGAAAAAAAAAATTGTTTAGAGAGATAGTGACATTTGTAAACTTGTATACTTAACTTAATTAGAACTTTAATTTTTGTTATTTTTAAAACCATTTCTACTAAACATCAAAACTAACATTAGAATCAATATATAAAGAATTAGATAACAATTTTTTCTACAACATTTATACAATGCTAACGTACGTAAGAAAATCTCTTAATTTATTCAATCAAGTCATATATCATAGTTAATTTTATTTTTAAGATAATCAATATTTCAAAAGTTTCATAAATTACAACACAAAACCGTTTGTATCATAAAACAAAGTATTCCACTCTTATATAAACTATTGATACTTATTTATTCAGAATAAGAAAAGCTTATATTAGGGTTATGTTTCCACTTTATTTGAACTATATTTTTATTATATTTGGATTATTCATCTTTTATTATGTTTAAATTTTATTTAAATATTTGTGTTATGTTTTAATTTGGTTTGAATTATGTTTGATTCAATTCGATGAATTATGTTTGAATAAATTTATTTTTTATTTTGACTTATGTTTAAATTTAGTTTAAATTATTATATATGATGAAATAATATTGTATTAGAAATTATACAGTGCAAAGAGATAAATAATATTGATTGTGTGAATAATTTTTTCGTACTAATTAATTACTGACGAAATTGGTTTTGCAAGGAGATAATGTATGTGAAATTTTACACATATGTAATATTAGCGATCAATATATCCAATGTTAATTTATATCATCTCGGGAATAATGAACACAAACTTCTATCAGCAAGTAATTTTCCTACATATGAGAGATTGCAAGTCTTACATAATGTTTGAATCACTCACTCGTGACACATACGCATAAAAGTTTATCCAAAATTTACCAGTCATATTTATTAGTTAAAATCTATCTTATTAAAATTTGATGTTAAATAGGTTTATTATTTATTCATTATTGGATCACTAATTATCTAGTCCTATATTTGATATATATATATATATATATATATATATATAAATATTAAAGTGTATAATATAATTTATAATATAAATAAATATAAATCTCACTTTATAAGTGAATTTTATAAAATTCAATTTTATTTAAAATTCAATTTTTTGCATTTATAATGATTGTTATCATCAATGTGTTTTTCAATGGTTATTTGTCAAGTCTTTGTTTGTTTATCAAATACTTAGTATAAAAGTATTGGAAGTCTTTTATGAGATATCATATTTGTTAGCAAACTATCATTTTTATCTATTTTTTCTATGATAGTAGAGATAGTAAAAGATGAATTTACATTAGTTTCTTTCATTAAAAATATTCAACTTTTAAAGGTTAAACTTACACTAGCTTTTGAAAAAAAAAAAAAAATACTTTCGGTTATTTGAAAGTTAACTAGTTTTGTAAATATTTGTAAGTAAAGAAAAATAACTCTTCACTTCGTTGATTTTTTTTAATTCTTAACTTATTTTTTGCAGGATTGTTGACTTCATCCAATTTGACGCTTATTTCTCTAAGAAATAATAATATCCACAATTTTGTGGCCAATCAAGGTATTAAGAAAAACGGTTTAATCTATTGTTTATGGACAAGATATATTAGATAAATTCATAATAATAACACATTGTTGAATCCCATTATCTATCAAAGTTTATATATTTATTTTTGTACAAAATATATTTGTCACCTTCTTAGATACATATATGATCTATCTAATTTAATCTAGTTAAAGCTCATTTACTTTCTTTTAATTCAATTTATGTATATTTCAGGTACAAAAAGTCTCGATAGATTGGATTTTCTTGATTTAGATTGGAATATGATAGATGGAAACAAATTAAGAGAGTCATTACGAACTTTATCATTATCCATTAGAGAACTTTCTATATCTTACAATAACTTGACAGGAACAATAGCTGAAGGTATTAATATTTATGATTTTTACAAAGATAATTAATTTCATTGTTATTACAATAAGATTTATATTTTTTTTTCTACTATGCAGATTTTCATGATTTAAGTAACCTACAACAATTGACATTGGATGGGAATATTAACATGAAGAATAATTTTTTTGAAAGTATTGGAAACTTGACATCCTTAAAAACTTTGTCTGTTTCATACTGTCATATAAATGACACTCTTCCCGCAGCTGGTAATTATATTATTATTTAATATTATTCATGAAATACATGTTTTATACAATGTTTATACTTTTCTTATTATAACCTTTTTATAATGTTTTCTTGTTTCTTCAAATTTTCATTCAGATTGGTATAAGATGAACAAGTTGGAAGAGTTAAATCTAGAAGGCAATGGATTTGAAGGATATCTTCCAGGTTCATTTGTTAACATGACATCTCTTCGAAAATTGGAAATTTCTCAAAATAACTTCATTGGAAGGTTTGACTCTAGTATTGCAACACTTACATCACTTGAATATTTTGGTTTTATAGAAAACCAATTTGAAGTTCCTATTTCCTTTTTGCCATTTGCCAATCATTCAAACCTTAAAGTCATCTTAGGTGAAGGCAATAAAATCATATTGGACTCACAATACAATCTGCATACTTATGTTCCAAAATTTCAATTAAGTATGCTTAGCTTGTCTTCAAACATTGAGACTAGTCCTCTTCGGCTTCCCAGATTTCTTCTTTATCAAAAAGATTTAATTACACTAGATTTCAGTAATTTGAAGTTGGAAGCAAGGTTTCCTCATTGGTTGTTGGAAAACAACACAAAAATGATTGAAGTTACTTTTAGAAATTGTTCTTTGACTGGTACTATGCAATTACCATTGCATCCCCTTCTTGAGTTACAGAGAATTGATGTGTCTGACAATACCATAATTGATAAAATTTCAAGCAAGAATATGAGTTCAGTCTATCCAAATTTGGAATATTTAAACATGTCCAGAAACTACTTCAAAGGTTCAATTCCTCGTGAGTTTAGCCAAATGAAGTATTTGTATGAGTTGGATCTTTCAAACAATCAATTGTCTGGAAAAGTATCATATGACATATTTGAAGCTACACAACGACTCGTTTTGTTGAAACTTTCAAATAATAAGTTTGAGGGGCTCATCTTTACAATACCCGCTAATTTGGAGTCATTATCATTGAATGATAATAACTTCTGTGGTGAACTTCCTAGAAACATTTTTAACACATCCATCATTTCATTGGACGTAAGCAATAATCATTTGGTAGGAAACATTCCAAGTCTTTTGACAAATTTTTCAAGATTAGAGGAACTTCGTATGTCTAATAACCACTTTGAAGGGTTCATTCCATCAGAATTGACACAACTTGAAGATCTAAGATATTTAGATCTCTCCCAAAATAATTTGATTGGTCTTGTACCATCATTTTTAAATTCTTTTGTGAAATATATCCATTTGAGCAATAATCATTTAACAGGATTGTCCAAAAGGATGTTCAATGAAAGCTCCCATTTAGTGATGTTAGATCTTAACTATAATGAAATATCTGGCAACATTCAAGATATGATGCAAGACCTTAATTACACAAAGTTGAATTTTCTCCTTTTAAAAGGTAACCACATTAATGGGGATATACCTAAGCAATTATGTGAGTTGATAGATTTAACCATGTTAGATCTTTCAGACAATGAGTTTTCTGGAGAAATTCCCCATTGCTTGGGGACAATGCCTTTTGATAATACAAACCTTGATCCATTATTAAAAGCATCAAAGGGAAGCTTCTTTGTTGAAGGATATAGTCAAGCACCATTACCATCAGAGCATAAGAAAGAGAAAGCAAGTTTCACTTCAAAGAGAAGTACTTATACTTACATCGGAAGCATCCTTGGTTACATGTCTGGAATTGATTTATCCTTAAATAAATTAAAAGGAAATATTCCAAACGAGCTTGGAAACTTGACAAGAATCCGAGCATTGAACTTGTCTCATAATGATTTGATTGGACAAATTCCGGATTCATTCTCAAATTTGGTGCAAACAGAGAGTTTAGATCTTTCTTTTAACAAGTTGAATGGTCAAATTCCTCCTAAGCTCAATGTCCTAACCTCACTTGAAGTATTAAGTGTGGCACACAACAATTTATCAGGCCCAATACCTGAATGGACAAACCAATTTGCCACATTTGATGAAAGTAGCTATGAAGGGAACCCATTCCTTTGTGGACCTCCACTAAAGAGTTGCAATCCATCTTCTACAACTATTTCAAATGACTCAAATATTAACAAAGATAATAGTAGTTTTGTGGACATGTATGTCTTTTGTGTGAGCTTTGTTGTATCATACACATTAGCATTCTTAGCAACCACTGGAGCTCTATACATCAATCCTTACTGGAGGCAAGCATGGTTTTACTACTTGGAATTGGTTAGTTTAAATGGTTACTACTTTATTGTGGATAATTTTTGTAGATTTTGTAATGTGTGAAATATGTAACATGTACCTTGTATCCCTAAATATCTATTTTAAAGTGATTAAATAAAGTAAATCATGCAAGTGTTTCTAATTCTGAGTTAAAATATGTATATATCAAATAAACCTTAACTCCATGTATTTCTAATTTAAATGAACCCTAGCTTTAACCACAAAATTCATCACATCTCAACATATATGAACTGAACTTAATTAAACGAATGGAAGATGTTAACTTCTTACATGGAGATATCTTCTATTGCAAGAAACACAATTTTGGTACCAAAAACATCCCAAACAAGCGAATAAATCTCAAAAGCTTTAACATATGCAATGAAAACCTCTATTATTTCATATTAATATAATTTTCCTATGTGCTTAATTAATTCAGGTAGATGTAGGATAAAACTCCCACAAATTATAAAAAAAAAGTGAAAGTCATAGGATTATTTATTTGAGATATGAACTTACTCGTATCAAGATTATGATTGACTTAACTTGGTCTATTATTTTATACGAACTAACATAGAGGTGAGACTCAATCATTAAAAAAGATGAATGATTAATCTTGAATTATAAAGAAGTGTATATAATTTTTGATAAATGAATTCTTAGATTAAATGAAGAATATTTATTTATTTATTTATTTATAATAATTTCTTGAAGAGTAAATTCATTGTTCATTTAATTTAAAGCTACAACCTCAATAAATTGGGACTTATGCCATGCACCATAAATATTGCTTCTTGTTACAAGTAATGCACCTTAGACACAAGCATAGACAAATGAAAAATTAGGTTAGGTCTAAACTTTTTCTTATTTAAAGCATTGGAAAAAAAATATTAAAATAGGAAATGACATTGGAAACCTTGTCTAGTATAGTTTAAGATCTATAATAAACTTAGAAAATTTGGGACTAAGGAAGTAACAAGTTGTTTATTTAGATAATTGATTTCACTTACAATAATTTTACTCTGAACAATTTTCTGGTTGGAAATCAAACTTATGGCTATGATTTTGATATTAAGTGTTGAATCGAATGCAAAATGCTTACCATCGGTTAAAAGCTATAACTAAGAATCAAGGTTTAATTATTTCTATTTAAGAACATAACAACCTAACTATTGTAAATCAATTGTGACTTGACTTACATGACCTTCGTCATGGAACATATACAACATATACTTATCCTTGAGTGAGAATTTGAAGAATGCTTTGAAGAAGTTGAATAATGAAGTGTATGGATGTATGAAAATGACAAAGTCATACATCAAATTCTTGCATATGGAACAATCCAAACTATGTCTATTTGAGCTATATTATCATATTATAAGTAAATCTCGGTAATTTGGTATGTTTGTTACTATTTATTATATTATTATTATACTCCTAGCTAAATATTATTCTAATAGGAACTAATAGGAACATAAGTCCATGATCCATATTGATCTTATAAGTTCAACTAGTATCTCAAGGAAATACTCAATCCATAACACTCATTATCATTTATATATCATAACTTTCTTGTCTATTTTAGCATCAAAGAGTCTTTGTATGTGAATCTTTCCCTCTCATCAATAAAAAGATCCTTTCTAAACTAAAAGATCAATCAAAACACAATTAGGATCTCTCTGCAAAGTTCACATTCAAGATCCAAATAAAAATACATATAATCTTGTATAAACAGAGAAGGAAAGTAGTTATAGTATTCTTATAAGAAACATCAAGCTAACATGATCTCAGTCAAAATTTTTCCTATATAAAGATATTTTTATTTGAAAGGAAGTCGTAATGGAATTGGTTTTCGCATGGGATAAAAACTATTATATTATCATTGCTTTATGTAAAAGAAGATCTATTAATGATGGTGATAACGTTCTTCTGTGCTATGTTGAAGAAAATTGATTATATTAGCCATTTATAAGGATAACGATTGTATTCTTGCAATACAAAGAGATTGAAGAACACATCTTAAATTTCTATAAATCATTAAGTCGGATCTTATGGCCAGCATAGACTTGTTTGCGGTGCATATTTGGTTTCTTCCCTTTCGTGGTGTGCATACGTTTCAACAATGTTATATTGAGAAGTAATTAAGTAGTTGAATATTTATCATAAAACCATTACTATTACCATAATTTATTTCTCGAGAATATCAGTAATTTATTGATCTATACAAAAAATATATATTCATTATTTAACTTTGACAATGTTAAAGGTATCCTGTAATCCCAAAATTTAGTCTCTGAATATTCTAGTCAGAGCATTATTCTAAAGTATATAGATATTCACCTAGATAAAAGTTTTCTTAAACTTCACCCTGGATTATGTCTTTCATACCAATACATTAGTTTGATCTCAACTTATCGAAAAACTTAAGATTCTTTCTTAACTAATGTAATCTTGACGTCTCCAAATATGATAAAATATGACTATCAAAATATATAATTTTCTTTAACCAATAATATTATACCATATAGACAAACACAAATAATATAAAATAAAAATTTTCTTTTATTCAAGTTCACTAAATAAAAACTATTTACTTTTAATATATATATATATATATATATATATATATATATATATATATATTGAATTATAAAATAATTATATTTTTAAAATAATACAAAATAAAATAAAATAATAATTAGTGAACTTTAAATATATAAATATATATGAATTAGAATGTTATAAATAAATATAATAACTAAATATAAATTGATATAAACGACTCAACTGAAAATAAATTAAATGAAATAAATACGATGTAATTGAAAAAAAAAACTATATGAAATAAATAAATAAATAAAATTAGTGATAAATTAAATTAAATAAATAAATAGGATTAGTGATTACTGTCACCCTAAGCAACAACATCTAATACTTCTTAAAACTCGTTTAGCGTTGAGAGTTTGCATTATAAGTATTGCATTATATATTTAAATACACACTTAATTTAGATGTCCTAAAATGTATAAGATTGAATTTTCTTTTTTGACTCTAAATTTTATCGTTTTTAGAAGATAAATTTCAGTGGTTAAAACTTTTAAACTGGTCGATCTTTAAAATTTTCAAAGAAATAAAATTTAAGGTAGTAGATAAAACCATATTATTAATAAAAATACTATCATGAAAACTATTTCTTCTTTTTTCTAACTTTTTTTTTCTTCTATCTATCATATTTGATTCAAAATATTTAATTTTTTAGTTTCACTCCTACTAATGATGGTCATTAAAATAATATTTATTCAATTTAAGGTTTTCTTCTTTTTAATAACATCAAACATTTTTAATGAAAAAAAATGTGATACAAATCGAGTCCATTCTCATTTTTATTCATTTTTAACAGCAAGATCCAATAACACCGATCCCCATTGTTTTTCACTTAAATATAAGATTATGTTTTGTAAACTATAAAATTAAGAAAGAACATTAACTTCTAATTTCTAATTTTAACTTTCACTTTAGACTAAGTTTAAGTTAAAATAATTAACCAAGCACTGCTTAAATACAAACATACTTTCAACTAGTAGTTCGAAAGTGATGGGAAAACCTAGCTACAATCAAAATACCAGAAACGTTATTTGTAAATCTCCGATTAATGTGATAATTAAAAGAAGTAAACCAGTACGTATACTCCTAACACCAATAAGTAATACTCAAATTAGTTAAAATATAGAAAAAAAACTAATATCATAGAAAACAAACTAAAATTGTAAAATAAAATTTTCTAAATTTGAGCAAACTTATATATTTTAAGCAAAAATAAAAACATAATATAATGTTGGTTTGAATTTAAAATTTATTTTAGATGTAATCATTAAAGCTTTATTGAGTAATTCTCTTCTTATCTTTTTCAAATGAATTCAAATATATAGAATTATCTACAATTAGAAATTATAAAATCAGCACACAAAAAAAAACACAATTTTTTAAGACATTATCCAATTTTACTCAATATATTTAGTTTTTTTTTCCTATTCAACGTAATCTTTTTCATTGATATTGTTTTAATATAAAAAGACACTATGGAATATTTATGGTATATAAATTTTCTTTTTTATTTTAACTTTAATAATATTTTAAAATTACAAGAGAAAAATTTATAATAAACATCATCGATGTAAAAAAAATAAAGAAATTGAAACATAATAAAGAAAACAAAAGATAACTAGCATCCTAGAACGCTCACGTAGAATATAAATAAGTAACAATTCCAAATCTCTTTAAATTGACTAATCTCTTCATAATTAAAAATAATAATAATATGCGTTTATAATATTCGATCCTATGTAATAAAAATAATTTAACTGAGAAAAATAATTGCAAGTGACAAAAAGCAAAAGAACGCTTTCGTAGTTGCTTGCTATAGGTAAAAAAAAATTACAAGGGTGATATTCATCATTCAAACGCCATCTGATTCCATGGTCAATTTGATTCTAAATCATGTGATTTGTACTTTTGCACGTGTTTGGGTATAAAATTTTGGACAAAAAATTTTAAAAAATATTCTTCTAAAATCCCAAAAGACTAAGGAAATATGAAACAACGAACATAAAGATTTTCCAAATGGTGGAATTAACCCTTATTTCCTCCAATTAAGTTTGTGTTTTATTGTTCTAGAAATAAGGCTAAGATGGAGTATTCTCTAGTCCCCTACATCATCGTCAAAGCTATTTAAAAACTGTTAAAAATTTCACCATTTCTCTCTTTTTGGGTTTGAGACAAGTTCTTTTCCCAAGTTACGAAAAAAGCGCACAATTTGTAATGCCAAGAATGTGCATTTATATACTGACATACATCGGAGATAAGTGTTATTGCCAACATGAAGGACAAATACAAAATGCATTCTTGTTTTAAAATTTCGCGAAAAAGTCACAAATATTCCAGATAAAATTTATTTTAGAGACTGGACAAAAGTACCAGAATGTAACGAACATGCAAGAAGCAGCACAAATACGGATGGAGATGGCTGAAAAAACATCACCAGATATCAGGACGCAACTCACCGCTAGCTGGGGGCACCCATCTCCCAGAATTGTACACACTTTCACCAACCTTCCAACCAGGCACATCCTTCATCACTTCTGCCTCATACGCGAGGTATTTATGCCACTCTCTAACAAATCTAGGAAGAAAACAAAAAAATAATGGAGATGCAAAATGGTTAGCACAATAGTAGCTCTATGTGTTGATACAAAATTGGTGAAACCGTCTCAAATACCTCTCATCCTCTTCAGCCTGTAGCACAGGCAGTATGGATCGGCGGGCAGCATATTTTTCTTCCTTCAGTGCCCTATATAGGAAGTGAAGCATTATACATCAGTTTAAGTTTTTGACTAGGAACTGAAAGCAAACCTACGTGGTCTGGTTCTTCCATGAACGGCTATATCTATTTTTCAGTATCACATCCCACCAATCCCCAAAACCAATAATAGACGAAATATAAAATACAGTAAAATCAGAGACTCATGGTGAGAAGGAAATATCCAATAATATGCACTAATATACATTTAATTCTATGGACAAAATCTACGAGTAGTACAGTAGGTGCTTTTGATACTTTTTTCAAATCAAAATTGGAGGTCACCTCACCTCTCGTTACCTAACAGAAAAACACCGAGAGCAGTAAAAGAGTTTTGTCTTTTGTCCATATCCTTTTCCCACAAAGACCAAAGAGAAACAATTTTCCAATAAAAAATTAACTTACACAGGAAAATACAAGCTGCTTTGTTTCTACTTTGCAGAGAAATTTAGAACCGACCCAACCCAGTTTCTTAAAAAAAATTAATAAGAGTGTAAAATATTTTTTTTCTGGTCAACTGGAACAGCCCTTCAAAGGAAGGGAAAAACATTTTCAACTGTCCTGTATTCTATGCTCTCACCTGAAAGTATTTCTTAGGAAAATATTTCACGTATTGATTTATTGAAGAAGCTCATTTCTACCGAAAACATTTTACATGGTCAAATTTTCGGTAAAATAGGATCCTCAAGTATTTCGTACTAACTAGATTGAATAAATAATTTTTCGAATACATGGCTTGCATATAAGCTATAATCAAGCCAGGTTGTTAAGAAAATAGAAGTTGGAAATCAATGAAACAACCAAATCCCATAGGAAGCAAACAAACCAAAAATGTTTGGTTAGGATCATCAGTTAACAGAATATTCATTCAAATATACTAAAGATATGCACATTCCAAGGTAGCCAGTTTAAGAACAAGGAAAGATGCAGATTCCAGCAGTAACAATTAACAACTTATCACCATAATTGAACATACAAATCACTGCACGAAAAAAACTATCCCTCTTTATGATTCATAAATTAACAATTGCTCTCAAAGTCCTGAGGCCTATCATTCTGCCTTCGCATTTGGAATAATGTGGATTTTACTCTCAAAGTCACAGTTCCTCTTGATATATTACATCTTGTAGATGGGAAAAGAAAAACAACTATTGGCTATATCTATAAAGCAATGGAGAAGACCTATGAAGTCTTTCAATAAGAAAGAAAGTAAATACGATGATGTTACCAATGGCTTGTATCTAGAGTTCTTTCATTCCAACCTGAAATTAGAATATGATTTGGAGGTTCCAATGGGTCGTATGATTACATCAAGAGGTTGGCGTCAAGTAAAGTTGTGGTTATAAAAGTGGAAGTGAACCATTTGGTTGTGACTTTGCCAAAGAATCAAGGAAGACCGCTGCTTATGGTAAAAACACTTTCATAGAAGATATTCCAGGTGTTCTAAATTGCTTTACGAAAAGCACTAAAACTATGAACACCTATTGATTAAAACAATTTGGTCAAGTAGTAACCCAAGCCGTCTTGTTGTAAAAATGGTTTAACAGCCACAAGTAATTGAAATAAATAAATAATATAATGAAATCAGCGATAACAACTACAACACTAACAGTTGAATACAAAATGGAATCAGTACTCATAGAGAATGAACAAACGTCAATTGCAAGGATGATCCTCAACAACGGGACAAATAGTTAACATAATTTCACTCAAATTCAATTACAGTAAACAAATCTAGATTCCTAGCAAAGAAGCAGATTCATACAGCAATAATCCAACGCCACAATTAAATCTACAAGTCAAGTGATTCATAATAGTCTCGAATAACAGATCACGAGCTCATATGCTCAATTAAATCCCAGAATTTGTCGACAACACTTCAAATTGTAAGATTTAAAAATATAAATTTCTGTGTTAAAAAGATACAACAACAGCAAATAATAACTGAATACTATAATTGAGAATATGTAATTGGCAATAGGATGCACAATTATAAAGTGACACAAAAACACTAAAAAGGTTTTGTTTGGACTAGTTTATCCATTAACATCAGTAGAAGGAGAAACTAAACAAGTTTCTCTCATAAGCTAAACCTTGATCATGATATGGAAACATTCTAAAGAAGCCAAATGATTCTGGCATCTATTCAGATAAAATTCTCTATAAACAGCAACAGAAGAAGGAATAACAAAAGTAACGACACATGAAATTAAAGAAATAATATTACGAAAACAGAAAGAGGAAACCTAAGATGATTCCTGGATTACATTATAAAACAGGTGAATACAGAATGGAATTCACTCCTCATACAGGATGTAAAAACTTCAATTGCTAGAAAGATTTCGAACATAGAGAATTAAATCAAAAAGAAGAAAAACCGATGGAAAAGAGAAGAGAAGAACCTTCGGATCTTGTTGCCCTGGCCGACCTGGTACATGCCCCAAGAAAATGTTCCGAAGGCAGCGAGGAATATGGCGACGGCGCTTGGGCCCTTGTTAGGGATGCGGCGAGCGAACCGGACCGGTGCGAAACCGCCCGGCGGTGGACCGTCCTGGAGAACCGGCATGTCCTTCACGCTCACCATGCCTGGCTTGTTCCTTATATAGGCCTCCGTCATCTTTTTCCGATCTCCTCTCTTCCGACACTCGTTGTGTGGAATACAGAAACAGTAATAACAATCAACAATGGATTTCACGCACGCGAACTTGCTTTGTCTCTCTTCTACCTGTTTCAGTGTGTAAAGAGAGATTCGGATTTTACATTCGGGTCGGATCTGAAGTGGATAGTCCTACAAAGCAATCCGTTTTGTTGGACCTTATCCCAGCCCACAACGTACAATAGGTCCTCTTCTGCCATTTGGACAGCTTCTATCCGCACTTCCATAATTTCAATCTGCACCCTTATATACTTCATAATTCTAATTTTAATTTTTAGTTTTTCATTTTAAATTTTGAAATGCAGGAAAACCTTGTTGCTTTATGAGTCTTGAGGAATTTTTTATTGCGGATACTCTGTAATTTTAAAAATTTATTAAAAATAAATATTTGGAAAAAGTATTTTTGTAACCATTTTCCCATCCGATCGATAAAATATCAATTTTATGTTGAAATTTAAAATCAAATCCTTCTTTTATGATTACTATTTCACTTCAACTTACATGTCACTGCAGAAACATTTTTTTAAAAAAATAAGGAAGAAAATTTAAAACTTAGATACAAACAACTTCTTCAAAAATTAAAAAAAAAATAAATAAATAAAGTCATGCTTTAAAGTCTAACTTGCTTATGGGTATCTTTTTTAAATTCTGTCTATATTTTGTTTTTTTTTCTCTAATTTATTCATGTTATTTGTTATCTTGACCTCCATATGCGTGACACGTCTTTAGATTATGTTCTAATTTAATTTGATATAAAACTTTTTGCTAAAATTCATGATATTACGAAATATAATGGTTAAAAAAGTCTTATTGTATTATTTTATCGTTATTGTTAGAATCTAATATAATTTATTCGGTCATCAATTTTTTATTTATATTATGAGTTGTAAGATGATTATAATTTCAATCTCAATATAATGTTTTATACTTTTTATGTATATAATATAAAAGGACTAGTAAAATGTTTAGATGGTAACGTTAGTAAATAACCTTTGTCACACTAGTTTTTATCAAAATTATTTTACTATGTATAATGCTCAGGTGTGCTCAGACACTAGTAGAATTGAAGTCAAATGTCTTAAATAAAAACTCATTAAAGTAAAACATTCGACACAACACACTTCAATAATTAGGATTAGTTTAATAATTAGGTTAGGTTAGTCTTGAACATAAAACCACCATCAACACAATTAGGGATAACACAATTAGGAATGACAATGGATCGAGTCGGATATAGATAATATTTATTCAAAACCCTATTTGCATTAAAAATACCGTATCTACAACCTACCTCGTTATCCGTTGGATATCTATATAAAAAAAATCTATAAATTTTTTTCAATCCTAACAAAGTTACTTTAAGAATTTTTAAATAAGGTGTAAATTGAATTGTTAGTTAAAGAGAACAATTTAATATGTTTGCTACATATATAATTTAAATTTTAAACAAGTTAAAAAACAAATATTAAACAACTTTCAGAAAAAAAGATATCAAAGAGCATGGAGGAAACACCGAGCAATTGAAGTCTTACTTTAGTAAGAGGATTAACTACCAAAAATCTATCAATGTAGGAAACACATAGATAAAGAGTGAATTCCCGATCAACGGAATTCCTAACAAAAATCTATCAATGTCCAGGAGAAGTTTGTACTTCTCACCCTCTTCTACTAACCAATCCACCCAGATTGTTCTCATGGTTGGTGTAACTAACTTCTGAACTTTCTCAATGTAATCAACTATTAGTCTCCTTTTTTTTATACATCTGAGAAAAAATATCAAATTTAAAATTGAGATAAATGAAACTCTCAAAGACAAAACTAAGAGCTTGTTAATGTGATGAAATCAAAATTACCTTTATCTCATGAAGATACTCATAGTCATGGGAAACAAATGATTCGTCACAAACACTAACCATGAACAATTCTTACCTACCCACTCAAACACCATTTGGAAAAAACAAAGAACAAAAAGAAATTAGAAAAAAGGAAAAGAGATTATTAGAAAGTGAGTTTAAGCCTAACTCAATCCCACAAAACCGCCTTGTAAGGTGAGGTATGCACCTCACTTATATATTATAATCTGGCCTTATCTTTAGTCGATGTCGGACTTCCAATAGAGATAGTTGAAAAAGAATATAAATTACCATTATTGACCAACCGTGTGTCTAGATCTCTTTGTTTCGTAAGTGTATATAGTTCACAATAGCCACACAGGCAAGAGAAAATAAAATACACACCAACTTAAACCTAAGGACAATGAGGTAATTTCAGTTTATTTACGAATAACGGATACCCGTAGATACAAATAACATGATACCTAAACCCAATGTGATAATAAATGGATACTAAATTACACACTATCCATAGGTACATATTATTTGCACGTACCAATCTCCTGATCTCCCGTAACAGTGCGAATACTCTGTGAACACTAGTTTTTTTCTTTGCCAATCCTAACACAATATGTTTAATAATCAGGTTTAAATATTTTTAATCTTAATTAGACAAACCATAAATAAAAACCCATTAAAAAAACTATAAAAACATCCTCAGGAGATTAGTTATGCATTTATTATCTTAACATTAAAATTAGTTCAAATTAATTATGATTAATTTGAACTAATTTTAACATTAGAACACCTTTCACTTGTATTATCCCCTAAAGTTAAAATAAACATAAATCTTAACATTAAAACTTGAAGACCGTAGAATACTATAAAACCAATTTCTATATTTCTCTGAGTGACTGAATGACCCTACACACTACAACAATATACAATCTATTATAAACAAACTTTTTGCAAAAATTTTGCAATCATGTTAAACAATAATGAGATAACTCAAGAAATTAAAATTATATTTCATCTTTTATTTATAATTTAATTTACTTTTCACTTTAATACGTTATGTATTAAAATAAAAGAGAAATATTTCTTTTGTTTTAAAAAAGAGGCGATCAATATATTTCAGTCTCTATATTTTATAAATTTTCTTTTAATGGAAAATGAGTTTGACACCAACTTCATTTTTCATATTTATTCAAGTTGGTATTGAATTCTACGATCACGTATATTTTTTTTATCAATATTATTTAAAGAGAAAAGTTGAAAAATAATTTATATATTAAATATTTTCAAAATCAACATTTTAAATATTATTATAATTTTTATTAATATACTTTGAAATTAATATAAAAAATAACTAACATGTGTTTCGTGGATGCAAACTTACAAACTCTAGTTTTTATTTATTTTTTAAATATTTCAATTTAATTATTCAAAATAAAAATTTCATGAACTCTGAACGTGGTGTGGGGTGGTGGCTTAAACCCTAGTAGACGAAGCCGCTTCTTCCAGACCCTTCTCTTTCTTTTCATAAACCCCACGCACACTCTCTCCATTTAAAACTTTGCCTCTGCACTTGGTGCTCCATTTCTGCATTTTTTTTACTTTCTCTCTTCATTTTTCATATTCGCATCATGTATCGTTTTGCTTCTAGCCTCGCCTCCAAAGCAAGGTCACCCTCCCATCCACTGTTGCTTTTGTTTGTTCTCTTTTATTCCTGTGTTGTGTGGAAGTCAAATTGTTCCTTTGGGTAACAGAATTTTTTGCAAAATGAATCAAAATTTGATTTTTTGGTTATTATCTCATTGGGTATTATGTGTTTGATTCTTACATGTTGGGTGCTACGTTGTGGGTTTGGAGGCTAGCACCCGATTGGGATTGATGGGGTTTTTGTTTTGACTTTGAATTGCTGTTTCTTTGGTTGCAGGATTGCTAGGAGTGGCAGCAAACAGGTGGAACTCTAATGATTTAATGACACTCTTTTTAGTATTGTAACGTTGGCATTTGAGAATGAGATTTTATTTTTGGAGATTTGTGTGGGTCAACCTTAGTCTTTGTTCCTTTTTTTGTCTGTTTTCTTTTGCTGCATGATTTAGGTTGGGAGTACGTTGAGCTGGAGCCGAAATTATGCGGCTAAGGACATTAAATTTGGTGTGGAGGCTCGGGCTCTGATGCTTAAGGGTGTTGAAGAGCTTGCAGATGCTGTCAAAGTAACCATGGGTCCCAAGGTAACCAAGTGGATTGTTTGTTTGCTTCTTGAGTTTGTTGTTTTCTTACATTCATTGTTGATGTTATATGGGGGAGAGTTATTGATTGTGAAGGAGTTAGAGTAAGGGGTAAGTGTAGAAGGAATGTAACTTCTGTATGATTGTGGCTGCAATCTCATTTGTTTATGAAGTCAACTTTTTGCTTTCGAGGGACAAAACCACTATTTGACAAAAGAATGAACGATATTAATGCTAGTCTGTTTTGAGGTATTGCTATTGTTCAATAGTTGATTAATGTTGAGTTTATTCTCTTTAAGGGGCGTAATGTGGTAATTGAGCAAAGTTTTGGTGGCCCTAAAGTAACTAAAGATGGAGTAACTGTTGCAAAGAGCATTGAATTCAATGATAAAGTTAAGAATGTTGGTGCCAGTCTCGTAAAGCAGGTTGCTAATGCTACTAATGATGTGGCTGGTGATGGTAAGCTGATATATCTAGCATCTTATGATGCTAGAAATCTGTACACTGATATTTAGCACGCTTTTATTATTTAGTAATTTCAATTTTACCATGACTGAATAATGAGGGAGGATTTTAATTGTTTTGAAGGAACCACATGTGCCACGGTCCTTACAAGAGCCATATTTACTGAAGGCTGCAAATCAGTTGCAGCTGGAATGAATGCAATGGACCTGAGGCGTGGTATAAGTATGGCTGTTGACACTGTTGTAACAAACTTGAAAAGCAGAGCTCGGATGATTAGCACATCTGAAGAAATAGCACAGGTTTGTGGAACCACTTTGTTAGAATCTTTCATTGCACATTGCAGGAGACACTAACATGGACTTAAGATTTGAATTTCAATTGACAGGTTGGGACAATATCTGCTAATGGAGAACGAGAAATAGGTGAGCTGATTGCCAAAGCTATGGAGAAAGTTGGCAAAGAGGGAGTCATCACAATTTCAGTAAGTTTTGATCTGATCATGCTATTTATTGGTTTTTATATGTCCGTTTTACTTGTGGAAAGATTTTTATTTTTATTTTTGCTGTTTTACTTTTCTCTGTGGAAATAAGCATGAGGGTTGTTTAGTTTTGAATTTTTACTCCTTTTATATTTGTAGCTTACAAGCCTTGATCATGGAACTATTTCAGGATGGCAAAACTTTATATAATGAGTTGGAAGTTGTTGAAGGAATGAAGCTTGACAGGGGCTACATATCTCCTTATTTTATAACAAATGATAAGAACCAGAAATGTGTATGTTCTTTCTTATCTATGTACTTCACAGCATTGGACTATTTATAGCAATCTTTGAAATCCCTTGCTCATGAATCTTTGTTTGTTTTATATACTTACCATGCATGTCTTGTGCCTACAGGAACTTGAGGATCCTCTCATTCTAATCCACGAGAAGAAAATCTCAAGTATAAATGCTGTAGTTAAAGTTTTAGAGTTAGCTTTGAAGGTGAGAAGTATCATTCACTTTCTTTTGCATCTGATTTTTAAAATATTGATATTGGCTGACTGACACCTACTCCCATTTCTAGAGACAAAGACCATTGTTAATTGTTGCTGAAGATGTTGAAAGTGATGCACTTGCAACACTTATTCTAAATAAGCTTCGTGCTGGAATTAAGGTTTGTATTGCCTGCTTGGCTGTAGGTTCCTAAAATTTGGATTGTTAGTTTTGTGGAGTTGATATATGAAGCTTTGCTTGTAGGTATGTGCTATTAAAGCCCCTGGTTTTGGTGAAAATAGGAAGTCCGCACTTCAAGATCTTGCAGTTCTAACAGGAGGAGCAGTAAGTTTACTGTTTTGAGGTTACTGCTGCATTGAATCTTATTTTGTTGACTTATTAATGATACCTTTTCTGTATCCCAATAGCTTATCACTGAAGAACTTGGCTTGAAGCTTGAAAAAGTGGATTTGGATATGCTTGGCACTTGCAAAAAAGTAAGAATTTAGCTTTATTTGTAAAACATTTGAATTTACCGTAGAACTTTTGATATTGTTTACTGGTTCTGATTGAGGATATTGAATTTCCTTTAGCAACTCTCTTGTTTGATATTGGTGTATAGTTTTGTTGTGTTCTCTGTTCTTATGATGGAAGTACATAGGGCAACTCACTTAGGTTCTCATTGTTGCAGATAACAATTTCTAAGGATGACACTGTCATTCTTGATGGAGCTGGTGACAAGAAATCAATTGAAGAAAGATGCGAACAGGTTTGACTGAGTTGATCAATAGATTTGGTTTTGCCATTATACATGTATTCGTCCAGTCGACATGTCAGGTTTAATGTCACATCTGACTTGTTTGTTATGACTTTTTATAAACAGATTAGGTCAGCAATTGAAAATAGCACCTCAGATTATGACAAGGAAAAGTTACAGGAAAGATTGGCCAAGCTTTCTGGTGGTGTTGCAGTGCTCAAGGTATACCTACTTAAGTCATCTTGTATAATGGTTTGTCTGGGGTGAAAGTCCCACTGAGGTTCTACAACGACAAAAGTTACATTTGAAAAATACCTCTCTACAGATTGGAGGAGCCAGCGAAGCCGAAGTTGGTGAAAAGAAGGATAGAGTGACAGATGCCTTGAATGCAACTAAGGCTGCTGTTGAAGAGGGCATAGTACCTGGTAAAATATCAGTGCATACAGTTTATTAGTTTTACAATCACAAATCAAATCTGACCTCATTTTGTTCTGGTATTTTAGGTGGTGGTGTTGCTCTTCTATATGCATCAAAAGAGTTGGATAAACTTCAAACTGCTAACTTTGATCAGAAGATTGGTGTCCAGATTATCCAAAACGCTTTAAAGGTCTGTTTTCTGAATTGCTCTTCTGCTCCTCCATATTACATTTTTTATACTGACACTTGTGCAAGCAAAACTTGATCAAAGGTTTTTGTTTTTCTCATCCTGATGTTCATTATACTACATGATTGATATTCCTAAGATCTATATTGCTTATATCTGAAGTTGCTAGTATGGTTTATCATTCTATATTGCTTGTCCCCAAATATAATGCAGACACCTGTGCTCACAATTGCATCAAATGCGGGAGTTGAGGGTGCGGTTGTTGTTGGCAAACTATTGGAACAAGACGATCATGATCTAGGATATGATGCTGCCAAGGGTTAGTGTTCTTTTATTTCATTTTCCGTGGTTGTGTTTTCATCCTCGTCAGAAGAGAAACTGATTTTGCTGTTGTATTTTTATTTTTGTTTTTCTTTTCCGTAATTAGGTGAGTATGTGGATATGGTTAAATCCGGAATCATTGACCCATTGAAGGTGATTAGGACAGCCTTGGTTGATGCAGCAAGGTAGGACATTCTGTAATTTTATGTAGATATTGATGCATTTAACTATTTGTTTGTGATGTACTCGGTTATAACCGGGCCTTCTAGATATATAGAAGATTTCTACTCTGGGTTTTTAATAATGGTGTTATGCGATCTATAATAGCCTCACCAGCTGTACCTCTTTTTTGTTATTATGTAGATTGCATAATGCTTATGACCCTTTTTCTGCAGTGTATCATCTTTGATGACAACAACTGAAGCTGTCGTGTCTGAACTTCCTAAGGATGATAAAGATACTCCTGCTATGGCTGGTGGAATGGGTGGCATGGATTACTAACCGGCTTCGATTGATTTGGTTGCACCTCAAGACAAGAATTGGTGCTGAACCACACTTACAACCTTTTTTAGTTGAATTATTTGTGAAGGCATCACTGTAATCATAGTGAGAGAACGAGATGTAGGTAAAAGTTAACTACAATAATTGAAATTCAAATTATAAGACATTTGGAACAATTTTTTACCCCCTAAATCAAGGTATTGTTCCGGGAACGTTGTCCGTTTAAGGCATTCTTGATCATCCAATCATATTTAGCACAAACATCCTAAACTGGAAGAAATAGTCATAAGTACCTGGACGTATCATATAGCCTACCCAGTAGTTTTTACTATGCAACGATTTGACATAATTAATAAGTACCTCGATGAATCAGTTTATATTTAAAATACTCCACGGTCGTCTTAACGAAAAGTAGAACCCCGAGTTTCTTCCCATCTCGTTGCTGTTTTCACTTTAATTGTCTCCTGATGATCATGATTTGGTTTATTCTCGTTTAGTTTGGATTTTATCATTAGCAGAATTCAAGACCTGGGGAAGAACAATAAAGGAACAGAGATAGCTCTGAAATGTGTGCAAACCAATTAATTCTTCATACAAGAACATACATCATACATACATAAGTCGTTGGAAATTAACTTTCAAAGTTTCCCAAATAATAAATAACATCCTTCTAGAGATATTTAGATATACACGTTCATTTTTTAAGATTATTCTTATTCTTCTTTCAGCCTCATTTGCCTCTACGACGATTTTTGGTTGCTGCGCAATTTGAACAGTACCATTTTCCTTTTGGTTGCTCTTTCAGACCAACACAACCAAAATGGAACCACTCTATTTTGCACTGTAAATTTGAACAGATCAAGGAAATATGTAAGCAATGTAGGTAAAATGGGCAAAAAATGTATACGGGGAAAACAAACACCTACGTTGGGGTTATCACATGCAACCATCGCTCCATAGCTAACTTGATTACAAAAGCAGTATGTGGGTTCATTTGGATCAACAGGTAAATCTAAATCCATGCCAGTTGGCTTTGCTGTGGTTTGTGCTTCTGTTGCCGCCGCAGTGACCAATGTGGTTTGGCGTGTTCTGGAGAGTTAATTCAAAATATGTATCACCTTGTAACTCTTTTTGTAAGCTCTTCATAATGGGAAAACAGGAGAACAAAAAAGAGAAAGCTAAAATTATATATGAATACCACTTCCTCATTTCATAAGCTTATATATTAAATGTTTTAAGGATAATGCTGTTTTGAGAGTAATGCTGTTAACGAAGTTAGTCAGTAGGAATTATAAAAAGAAATTTGGCTTCCAAACTTTTCACTTCAAGGGTTTTGAACAGAATAAGTAGATTACAAATTGAATTCAAGTAACAACATTCTATTCTTCACCAAGCGCAAAGTAGAGACTGGGTGCAGGTACAGGCTCTGTTGCTAATAATTAAGAAAAAAAGATGTTTAGTATCATGGCAGTAAGCATTTTCCTCGTCAAGAGTATGTTCAAAAAAGGGAAGAAGGTTATTGTTTTCAATGTTGCCATTGGCAAGCCATTTGGGATCTTTTGAGGTGTTCTAAAAGGAACAGCACTTACTTTAGGGGGAGAAAGATAATTCAAAGGTCTTGAATTGATGAAACCAAATTCGGTGCTGATCAGCAAGGAATAACCTTATTTTAGGCATTGAGGACAAGGTGGTTTACCGGGAGGCATTGATAGGACCAAATCTGATTCAGGCACTTATAATATGTAATATGAAGTTATTTTTGCATTAATTTTGGATTAGGCAGGTTATTATGACGTGGGTCACGTGACAGTTATAAGTTACTTTATATTAATTTGGGTACAGAATTTAGAGGGAACTGAGGTATGATATTGTTAGCTGGAAATCCCGCATTTGTACTCAAGAAGTAATTCAGGAGTTCAGCACCTAACAGTACCATAAAGGCAGGATTCCTTATTTAGGAAATGCATGTTTGACAGTCAAAAAGCATAAAGGATAAGTTAAAAGCTATTACAAAATCGATTAAAATGATTTTAGAAGAGTTACATACTTTTTTCGCCCTCCTCTACCAGTCCCACTTTCATTGCCCCTTCCAGATTTTGTATTACCCTCTGGACCTGAAGCAGCCACTCCAGTTATTGCAGCATTTTCTCTTTCTGTCATTAATCATATAAAATTAGGTTTTATTCACAAATAGAATTAGTTTGTTATCAAATACCATACACTTCAACTATACCACATAAAGAAGACTATTAACAACATTTACACTGCATATTATGAGCTGCACAGAAAAGTTAGGAAGTGCAGTACCACGCCGAAGATCCTCATCAAACTTTTTAAGATACTGATCAAGTTGTTGTATGTGTGTATCTACCTGCAACAAAATGATGAATATGTAATCACTAAATTCATGAAACCAGTTTTCATTAACTTCACAGTAAATTTATCCCAATATCTATTCCTAAACTGGATTTCTCTTACCAAACCATAATAATACTTGGACATATAACTCCTTACCCAACTCCCAAGAGGTTAAGCCAAATGAAGTGTGTAATAAAAGGAAAATAATATACAAGAACCATGTTTGTATAACTGTTTCACAGACAATAAACACCTGAGTGTAACTAAAGTTATTGACAACCCAGAAGAAAAAAGAAACTAGTAAAGAAGCAAGATACAGATAGCAGGGTTGCCGAAATACAATCTTTTGATCCAGTTATATCACAGTAGGTATTAGCAAAACAACGCAATATCAAAGTCCAGGCAGATATATTCAAAGACAAGCATTACCGAAGGTCTTAAAAACGAACATAACAAGATAAATGTGGACTACCAAATCATATGCCTGGACAGCCAAGGCTACTTTTTCATCAGCAACCCTGATACTATGCTTTTGCTCATCAAGCGCTTCATCAGAGAATCTAATAACTGAAGTATCAGGTGTAATGTTTCCAGACCTAACTCCCCTCCTAATATCTTCAATTTCATGTTCACAACGCTGTTCATTTTGCCTTTGAATATCTGTTTACACACATCACAATGCTTATGTTGAGTGGAAACCTTAAACAAGAGCGAAGATGTGATATGATAAGAGTAGAAACAGACACACAACTACGTTTTTCTTCTTTTTCCTTTCTTAATTCAGGAATGGGCATTGCAGATATTTATCACAAATATGAAAAATAGTACACTGTACCTTTATTTTGATATCTAATACCTAATCATATTTATGGGTAATCACTAGCAAGATAATGAACATATAACATATATTAAATCTAGAAAGTGAACTTTAGACTTAATGTAACCTCACAAATGAATTTGTAAATTGAGGTTTACATCCACTTATATATTATATTTTTTATTATTTCTTTAGTCAGTATATGGTCTCTAACATAGCCACTCATGCTAAGGATTGAACATCCTGAAAATAGGATGTATCTACAATCCTCATAATAGTCACACTATCTGCTACCACAATCACCTATAATCACTATGTGCTACTATCTACAAATAATAACTATGCTCCCAGATTTGTCTATGCAAGGATATTATACCAAATGACTGATATGAACCTAGTATCCCGCTTACTTTTGCAAGAGAGAATGTGCAACATTGATCTCGACAACAAGATTTTGAATCCTGGTGGCCACCAACCACAATTTACTGAAATCAACGATGTATGGAGGACAATCCAAATTCTTGGGAAATTCAACCATTATATGATATTTAAATATAAATAACAAAATGATGTTAGTTAGCTACTATTAGTCCATAGCTACTTGGTAGCTGCCTGTAAGTAACATAAACTGTTGTATTCTATACAGATTGAATGTAAATTGAGCATTTCCTACTTTACATCTTTCCAAAAACTCTCAAATAAACACAACATTTCATCTCTTTATGAAAAATGATGTCAAGACCCCTCTGGAAAAGGTATCTCCAGTTGCCTAGTTACAGCCATGCATAGTATATGCTTCCTGAAAAGATCCTCAACAAACATGTGAGAAGGAAGCAAAATCTTGTCATCACAATATTTGGTGCTCTAGTGTGGTTTCCTTGATGAGGAGGCTACATGTGTTCATCTATTCAAATTTCAGCAGCAATTCGCAATGTTTGAAATGCACAATCTTTGAGGACAAGAATCTTCATTTTGGGGAGGGATATTGATATGAGAATATAAATAAGAAAATTATATAATTATGTCTGATAACTGCTTACAAATAAGGTAGATATTTCGTGCTAGACATATGGTTTGATCTCTTTGTTTCTCCCTCTTTCCTAATATCCTCTCTATATTGTTATCTTTTCCCCACTTCTAGTTATGTCTTTCAGTTTCACTCTCTTTCCCTACTAGGTTCTATATTATTGTCCCTCTATAATCACATTCTGATAGAAAAGTGCACCCAGTCTCACGCTACATAGAATGATATAACAGTCACTAACCTACATAACATTGCATAAAAATAGAGTTTTTACTCGTTATCATGGGATAAAAAAAAGTAAATAGTCATATTATCTCTCTCATTCAATCACAATTATCGTGTATGACATGTTTATTGATTTTTACAAGTACTTCACCATGTCTTTGGCATGATTTGATTTCTTATTGTTTAACTGTGAATAGAATTTTTGTTCACTGACAGCACATTGAAATTAAACTAAAGAAAAATAATACAGACTCTTAATAAGCATGTTTCCATCATACAGGAGAAGTAAATAAATAAATGGAATTATAAAATTACAATTACCCTGTAAGCTCTTATCTAAGTCACGTAACAACGCATACTTCTTTTGAAGTATAACAGGCAGCGAATCCAAATCTGCAGAAGAAAACAAAATAGTTTGATAATGCGAAATTGAAAGCACAATCACATAATTAAACCCTAAAAATACAAATATGCAAAAGGTATGAGAGAAATCGATAAATAGGGGAAGGAATTACTGGCTTGAAATTCCTCTAGGAACGACATTAGGGTTTGCGGCAGAGCGCAGAAAGGAAACTCAATTTTAATTTAAGATGAAAAAATACAATACATTATAAAAGTGTACCAATTGAATTTTGATAATTTGTGTCAAAACCTTTTAAAAATCTTCATTATTTTAATTTTAATGAATGGATTTATACATTCAATTAATGCTATTAATTAAAATTCATTCCAAATATTTGTTAAGTAATTATGGGAAGAATTAACCTTTTAATTATAATAAAATTGTAATTATTATTATTAGAATTACAAAAATAGAAATATAAATAATTTTTATAATTTTATTATAGGAAACTTTTATTATTTATAGATAACGTTTTTACCGTAAATAATTATTTAAAATTAAAAAACAGTTATTTTAATTTAAAATAAGTGATTAAATTTAAAAAAAAAATAGTGAAACTAATAAAAAAAATTACTATGTACATGGAAAGAAAATTTATCAATGTACATAACTAACCAAAACATATACTATAAGCCTCGGGAAAATGGAATCTTAGAAATCAAGTAATATTTTTATATTTTTGTTTAGTAATTAGTGTTTTTGAGTACATATTTTTTTTTAGAATATAATTGTTATTTTATTTTATTTATATTTTAGTTTAGGGATAAAGGTTTCTTTTAAACTTTATTAATTTGGTATAAAAATTAAAATAAGGAGTGTAAAAAAGAAAAATATGCAAATTAAATAATCTAGAAATTTAATAAAAAGATATTATGTAAATCTTTTAAAAGATTTACTTGTTATTTTAAAAAAGTGATTGAAAGAAAATAAGAGATGTAATTTTGATGGATTTATAACTATTCAGATACAGATAAATGAGTGATATTGTGTTTAAAAATCATAAAAACTCTAAATCAAAGAGAGAAAACAAAGAAAGAGAGGAGATTGGCGTTTTGGGAGAAGAAAAGAGAGAGCAACGGAAAACTCTTAGTGTAAAGAAATATTGGTGGTGTTTTAGGGTTGTAGATAAAACCTTATGATTGACCAAGTTATGAAGTGTTTGTTTATGGTTGTATGTTATATGTGTTCTTACCTTGATTGGTAATCCTTGTTTTGATACATGTGTATATGATTATAATTATTTAAGGTTATTGTTGGGTAAGAGTTTGTGTATGAATGGACATAGGGGTTATGTAATATTTGTGATGATTTTTTCCTATGAATGTATTATGTATATTTTGTTGGGTTATCCCAACAAAGGTTTAATGCTAAGGAGAACAAAGTTATGATGCTTGGGGTTTTCATACAAATATATGTTGTAAGTGTTGGTTATTGGGCTCCCTTCCTATGTGGAGAATAGGCTAAATAATGTGGACCATTATGTCTCACTTTTTTCCACTGGAGATGAATCAGATTAATAAGGCACATTAGACTCATTTGAAGAGAGGAAAAGCCAAGTGAGAAAGAAAGGAATATAAGAAGTCATTCTCGCATAACATAAAACCTGGTGTTTTCATCATTGTAAAGTTGTTCACCGTTGGATTGGGATGATTTTTGGACAGTAGGTTCCAGACGTATGGTTCTTCATTCTGACCGATCAGATAGTCAATCTAATGTCTAGTTTGGGAGAAAACAACCTCGCATCAACAACCATGTTTTAGAGAATTTTAATCTCTTCTTGGTTCTCTTTTGAAGAGTTGATGATGTGATGCAGTTTTCTCCAAAACTAGAATTCGTATTGACGATCCGAACGGTCATGATGAAGAACCATACGTCTGGAACACACTGTCAAAAAATAAGCCCAATTCAACGGTGAACGACTTTACAACGATGAAAATACAAGTGCAGGTTTTATGCTATGTGGGAATGACTTTTTCTCTTCCTTTCTCTCTCACTTGGCTTTTTCCTCTCTTCAAATGACTCTAATGTGCCTACTAATATGAATCAACTCTACTAAAACAAAGTGAGACATAATGGTCCACACTATTTGCCATATTCTCCACATAGGAAGGAAGCCCAATAACCTAACACTTACAACATATATTTGCATGGAAACCCCAAGCATCATAACTTTGTTCTCCCTTAGCATTAAACCCTTTGTTGGGATAACCCTACAAAATATGCATAATACATTCATAAGGAAAACTCATCACAAATATTACATAAACCCTATGCCCATTTGTACACAAACTCTTAACAACAATAACCACAGATAATTAAAATCATATACACATGTACCAAAACAAGGATTACCAATCAAGATAATCAAGAGCACATAACATACAACCATAAACAAACAAAGGTAAACTTCTACATACCTTGGCAAATCATAAAGCATTATCTACAACCCTAAAACATCACCACTCTTCCTTTATATTCAGAGTTTCTTGTCGTTCTGGCTCTTCTTCTCCCAAAACTTCAATATCCTCTCTTCCTCTGTTTTCTCTCTTTCATTTAGAGTTTTTAGGATTTCTAAACACAAAATCACCCATTTCTCTATATTTTAATATTTATAAATCCACTCAACTCTATCTGTAATATTTTTTCACTCATAATAATGCATTTTATTCTAATTTATTATAATGAGTCTACCAAGAATATATTATTATTTAACCATAATATTTGATTATATATAATAATATCTCAATATATCATTTAAAATATCTACAATATCTAATATTAATAATATTTTTTTAATATCTAAATCCACCAAAAATTTTATATCTCCTATTTTCTTTCAACTACTTTTTTTAAAATAACAAATATTCTAAAAGATTTACATAATATCTTTTTATTAAATTTTCAAATTATTTAATTGGCATATTTTTTCTTTCTACACTCCCTTATTTTAATTTCTACACCTAATTAATAGAGTGTAAAAAACCATTTTGCCCACTAAGCCAAAATATAAATAAAATAACATAACAATTATATTGTAACAAAGGTGAATACACTCAAAAACACTAATTATCAAACTAAATACCAAAGTCTTAAGACTATTTTATTTTTAAGACGCCATTTTTCCGGTCTTATATATACACCTATAATGCACCCATATTTATATTTTTATTATACTTGGTAAAAGCATATTGTATTCACATTTTTTATTATTTTAAAAAATATATAATTTTATTGTTTCTATGAATAATTAATTAAAAGAAAAATATAATATAATTTAATGTGTGCATATATAATGTTATAAAAAATAGTATTTTAAAAATATGTAATCATTATTTTTTGAAATAAAAATTATTTAATTATATTCAAATAAAAGAACTATTCAATTATTATTTTATAAAATGAAAATAAATCATTTTTATTCATTAGAGAATAAAATTATCCAATTAAAGGAATATAAAAATAGGTTACCAAATATTATATATATATATATATATATATATATATATATATATATATATATATATATAAAGGTTTAAATAATATAATTTTATAATTTTATTATTTATATTGTAAAAGATCTACAAATTTACATTTTAAAAGTAATAGCGATTTAAAAATCTCGATTATTTTAATATTAAATAGTTTTAATATAAATAGTTTTATTATTTTAAAACACATCATCAGTTTGCATGTGTCTTTTGAGTCATCAATTTAAGTTTTTGCTGATTAGTAGTTCTAACGATGTACCTTAGTCGTGTTTCTGTTGTTCGTAGGAGCCAATAGAACTTCCTGAACTTTTGGAGCTATTTTATGACTCTTAGAGATTTTTGGTCATTTGTCAGGTAAAAAGAACTAGTTACTTTGATTTTAATTGATAAACAAGTTTTGATTTATGATTACATGCTTGTGTGGGAGTTAATTTTCACAATTGAGTTATGTGGTAAATTTTGATCTGTTATGTTGAGATTGTGAAGTAGAATCATCTTTAGGGATGATGCATTTGAATTCTTGCTATGATTTATGTTTGAGATTGTAATTGAGGTCAATTGTATCGCTGAATTGCATATGATATGATAATTGGTTGTTTTGCCATATGTGGTTAGTGTTACCAATAAGGGAGTATTGGTAAAACCTGAAGACAAGTTTTGATGATGCTGCAAATTGTAATTCTTGTTTGTAATAGGAGAATACTTAAAAAGCAACTTGTAGTTTTTGAATGTAGTAGGAAAATGATAAACATTGTAATTTCTACT
>NC_028358.1:6840110-6904190 GCF_000741045.1 Vigna radiata var. radiata
ATGACGTTTGGACAAATGTTGCTCAACTTCCTATCTGGGATGATGCTGTCAAAGTCCACTTAGGACTTGAAGACTTTAACAGATGCTAACTTTTCAATCCTTTCTGCGACATCCTGAGAGGCAAACAAGTAGAAGACAACTACTGGTTGGAGGTTTCAAGGTTGAAGAGAGGATGATCCACTACTTGATTGTCTGGATTCTCTGTCCTAGAGCAACCAACCATGCTCAATGTTCTGAGCAGAATTTACTTCTCCTGTATGGGATTTTAAATCACATACACATCGACTGGCCTGCTCTCATTGCTGATACCATGGTAAAAGCTAAGAAATCTCATTCTTATCAATTTCCTTATGCTCTTCTCGTTTCTAGGATTTTAGAATATAAAGGAGTACCTGTTGAAGGAGAACTTGTTCAAGCCATTGAAGCAGTGGGTTCAGAAATTGGAGATACTACCTTTCGACAGATGGGATTCATTACCAGGGGACGTGTNCTTATTCACAAAGATGATGACCATCCTGATGATGATGAAGATGGTGATATGGATACTCATATGGATACCCTCTTCTTCCTCAACTTCTATGGAAGAACACTTTGCAAGGCTATCTAAACAGTTAGAGGATATGACTATAGCCCAGAAAACTCATTTTGATGACATTCATGAGTGGCAGAAATCTCTTGATGAGTATCTTGTTGATCAATTTCTTGAGCTTGATGTTCGCATCCATAACATTGAGTCTCATCTAAAAATTCCACCTATTGAACGTTCTCCTAGTCCTGAATTCTAGTGTTGTTTTAGGATTCTAAATTTAATTGTTATTGTTTGTAGAATTTAGACTTAATCTTTATGCATTTTCATGTACTTTCCTTTATCTTTAATATAATGAGCTTATTTTGGACATTTGATGCCTTTGTTGAGGGGGAGCTCATTTTAAGGGGGAGATTTTTTTTTCTTTCATTATTCTTTTTGATTCTGATCAAAAAAGGGGGAGAAGAAATTTATTAAGGGGAATAAACTTGAACAGGTACTGCTAACTTTGTGGCTGTTTTTAGTTTGTATGTATTGCAAGTAAAACTGAGTTGCTTTTAAAAGAGGATTTTTGATCATCATCAAAAAGGGGGAGATTGTTACCAATAAGGGAGTACGGGTAACAGTTAGTGTTAGGCTGGATTGTAGAGGCTTGTGAGGAATAAATTTGTAGAATTCATATTCTGTAAAATTATGTAGACTCTCTAGATTAGTATATTCTTAGAAAATGTGCACTGAAATATTTAAGCGTAGGATAAACCAAGAAGGGGGGGTGAATTGGTTTAAGTTAAAAATCGTTTACTTTGAACACTTTTTTGCTTTTAAAAATTTCTTTGGTAAAATTGAAAACTCGCGTTCTTCAAAAGCAAACAATTAAAGTAGATAAGGGAGAAGAAGGATTACACAAGTAATTTTATACTGGTTCGAATTAAAAGAGTCCGTTGTTAATCTCTTTAAAAGAGGGATTAACTTTTCCACTAAATGTAAAACAGTTTACAAAAGGATAATAAGAATGAGATTAGAAAACACCACTCTTAAGAGATAAGAGATGACCAACACCTTCTTTTGACCCACAAAAGAATGAACAACTTGATTCTGGTCAGTAGAAAAACACACCACCAACTTAAACTCACTAAGTAGCAACTTCTCCTTCTTCAAGCATTGAAACAATCAAGCTAGCTTAAACACATAAAGTATTTCAGACTAATCTTTATGATAAGTAACCTCCAAAGAACTTTGAAACACTATTTATAACCCAAGGTTTTAGCTAGGTCAAAAGCTAAATATACAGTTCCCAACTACCAGAGATAATCAATTATCTTAGACCGTTAAAAATAGTTTTATTCGGTAATAATCAATTATCCCAAGTGATAATTGATTATGTGCGAACCTTGATTATTCATGCTTTCAAAAAGTAGATACAAAACTTCTTTAAGTTACATTTGAAAATCTAAAGCTTACTATTTTTTTAGTTACATTTAAATATTCACCTTACTATTTTTTTTAGTTTAGACAGTATTTTGAATAGTAGCTTTTTTATCATAAAAAGATAACAAAATGTTATTGACAAAAAATATTTGTCAGGAGTTGAATATAAAATTATATAATTTAGATGATTTATCAGAGATCAAAATATACTAAATACTACAATTTTTAACAAAAAATTTCTTAAAATTAAATTAATTTTTATGTATGTTTTAGTGAAAAATAAATTTGATACAATGTTTATGTTTTCAATTTTTTTATCAAAAGTGAAAGAGTGAATATCTTTTATAATTGATTTTCTATTTAGGTAGTAGATTTTGACATGATGATTAGTAATTGGTAGCTTCCAATAAATCTTCTCTATTCTTATACAAGTATAAAAGTTAGTGGGTCAAAGTTATGTTTAATTTATTTTTATAATTATATTTTGAGTAAATTATTTATTTTTATTATATATAATAATAATTATAATAAATTTGTCTCATATTTCAATTAATTGTTTTGAAAAATAATAACAATAATATAATACACACATGTACCATTTTTGTTAGTCTAACATATTATCTATTAAATTTTTATAAAATAAATTATTATCATTAATTTAACGAGAAAAATTATATTAACTCGATTTAACAAAGGAAAAGTATGATGGAATAGAATAATATTAATAATAATAATAATAATAATAATAATAATAATAATAATAAATTATTTAAATTTATTTAGAAAGTGTTGTATATAACTAACTATCTTTCATTAAAATTTAAGATTTATTGATTATTTTTATTATAGTCAATACGAGTTAAAGTTATAATTTAAGTAAAGAAAAATAAATAAAAAATTATAATTTAAGTAAAAATAGATAAAAATAATAACACCTAAGAAAAGATTAATGATTTCATCTTGGTTTTCTTCCTTCTTATTTTAATTAATCAAAACACTTGTTAACTTTGGACTTTTTCTATATCCGAAACATATTTTGAAATTAATTCTTATCAACCTTCACCAAACATACTCTGCCTGGTTTCACAAATAAATCCCTCAGTTACAAGTTTTCTGACTCATACCTAACCTCATCATATATTCAAATTCTTTACAAATAAGTTAATTGTGTTGAAGAATTAGGGCAAAGTATACTGCAAGGAAACTTATAAGTTTTTATGCAAATAAAAAAAAAAATACAATCTTAATTTTTCGTATTGATGTTTCTATAATTATTATTTTGATTATCTTTTTCGTTTTCAATAATAGTTTTATTTCTACTTTTGTACATAAATTAAATAGACCAATTTAACCATGAGAACAACTCAGGTATGTTCATGTCATTGTAAACTAAATTCACGCTTAAGAAAAAGTATAAATTAATTTATTCATGAATTAAAACAATATTTAAATTATTCTTAACATTGAGAATCTAGAAAAGAGAATAAAGAATAATAGATATAATTTTAAAAGATGATACTAGATTATTTTTTATTAAAATTATGAAATATAAATAATTTTCTAATAATTAAGTTCCATTTTAAAATATCATTCCATTTTTTTAAAAAATTTCTTAAAATCTTCTCTACCTTTTCTCTAGGTTTCAGACCCAATCAATCATTCATCTTTTAACCATTAGGAATCATCAATAGAGTCCGTAGAGAGTTTTTCAAAATTGAAAACATGGTAATTAATTTATTTTTATTCTATTTTTACAGACATTTTAGTGTTTTGAAGTACATTTAGCTATAATGACCATGCATGTGCCTTAAATATACTCAAAGTGAATCTCGGTTGAATTTTGATTATAATGATATGTTTAGCTTTATTTTTTTTTTTTTAATTTTTTTTTATTTGACATATGCGTAGGTTGTTAGAGGATTTATGTGATTTTAAGGCTTGAGGAGCATCTATAGAGAAATTTTCTACAACATATAAGAAAAATTAGTTTTAAATTAAATTATAATGAGGATTGATTATTTGTTATGAATTGGGTGTTTGAAATCTGTTTTAAAATGATAAATTATGTGTATGAAGAGTCTTGTTAAATTGATTGATTGGTCTGTGATTTTGCAAATAATAATTTATAATAAAAACCATTTTTCAGTTTTATTATTTTAGTAACTACTTTTTAAATTCAAATAATTACTATTGTAAAAGAATTATTTATTCTTTTATGAATCACTTTTTCAAATTTAAATAATAACTCTAGTAAAAAAATTATTTACACAATATTATTTATAACATTTTTCATAATATCTATAACAATATATAAAGCGGACACACCTCTTTTGAGTTCTCTTTTGTTTTTCCAATTTGAGTTTTCTTTTGTTTTTCCAATTTTACTCTCTTAATTACTGTTTTTTAAATTTATATAATAATTCATAATAAAAAACTATTTTTCAATTTTATTATTTTAGTACTATTGTTTTTGATATTTAACATTGTCTATACAAGCGTGTATCTTTAGGCTAGTTTGATTACTTATTTCATTTTTCTTTCATCCCATCATTTATATTGTGTTCACTTGGTGGAGATGATTTGGAGGAGAGTGAGTACATGAAATTTGAAGACAATTTTCTTTTATTGTTTATTTAAGTGAATTTGGAAATAAAATTTATGAGAATTAATTTGATTGATGTGATAGATAAAAAAATTTGATTGATTGATATAAATTAAAAATTACTAAAATGTCCATAATTATTAAAATAATATAAAATGATAATTGTTAATTTAGTATTTAATTTTAAAAATATTTATAGGGAGAAAAAAAATTAAATGTAAAAAAAAAGGTAATTTAGTAAATTGAAATAGAAATAATAATAATAATAATAATAATTATTATTATTATTATTGTTATTATTTTATTATTAATATTATTATTATTATATTTAATATTATAATTATTATATTTATTATTATTATTATTATTATTATTATTAAAGATGAGAACTTCTCATAAATCTCTCCAAATCACACCTCTCATGGGATGATTCAAGAAAAATGTAATCCTGCATTTTCTCGCTCTTATTTCCTTACAAATCAATCAAAACAAACACTACTTTCTTTCTAAATCTGTCTTCGTAAATCGGTGTAATTCCGCAGAAGCGAACATACCCTTATATTTTAGAGAAAGATGGAAATGGATCTTTTCATTTTAAATGTTGGAATGTTTATTATGGGTTCCTACAAGTACTTTATTTTTTCTCTAATTAGCCAAGTTTATGAAATAATGCACTATTATTATTCACTTAAAATTTTATCACTTTTCTTTTACACTTTTAATATAATTTTCATTTTTAACTTAATTAAGATTTTAATACCTTATAAATTTATAAATTTTGATGCCCAATTAAAAGTTAAACCTTTAAATTCTTTTAAAAGTTTTGTGATCATGTTAAAAATTACATAAAAGTTTAATTAATTTTTCATTTACTTTTGAAGCTTAAGAACTTAAAAAAATGGATAATGATATCTGGACAAACATTTTTTTGACAACATTTGAACATTGATTACGTGTCAATCTGTGATTGGTCAAAAATTACTTCACAATAGTGTTTATGATTATTATTATTTATTGTGGGGTAATTTTTGATCAATCATATATTGACACGTAATCAATGTTCAAATATTGTCAAAAAAATGTTATCTAAATATCATTATCCTAAAAAAATATATGTGAATGAAAGATGTGACGCGAAAGATACACTCAACGGTTACTAATCCCTATTGAATACGCGTTAGGGCGTGTTTGGATTGGGTCCATCTATTTTATTCAATCATATAGGGAATGCTGGAAAAGGTCTTCATGTGGCTACCCATTCTTGTCTTCACCTTCTTTGTCATTATTCCAATTTCTATTTTTAATCACCCAAAACTCTTTTAATTCAAACTCACTTTTTCCATCTCATTTTTTCTCCAATGTTTTCAACAAAACCCTAATCAATCAATCACCCATGTGCCACATTTCATCTAGATAACTTCAAACTTTCAAATAAATCAACACTTTAGGATTTAAATATTGAAGTGATAATTAATAAAAAAAATTGATTTAATCCATATTAAAATATATAAATTAATTTGTTAGATATTTTATTTTAAGTTCTTAAAAAATAAGTTTGAACTCAAAATAAATCTAGTTAAGATAAATTTATTATGATTTGACATGAATAAATTTTAAGTTTAATTTAATTTTATAAAATCGATTTATAAAATAAAATTTATATTTATTTATATACAGAAAATCTTTCATCTATTTACTATTTACTAATATGTTGTTCAACAAAAATAAAATAATTATTATCCTAATTTTTATTTTTTTATAGACAAATTTAATGATAATTTTTTGAATGAAATAAAGTACAAGGATAAGTATTTATTTGTCCAAACTCTTTAAATTGAAAATACTAAAAGAAAATGATGATATAGTTTTGTTCATATATTAATTATCTTAGTATGTAAGTCATATAATCTTGGGTTGCAATTTAACAACTACACAAATAAGGTGTATATCCAAAATATAGAATAAAGATTCCTGAAATCTATTTAGTGCAAAAATGATTAGATGATCATATACTATCATGATCCCTAATAATATGTACATGACACATAATTGAATGTTATTATTAACTTTAATCATAAATAAAAAATTTAAATACATGTCACATACAATTTCTTGCTACCACTACATGACATATAATTGAATGTTATTAACTTTTATCATAAACTAAATAGATGTATTGGTTAGGACCATATATAGCAGGATCATAGTTCTAAACCACCCAATACTTTATTGTTTTAGCTGCTATCAAGTTCAAAACACAGCAACTGAGTGAGTCTTACAATAGGAGTTTGAAATAGCATAAGAACTTGTGACAATTTCATCAAACAGCTGGCTTTTTCTACTTGTAGAAGGTAATTAGATTTCTTAACAATATGTTTCTTTGCTGTTTTCTCTGTAACTAAATATTATGGATAGCAGAAAATGTGAAGATTTACTGAAATGATGCAGAAGTCAAAAAGAAAAGACAAAAGAAATATTTGATGTGTAAAAGTATCACAACATGTCAAATGTGGACACCAACAACATTGCTCCTACGAATCCATTCCAACGGGTGTGAACACAAGTTTCAAGATCTTATTCATCACTCATTTTTCTTCTGTCTTCAAATACACTTCTCAACCTGCTGCTTCTGTACCTCAGACTTGCCATTTTCTTTTACAAAACACCCTTTATCTATTTCTCCATTTCTGGTTTGTCTTGCTTCTGAGACTGCACTCTTAACCAAAATAAGGTGAGAACTTTATAATTGGTTCATGCAATAACAGGCATTTCCTGCATTGAGTTCATAACTTTTGCTCCATGATCTACTTGAAATAAGAGGTTTTTTATTTATTGAATGTTTCTTGTATGAGCATCATTAAGTTGGCTTTGTTCTGCTTTAGTAGTTTGTAAGATGAACATGTTTGTTGGGTGTTTCCATCTTTTGAGCACACTTCACTATCTTTTAACTTTGTAGTCTCTAGTGCAACATTAGTACACATTTTGATAGTTGGTGATATTTGGAACACTGGTATTGTTTGATAAGTGCAGTTGATGGTGGTTGATCAAGTTGTTTGGTTTGATTGTAGAATGAGTGCCTCTGAAGTGACAACTGAAGGAACAGCAGCACATGTTAATCTAAGGGACTCAGAGAGTGTGCTTCAGGTACAAATGATTGCTTCTTTGGAGTTAAACAGGGTTCATTATGCAGAGGGAAGAAAGAAATCACTGAGAGCTCGCTATTATTTTGGCATTCTATTCCTGATAATGAATTTTATTGCCTGGTTTTTCCGTGACTATGGACAAGGTGTTCTACCATTTATTCATCGTAAGTCAATTTTCTATCAATCCATTTCCATTCTCCAAAATAATAATATGATGATTTCAACTGTGAGTCTAAGTCTTGTATGAGTCGAAATGAGAAAGTTGATCGAGGATTCATTAACTCATCGTCTTAAGGTTTGTATTGGAAATTGTATCAATCCCTTACGTGGATGATATAAGGTCTCATTTGTATTATATCTCTCCAATGAATTATCACTATGATAGAACCATGAGTGGTATTAGAGTCTGTCTCATTAAGATGAACGGCTATACGAAAGAATATTCATGATCGTGAATGTTTTCCCATGAATCCTCCCTTGAAAGTTTCATCAAATGGTTAATTCAAAGTTGATCAGGAGGGTCATGGCAAATGATTATGTATCTCCTAGAAAAATCATAAAATAAACAGACTTCTTGTTGCAAAAAGTTATATGCTCCAATTTCTTAATGATGAAGCTCTCAAAGTAGAAAGATAATCCATTAATAACTTTTCAGGAACCTGGAGATCTTGAAAGTGAAAGATGTTAGGGCCATTTTGTCACTCACTCTTGTTGTTGATACTGTTCTAATTTCTACAGATATCAAAGCTTGTGGAAAAGAAGGAGAAGACTGTTTTCATGCACTGGGAGTTCTTCGCGTGAGTTTAGGATGCTACGTATCTTTCAGTTATTAGAGTTTCTGCTCCCTGACGAATCATTATATACTGCTACTGTATCTCTGGATATAACCCTCTAAACAAAGCAATTTTCATTCATTAACTTACTATGCAGTAATCTAGCATCTTCTGTGAACAACAACATCCTTAAACTGACAACAGAATTTATAACTTTCTAATTTGGATTCCCAACAGAACATGCTAGAATGATGATTTATAACATGAACTATCTTCCTTAACAACGAAATAGATATTTTTCTCAGTTATGTTTCTCACAACAGTCAAAACAAGAAAATTACATGAAAGTTGGAATTTATGGCATTCTGGCCACTGGGAAGTGAAGTTTATTATACTGCTTGTATCAATGGCACTCCCATTCTTTTTACCTTCAGAACTTGTTCAAATATATGGTAAGTTTCTTGTTTTTTCATAATTTTAACCATTACACACTACTAAAAATAATTGGGGTTATCATTCAAGTAGCTTTGAGTAGAATATTGCCTTTTCCTTGAACATAGTTTAATAATAATCAGAATAACTCGTTTGAATCTAAGTCTCACATTGAATAGAAATAATAAGATGAAACAACTTATAAACTTAATGTTTCAAGCATATTAGATTGAAGTTACATACATATAATCTTTCTCTAATGATAAGAAAAAAGTGGTGTCAATCTTTTATTTAGTTTGAACTCATTTCACATGTTTATATAATTTTTCTCTAATGAATCTCAAAAGAATGTTAACACACCCTCAATCTTGCAGGAGAGGTTGCTCGTATTGGTGCAGGGTAAGCTTCAAATATTTCACCTTTTCGTTTTACCAATACAAGGTTGTTATTTACATGAATGGGTGGTTCATGTTCACAGAGTTTTTCTTCTTCTACAACTTGTGAGTGTCATCCAATTTATCATTTGGTGGAATAAGTACTGGATTCCAGATGAAGAAAGGAAGCAGAGGTAGCTACACATCATTATTGTTACAAAAATTCATAGCTAAACTTGAAAAATCAATGTTCACATGTTTTCAACACTTTCTACTCAGAGATTGTTGACTTAACAGAAAAAAATAATTATTAAAGAATTGTTTAGATGATTATAAAGTTATGTTTTTATTTAGTTATAGAATTAAATAAAAACGTTGCTTGAATTTGTTTTCTAAAGAATCTAACTTTTTATGATGTAATTTCATTTGGATTGTATTTTAACCATAAATGAGAGATAATGTAATATAATAGTGTGTTAGTGACAGGTGGTCCTTTGGACTTTTGATGTCAACATTGTTTTATGTTGCCTCTATGTGTGGAATTGTGTATCTGTACACAACATATGCTCCAAGAGCTTCATGTTCTCTCAATCTATTTTTCATCACATGGACAGCAATTCTACTTGCTGCAATTATGGTTGTTTCCTTACATTCAAAGGTACAATGCTACTGTTATTTCTAACCAGTCTAGATTTTCAATTTGGTTTTTTTACAGTCTTCTGTTGAATATTAAAAATACACTGATGCTGACATCAAAATCATTATCTATCAATGTATTTTGAAAACAAAAAAAAAAAAAACAGCAGAGATTCCAAATTCCTTTCTAAAAATCTGCTTTAGCAGGAAAAGTATAGAATAATGATATTTAGACAACATTTTTTTGACAATATTCGAACATTGATTACGTGTCAATATGTGATTGGTGAAAAATTACTCCATAATAATATTTATGATTATTATTATTGATTGTGGAGTAATTTTTGACCAATTACATATTGACATGTAATCAATATTCAAATGTTGTCAAAGAAATGTTGTCTAAATATCATTATTCAAAAGTATATGACTTTTCATGTTTCTAATTTCTCTCTTTATTCTTGAGAGGATATTAGTTGGACTAAAACATGTTTTTAATGTTTGTATATAGAATGAGAAATTTATGTGTGATAGAAAGCTGTCCTGATATCTTAATTTTCATCAAAATAATTAAAATGTATGGTTTTATCATTTATATGTTTAACTATTACAGGTTAATAGAGGTCTTTTATCTTCTGGGATTATGGCTTCTTACATTGTTTTTCTTTGTTGGTGTGCATTGAGAAGGTAAAGATTCTGAAACATACTCTATAACTGTTCTTTGTGTAATTTTGGACATTACAATCATGTATATTTTGAATAGCTTTCAGTTTTTCACATCAAAAAGTGGATTTTTAGATTTCAAAAGTCCAACCAAACACACTATAATATCAATTTAACTCAAATATTCCTTTATTGATCTATAAAATAAAGTCAAATTTTTTTTCCATAATGATCATTGCTTTGATTTTGCTAAAGAGGGTTCAATTTGATTATATATATGTGATAGCTTGATTCAGTGTGAACTTCAAATCACATGTTTTATTTGGAAATTCCTTCTAGAGATGGTATACTTATAGATCTCCATCATGGAGTTTCAGTGAGCCTGCAACTGCAAGATGTCAGACAAAGAATCAAGATAAAGGAAACAGTGATTGGATAACTATAATTGTAAGTGTTTCAGTGCATCTTTATGTTAAATTTCAAAAAACAGAAACTTTGTTTACTTCCTCTTCATTTCCCTGGAGTCCAAAACTCCTGAGCATTCATTCTTTCTTCAGTCTTTTATAGGTAATTATTGAGGTTAGAAAAAGCAGATTTTCTGTTTCAGTTTTGGCTGATTTGGCAGAATGTTTATTATGATATTAAAATCTTTTTTAATAATGTTTGTTTAGTTCATTGTGCCATACTTATTTTGTTTTTCTTTTTCTTTTATTATAATTAAAATGCAGATTTTCTCCTACTATGATGCTTGTTAACATGTATGTTTCAGTCACCATGTATTTTTACATCATATATTATTTTCTTAACAGGGCTTCCTTATTGCCATATTTGCAATTGTGATAGCAGCCTTTTCCACAGGCATTGATTCCAAATCTTTTCAGGTGAATCATATTTTCAACCGTATATCTATATCTGGTTAAGAAGTAAATTTTAAACCTAATTCAATTTCATAAAATTGATTGATAAGATAAGGTTTGGATATTACTTATATACTTTAAATTAATTTTATGATCTAAGACTTTTAAAAAAAAAAACTCAATATCCATTCTTTGATGTAGTAAGACAACTGAAGCATGCTCTGCAAGTTGAATAAAATTTTATGTACAAAGTCAGGAGAAAAATATCCCTCTATAAAAAGTTAGATCATAATCTTTTCATGGCTTTTTCAATATCCAAAACAGCATTAATGTTTAATCAAAGCAAAGCCACTTCCTTATTATGACAGATAGAAAAGGTCAGTGTGATTGTGATGATAAAATCGTAAAAATAGTGTGTTTTTTTTTTTTACATATTGAAGTGATTTTTTTTGGTCCCTTTCAGTTTTCAGAAGACAAAGTTGAACAAGAAGATGATATTCCTTACAGTTATGGATTTTTTCATTTGGTATTCTCCTTAGGAGCAATGTACTTTGCAATGTTATTCATCAGTTGGGATCTGAATAACTCAGCTAGAAAGTGAGGAACCTAATTCATCTTATAGTCATTCTATGCTTTGTGTATAATCATGATATGATTTATGACATCTTAATTATATCTTCTTTCACCTTTATGAATCATGCACATATCAAACCACCAGGTGGAGCATTGATGTTGGCTGGATGAGTGCATGGGTGAGAGTTATCAATGAGTGGTTTGCTGCAACAATTTACAGTAAGTCAATCTATGTTATGTACACATGCACAAAAAAAAAGAAAAGTGTTTTCCAAATTTTCACCAGATTCATTCATATTAACAATACAACAAATGTTTTGTTTATGGATCATGATATGTTAACAACATTTTTTAACAATTTTTTGACAATAAATTATGTGTCATTATTTTATTGGTAAATATATTTAAATTAGACCAATAACAAGTTACTGTATAAGCGGTTGTAAAAAGTTGTCAAAAAAAGTTGTTAAAAAGACTTTTTCCTTTGTCTATATATACCCACGTAATAAAAAAAATAATCTCTTCAAAAGTTCAACACAACTAAGAATATAAATTTAAATAAAATTATACAATAAATTTTATGTGATTTAGCACTTCATGTCTATATCCACAAATATTATTCTATTAGGTCTATAGAAGAGGTGATTTATTAGAAAGATACAATATCAACGAGAATTAAATCCAACCAATAAAATATTGATACTATCTTTTATCCAAAATTTTAAGATAATAGATTAAGGATCCTGATATTTTAACAACACTTTTTAACAATTTTTTGACAATAGGACATATGTCACCATTTTATTCGTCTGTTTGAATTTATTTTTAAAAAAAATATTTGAAACGAACTAATGATAAACTACCACGTATGCGTTGTGAAAAAATTGTTAAAAAAGAGTTATTAAAGGAACTATTTTCATAGATTAATGACTTTTCATCTTTTATATAAGTTTTACTTTTTTATTTTTATCTGAAATGGAAACTTCTAATAATTTTTTTTTTTTACAAAAACAGTAAACTTTCATACCTTCTTTTTTTTTTTTTACAAAACTGGAACCCTTATCGCAGAATCTCCTATATTTCTAGTAAACAATTCATTATTCACATACTTTTCCAGTTCATATATTAATTGTTTTCTTTTTATTTGATTGTAACAGTATGGATGCTGATTTCACCAATTGTGAGAGAGAACAAAGTCATGAATAATGGTAGAACTGTGCAGGAGACAGTTGACTCGGTTATGCCATGATTAACAAACACAAAAATCATCAACATTCTTACAAGAAAAAGGAAAATTCTTCCCTTTAAAATTTTTCTGTTCCTTAGTATATTTTACTCTTCAACTCGCTTTTTCTTTAATGGTTGAAAGGCAAAAAAGTGGAAAATGAAATAAAACGATAATATATTTGCTTTACGTCGTAGACCTGACTGAAATATATTTTCAAATGTAGTATATAATCATGGTTCTGATACTCAGTTTGTTCTTATAGCCACATTAATTAAATTCAAATAATGGTTAAGGTTATGATATGATGTAATGTTATAAAAGTTGTGATTGGTTTAGCTGTTGGACCACAGAATTAATGGTTTAGTTGGCAGCAATTTGTGTTAAGTGATTGTTGACTTCATTATTTAAATTTACATTAGGACTATGTTAAAATAAAGAGAAATGATTATTTGAGATATTTAAATTTTTTATATTAATTTAAAACTACTTTTATTTATCTTTTATTTTCTTTTTTTTAAAAAAAATTATAAAATTTTATATTTTTAAACTATTTTATCTTTGTATTACGTGTCAAATAAATATAAAAGTGTGTGATAATATTATTACTCGTTGACAACTTCTTCTTATATAAATTCTCCCATCAATTACGCTTTCATATAGATTATAAATAAAAGGTATTTATTTACTTGGTAACAATATGTATGGAACTTTTTTTCCTTCAAAGTAAAAGTTTATTCAATTTTAAAAGCATAAATGACTTTTGGATTAAAATGTATAAGTGATATTCTTTTTTAATACACAGGTTAGTAATAAATTATAAAATTTTAACTTAAATTCTTGATAAGAAATATTTATTTATATTTTGTTTTTGTTGTTGGCTCTTCCAATGATATAAATTATTTTAAAAATTTTGTTTTGGTTACTGAACTTCATTTTTATCATAACCACTATTACTATTGATGACATAAGTAAAAGAAGAAACTAAATACATATAATTTTTCAGTATTTCAGATAATTAACAATTATTTCAATTTAATAAACACGTGAAATGATAATATCGTATATTTAAAAATCATAATTTATAATTTCTTAATTATCCAACTTAAAAAAAACAGTACTAAAAAATTGGGAATGAAGTCATTTGAGTGAAGTTTAAATTTATCTGAGGATTAAAGTTGCGAATCATGTACATATATTTTGCATAAACATAAAAAGTTTAAAATATGGCTTATGAGTTTATTACAACGTATAAATTAACCACAAACTCATACACATTTTTTAAAGCCTAAAACATTGAAAGTTTCCGTGTAAAATTTAAAAAATTATATAAAAGTGACATTAACTTAACCTTCATATAACTTTTAATTTAAGATTTCAAAGCATTAAGCTTATGAATTTTGTTTTTCTTATATAATATTTAACTTTGTTATTCCTGTATTCCTATCTAATTTAGAAGAATCACTCAAAAGTGCAACCAATCTAAAATTGGCTCATCCAAATTTGCTCAAGGCACAACTAATCTGTCATAGTATTAACAACTTCATTACCACTATTTCTCAGAACTACTCCAACACAAACAGACACAAGGCAGTAATTCCTTAGTATATAAGACCAAGAGTTGAATTCCATTTCAGTCAATCCAAAATAAACCATTTCATTCTCCTAAAACAAACAAATTAAGCACAAAACATGTCTTTGGGATCATCCACAGCAGGTTTTTGTGTTGCAATGTTGTTTGCCTTTGCACTTATGGCAGTGCCAATTTGCATGGCAGGCACAGAACCTGTGATGGAGTTGTACATGCATGACATTCTTGGGGGCAGTAACCCTACAGCACGGCCTGTGACAGGGTTGCTAGGCAGCATATACAGTGGTCAAGTGCCATTTGCCACCCCAGTAGGGTTCAATACTCCACAGGGTGGAATTCCCATTCCTAATGCAAATGGTGCCATTCCCACAGTGAATGGAGTCACTGGCATTCCACTGGGCACTGGCTTGGCTGGCACCCTCTTTGCACCAAACAACAACAACAACCAAAACAATGCACAATTGGAACTAGGACCTGATGGATTAGGACTTGGTTTTGGCACAGTAACTGTGATTGATGATGTGTTAACCTCTCAACCTGAGTTGGGGTCACAACTGGTTGGGAAGGCTCAAGGGGTGTATGTGGCTAGTTCAGCAGATGGGAGCAGACAGATGATGGCATTCACAGCACTTTTTGAAGGAGGGGAGTATGGTGATAGCTTGAACTTTTATGGCTTGTACAAGATAGGAAGCACCATGTCAAAACTGTCTGTGATAGGAGGCACAGGGAAGTTCAAGAGTGCAAGAGGGTTTGCTGAACTGAGATCTCTTATCCCACCAGGGCAAGTTTCCACTGATGGTGCTGAGACATTGCTCAGAATCACTGTTCATTTGAATTGAAAACTATAGTGATGTGGATGCATATGTTATTAGTGTTGGTCTTGTTTTTTGTCAATGTATTTGAAGTAGTAGTCCCATGAAAAAACCTTTTGATTGAGTTGTTCCTTGAGAATTTGTAACTTCTAGGTTGGTTGGCTATGGATCATAGTATGATTGATTAATGGCATGACTTATTGATCAATATTAAATCTTCTCCTTTACTTTGAAGATGGGTTGATATGTTGGTGAATAATAGTTTCTCTAGAAATGTATCGTTCCACCAATTTTCAAATGACATATATTTAAGTTTATAAACTTAAGATAAAATAATTAATTACTTTGATTGAGATAAGTGAATTTGGGATGTTAAAAAAACTAAACTGCACTAAAAAAAAAAAAAGGAGTAGCTAATTGAACTATACTAAACTAAATAATAATAAAATTGAACTATTTTCTGTTGAAAAGTTTAGTTCACTTTTTTAAAATTTAACTTTCAGTACATTATCTAGACTAATGTAAGAATTATAGAAGTGTCTGCATATAATATCTGCTATCTGTTATTGTGATTAAACCTAATAATTATATTGTTCTATACCATAAAAATGACTATAGTTAGTTTATTTCCATGTAAATACTAAATTAATTTATTATATACAATCTAAAATTGGAGGCTATAGATATTGCCCACTAAAGACAAAACCTATTACTCCTGCTACTATTGCTAGAGGTAGATATTTCCAAGTTAGGAAGCTATTAATGGAGGGAAAATGTGGTTTAACTAGAATAGTATCTGAAACTGGTTTTGGTAGTCCTTACATAAGGAGAACTAACTCCACAGAAGTTGAAATATTGAAGGAAACCAGCCAATGACGTCCTTTTGTTGCCTAAACTAACAATAAACATGATTAATTTTAATGAAAATAATTCCAACTCTTTTGTTTGAACCAAACTATCTTATGAATAGTTTTTATTGTTAATTGGTCAAAAATCTTTTAGGTTGAGTATACAGGTTAACTTCATTGATAAAGTGGCCAGTTCAGGGGAGGATGGTAGTGTTGGTGTTTGAAGTTTGATTTCTGAATAAGCACTGCATCCGAACATTCACTTACCTGCCTGACATGTTGGTAAATCAATTTCTTAATGCCATCCTCCCAAGAGGCTTAGGTCTGATTGCGTTATTTCCCATTACTACAAATAGGTAAGTTTGAATTGTTTCTATGCTTAAAAGGTACCAAGGTTTTAACATTTTATGGTGACATTTTGTTATAAGCTGTGTTATTGTCCTGCTACTTGGTAAGATCAAACCATCAGATATCTCTTAAAATAGTGTTCTTGGCCATAGTACTTTAAAAGATATGCTCCCAACTAAGAATAAATAATTATGAATAATAAAATCTAGTTCAATTTGATATTATTCTTTTTCAAGGGAGGAATATAACTATAAATCAGAGACAATCTACAGTAGTATGTTTGTTACAGGTGCTCTTTTGCACTTTTATGTCAAAGGTATACTGCTACTGGTATTTCTAACAGTTTGCATTAGCAGGAAAAATCTGACTCTTAATATTTCTGATTTCTTTCTTTATCTCTGAGATGATATAAGTTAGGTTTAAATATGTATTTAATCTTTATATTTAGAATGAGTTTTTTTTTTTTTTTTTTTTGTAACAGAAAGCTATCCTAATATTTTGATTTCCAGTAAACTAATTAAAATATATGGTTTGTCATTTTTATGTCTAATATTACATGTTAAAGGGTGATTGTGACACAGCACACTATTAATTTTCTTCCATAGAAAACTACACAATGAACCTCAGAGCACAGGCACTTTCTTTCTTTACATCTAAACTATGCCATTGAACACAAATGTTGACTGATTTGGTTGAGTATAAGGCACAACTAATCTACTTTCCTGTTAAGCTCAACAACTTCATTATCACCTATGTCTCAACCACTCCAACACATTGTGTGTTCCCTCCTATATAACACTAAGACATGCGTTGTACTTCACATCCTCTCATAAAACTCAATACCATATAGAAGAAATGGCGTCTACCTACGAAACACTTAGAAATAAGATGCCTATGGGATCACTAACTGCAGCTTACCTTGCAATTTTGCTTGCCTGTGCAAATTTGGCAATAACTGTTGCAGCAGTTGACCCCATTGCAGCCACCGGGAAAGAACCTGTTATTGAGCTATATATGCACGACATTCTGGGGGGTAGTAACCCAACAGCTCGACCAGTGACCGGCTTGCTCGGAAGCATATACAGTGGTCAAGTACCCTTTGCAACGCCAGTAGGATTCAACACACCTCAAGGTGCGATTCCCATCCCCAATGCCAACGGCGCTAACCCCACTGTCAATGGAGTTTTTGGTATTCCACTAGGAACTGGATTGGCGGGTACTTCATTTGCACCAAACTCAGGTAACAACAACAACAACCAAAACATTGCCCAGCTGCAGTTAGGACCTGATGGACTGGGACTAGGCTTTGGTACAATTACTGTTATTGATGATATGCTGACCTCTCAACCTGAAGGAGGGTCCCAACTAGTTGGGAAGGCTCAAGGAGTATATGTGGCAAGTTCAGCTGATGGGACTAGACAGATGATGGTTTTTACAGCCCTGTTTGAAGGAGGGGAATATGGTGATAGCTTGAACTTTTATGGCCTGTATAAGATAGGAAGCACCATGTCAAGAATATCTGTGCTAGGGGGGACAGGGAAGTACAAGAATGCAAGGGGTTTTGCAGAACTGAGAGCTCTTATCCCACCGGGACAGATTTCCACTGATGGTGCAGAGACGCTGCTGAGGATCACTGTCTATTTGAAATACTAAAACTGGGTGCTGTTTGATCACTGATGACTGAGATTGGTCTTGTATATTGTCAGTTTGATACCGTTTGCAGAATGTATTTGAAATCTTAGTTGTGTTCCCAAAAAAAGAGATATGCTGATTTGCTGCTGCTTCTTTTTTTTTTTTTTTTTTTTTTTTTACAGAAAATGATACACTATGGCGCTTTAAGTATTTGTGGTCGGATTTTTATATTTTAATACAAGCAGTAGCAATAAATGCCTCAAACTCAGTCAATGGCAGTTTACAAGTAAAACTAAAAAATGAAGCAAATCAGTAATAAGCTATCATTTTGTGTTCTAAAGGCATTAGCTATTGTATGGTGTCAACATAAACTGCAAAGAAAAAAAAAAAGCAAAGCATGATGAAAGATAATCAAGAAAAATTCAGACAATGAAAGAGAGTTTACTGCATATGAATCGTGAAATGGAAGAAAATGTTACTTATTAGTTCATATTCATACACTAGTCTACCAGTTGACAATATGATTAACAACGCAGCAGCAGTTCATAAGCGTCTTCCACCAAATCAAATCCTATACATGAAACAAATTACGAGTTAAATCTGAACAGGAAAACCTATACATACAAAATGATGACCATACTCCTGATAAAGGGTTGAAATCGTGAGTTATTTTAAACCATATGAAGATTCTATCGTTACTAAGTAGCTACCAGTGATTGTTGTCATAGGGATCTCTACTGCACCATGTCATCGAATTAACAATCCACATTCATGTTCAATCAATGGATACCATTGATAGGAAATCGAGAGATGTACATGAAAATTTTTCCTAGAAAATTATGGCACATAAGGATTTTATGATAATTACCATTTCAAATGCAGGATCTTCATATTTTTAACACAGACTGGTGATATTAACATGAGAATTCAAGGCAGCTTCATCAAGTCCATAGAGTGCATCGATCAAGTGCATTCGCAACGATGCTGGACCTTTGGCCATCTTCATTCCTAGCTCACCAGCGACGCCAAATACTGCTAATGCTGACACTGCCGCATCCAAAGCATGACTCTTGTCAACAGCAACAAAGGCAGCAATCAGTGCAGTGACTGAACACCCAGTTGCTGTTACTTTCTGCATCATGGCCACCCCATTGTGAGCACCAACAACTCGATTTCCATCCGTCACAATGTCAGTGGCTCCTGACACTGCAACTACGGCACCACTTGTCTGAGCTAAGAGCTTTGCTGCTTCAACTGCATCCATTGAATCGTGAACACTGTCCACACCCTTGACAATGGAGCTATATTACATAGTGTAATAACAAATTTTCTCAGATTTAAGGGAGAGAAAAAATCGTAAATGTTTAGTTGAATTTTTAGTGAGACTCAAGCATCTCTTTCTTTTCCCTTTTTTTTTCTTGAAGACACATTGGACCACTAGTCATAACTCATTTACAACCATTCTAATAATGTTTATTGCAAGAAAATCATTCGAAGAATAAGTAAAACATCAATTTAATCTACGAATCTGGTTCCACCCACCAATCCCTTGACAATATCTGGTATTAACATTGGACAAAGCAAATTTACCCATGAGTTGTGAAAATTCAAGTACTATATTTTCTTTTTTATACCATTAGGGACAAAATTGACTAATGGTGCCAATGTTTTTTGAGACCAAATTGATGTTTTACTCCCACAAAAAGGTTATTAGATAATCTATGAGATACAGCCTATTAGAAATGCAGCGTGCAATAGTAAATTATCTCGTTCAGCCACAACAACAGCTTACCCTCGTGATTCAATCGTGGCTTCTAAACCCCAAAAATAATCACCCAGAAGAAACAATCACCCTCAAAACAAATCCCACGAACCCTTTCACCAGTTACATTTTACATAAATCAAGTGGTTATTTAGACGATTTGAAAATAAAGAACAATTATAATACATAATATTTGTAAAAATAAAGAATAGAATATTTTGTTTATGCTTACTTTTGAATATTTTTTTTATAAATAATGGAATTTAATATGTTTATTAATTCATACGACAAACTTTGAGCCAACAAAATTTGTCAACTGTTGTCTTTATAAATTAAAAAAAAAATGAAAATATAAAAATAGAGTTTAGTTTTCATGTACTGCAGTGTAAAAATTAACCATAACAAACAATAACAAATTACATAAATTATAAAAAAGCTACACACTAAATTTTTTTTTTAAGAAAATTAGTTTATATTTCAATGATTCAAAACTATTATCATTAACTACTTAAAATCCATGAAAACAAAACAATAATTTTTACAGGTTAAAAGTGCAAACATAGGACTCGTAAACTGTAAAAAACCGGTTTACACTAATTAGAGAATCTTTAACAAAACCATGAATATCCTTTTAAGATTCAATATCTTAAATTTTTCTCATTCGAGCAATTTACACGTTGAGTTTCTTAGAAATGAGTTTTATATTTTCTATAGAAACAATTTTTTAATTTTTTTAGACATGAAGTACAAGTAAAAATGTATGAATTACTTAATCTCCATGAAACAAACTTATATATGGATTACTCAAATATCGATAAATTGTTAAGGTTTAATATATAATGATAAAAAGTGGGTTTCTTATATGAATAACCTTTTAAATTGTTAATATAGCATAAGATAAAATATCCAACTGATCTATTAAAATATTTTTTATTATAATTATTTCCATTAACACTTTAATTTTTTTCTTTTAAAATTAAAATGTTATCATAAATATACAAAATATGCTTAAATTAATTGACTCACCGACTCATAAGGGCACAAAATAATGGTGTCAATTTGTATGGTCGTCACAAACGTATTTAAATCGTACTTCATTTTTAAAAATATTTTTTGTTAATTTAAGTTTAAAAATATTTCCTAGTCTCCAAATTTAAAAGACTTTTAAATCTTCCAATTTGAAAATAATCGACTTTAATTAAAAATTTGTTTAGTGTTTGAAATGCTTTTATTTGTTATTTTTTTCTCAGTTTTTTTTTTCTTTTAATTATCAATGATAAAATATAATGATAAAATAGTTATAAAAGTGTAAATATTTTTATATTTTATAAAAAAGAATAAAAAGTAAGAATAATGTAAAATGATGTAAAAATTTTAGTTACATGAAAGAATACTTTTCTATAATTATTGTGGAATGAGTGTATTTATACTACATATCAATGCAGTTTCATTTTATCTTCCATCTTTCTTGTTTTTTGTTACATAATACTAAAATGTTCATTTAAGCTTTTATTTTAAAAATAAAATATAATGATGAGATGAGACTAACCACATAAACCTATTCATGCTATAAATAAATTATTTTAAATTAAAAATTCGACCTCAAATATTTAAATCAGACATGTTAATTCTAAATAATGAATCCACGTCAACTAAAACATAGTATTTCAAAGATTCATTCCTTTAAGATTTAAATATTTTTGATTTAGGAAATTAAGATTTTAAATTTGAAAAGACTAAAAAAAATATTCAAGTTTAAATAAAATGACACATAATTTTCTACCATCTACTTCAATAATAATAATAATTTACTGTTATTTATTATTATTTAAAGAAATTAAATTGTTGTATTGATTAATTACCTTGGAAGCACTGGCGTTCGGTTCCGCGGAAGCGAGTGAGAGCGCGATGATCTCAGAGGCGTTTCCTCTGACGACGGTGGGCTTGAGACGGAGCAGTTCCCGGCAGGCTTCGAAGCGGAAGGCGGAGGCGGAGGCGGCGACGGGGTCCAGGACCCAGGGCGTGTGGAGCGTGTTGCAGATTTGGGCGGCGGTGGTCATGGCGGGAAGCCAGGAGGGGGAGAGAGTGCCGACGTTGACGTAGAGGGCGGCGGCGCGGGGAGTGAAGTCAGGGAGCTCCTCGACGGCGTGGAGCATGGCGGGGGAGGCGCCGGCGGAGAGGAGGGTGTTGGCGACGATGTCCATGGAGACGAAGTTGGTGATGCATTGGATGAGAGGGGATTGAGCACGAAGCAGAGAGAGAAGATGCCATGCCTTGGAACCCCACTGGTTTTGGTTAGAGTCCATTGACAAAGATAGAGAAGGTGTGTGGAAGAATTGAAGAAAAGGCAGAAATTGCTACACAATACAAAATGTGAATAGGTGGTTTTCTCTTGAATGAACTGAAAGTCCAAGAGTCGTTTTTGTCTAATATTAAAAGAAATTAAAAATCATAAAAGAAGAAAATAATAAATATTTAATTAACTCTTTTAACCCTATTTCGATTACAAAAACTCGTTCTGTAAACTTTTTTAAATAACTTCTAATTTTATTTTGTTTTTATAAGATCAAGTAGATAAATTATTCAAAAAACGTCTCAAAATAAAAATATATATATTTAAATTGTTTTTTATTTTAATTTTTAAACGTAAAAGATATTTAAATTATTTTTAGTCAATACATTATACATATGTTAACATTCTTCAATTCATTTCTTCTAAATGGTTGGTTAACATTATTTCATATGAGAAAATAGTAAATTGACATAGGATTAAAACAAGTATTTTAAACATTCAATTAAATCAACCAAAATTTAATTAAATTTGTAAAATACTTAATATTTAATTAAATCAATAAATTATACACCATTATAGATGCATGTTAGTTTAATGTAACAAATGGTGAATTTTTGAACAAAATTTAAGAAAATTTTAACGATAGTAATATCGAACAGTCACATGGGTCGATTCATAAGTTTGTAAGAAAAAACATAAGATACACTTAGTATTTTAGTATAGTGACTTATTTAGGCAAGTAAAAATTTAGAAAATAATATTTTAGAATTGATACTGGTTTAAAAATAGTGAGACTCGATTATTTTAATATTTGAAGGTTTTAGTATAAATAGTTTTGTTATAAAGTGAGTTTCATTACTTTAAAACACACCATCTCTTTAGAAACAACTTTTCTAAAATTATCTAACTTGATAGAAGTTCTCCCTCTCTGTTAATCTGTTTGAAGATTTAAGATTGTTGGAGTGATTCTTACAGCGAGCTCTTCAAGTTAGACCGATCAGTTTCTCTATTAGTTTTCTACCCCTTTTCTCTCAGTCCAATCTGTTTTGTCTTTGTATGCGGTCTTTCTTTTGGTTGCATGTGTCGTTTATGTCACCAATATGAGTTTCTGCTAATCAATTATCATAATGGCATTTTTTTTTATTGTTCTGATGATGTTTTTATATGTAGATAGAGTATCATGTGGAGTTACATGCATTTTAGAGCCATTTGAGCTAGGCCACTGGTGAGGAAAGCTAATTGTAGTGTTTTTAAGCTGTAGATATCTTAAAATTTCTAATCGTATGAATGTACTATGAATTGCCTAAATGATTGAGTTGTGTGATGAATATGACCCGTTGAAATGAGACTAAGTTTCTAAACTTACTTAATTCAAGTTGTACAATGGAATTTAGGAATATTTCCAATCTTTCTCCCATTGTCTGAAGCACCCTTTTCTTCTTCAGAGTTTTCTTCCTTTTGTTTTCCTTCTCTCCATCTTGCTCCAAAATTGAACCGTTAATTTGTTGATCAGAGGCTGCATAGGCGATTCTAGCATCGTGGGCTTCGAAATCAACCGATCAATTTGGGTGTTCTTCATCAGGTAGGTTTTCCCCCAAATTCTTTCCGTGCCTTTTAAACCATGATCATGCATCAAATTCTGATTGCATGTAAAATGGTGCTTCTGCATTTCTTTTCTGGTTTCAATTAAGTTCTAAAACCTGTTCTCCATCATCAAAATGGTAACCTGTAGGTAGGTCTAGCATTTCTCGAATCACAAGAGAACTATTGGGGTTTTTCGCGATACTGTGCAGTGAAATTTTGAGGTAAGGGAAGTTGGGATTTTTTTCTATTTTGTTTATGAATTGAATTATATGAGCTGAGATTGTTGTCTGAAATTTGTGAAACAATGTATATGTGAAGTGATTTGGGAAAATTGTGTCATTTGAACCGAAATTGGGTGATGAGGGTGTATGAGATCATGTGCTGCTTGATTTCCCAATTATGATTCTGTAAATTGTGACTCGTGAATTGTATGGATATGATGATATGTTGAATTGGAATGAGTGAATGAGGTAAATTCGGTTATATAGGATCCTAGGTAGAAAACTAAATGAATTTAGGTGTTTTTAGGCTATGTTAGAGGAACTAGAGTGGTAAATTTTAGGATTTGATATTGTAAATGGTCTTGGTCAGTTTAGACCACTTAGTTAAGTCAAATATGACTTATTAGAAGTGTCAAGATGAANAAAAACAGTTTTCAATTAGTAAATCTAGAATTGAGCACCTAGGTTGATAAAATGAAGGAATTTGAGTGTAGATTGATGTTAAATCACTAGAGATTTGGTTTAGGAAGTGTTAGAGTTGATTATGCAAGTTAGATTCATCATATAGATCAAGTTTTGAGTGCTAGAAATTCACCAAAAGGCCTAAAACGAAACTTAGGGGTGTGAGTTCTGCAAATTCTGCAGAAAAATCTGCATAATTCACGCCTGGGCGCCCCTGAGGGGCGCTGGGCGCCCTTCAACTTGCTGTTTGTGGGGTTCCGGATGTCCGTTTTGAATGTTCTTTAGGTCGTTCTAGGGGTTTTTGACCCTTCCGGAGCCATTGGTGAGGGTTTCCAAGCTGTTTGAAATACTTAAGTATTGATAATAAAGATTATAATAAAGATTATAATGAAATTTGAGTTAATGAGTGATGATTCTGTGAAAGTATGGAATGCTTGAGTATGTATGAGTTGTTTTTATAACATAACTAAAGGATGATTGTGTAACATGATTAAGAGTATGAGGTATTGCGTTGTGAAGTATAGTTTGAAAGCATATATGTTTAGAGTATGATTATTGGAAGTAATTCCATGATCCTCAAGGGAGGTTACATGGTGGTGCCCTGTAGTTGTTGTGATTGACCGTATGAATGGCCGGAGTTCCTGATGGGGTTTATCCTAACATTCTAATGATCATCCAAGCTCAAGTAGAGAGTGATGAGTCATGTGGTGAGAATAGTAGGAGGTCCTAGGATAGGTGCTTCTTGGAAGGCCTATACCGCTGTAAAGGGCTTACATTTGTGTGTGGTCGGGTGAAACCCCTCGGCAATGGCTTTGCAAAGCAGTAGGGCCACCACAAGTGCACAAACTCCTGGAACTCGACATTTCATACTAGTCTAGATGGTCAAATCACATGGTCGGTTATTGGTAACAGAACAATGTATTCGGTCTCAGTCTATGTTGTAATATTGTCCTTTGCATGCTATGTGTGATTGAAGACGAGTCTAATGAGTCATAACATGATAGAATAATTTATTTAATCACTGGTATGCACATGCATTTCTATTTTTAACTATTGTATGATGACTTACATGTTTTTTTTTAAAAACCTAGCTTACCCTTACTCTTGTGTGTGTTGTATGTGGTTGCCTTCTTCCTTGCGATGATCATCCAATCCTTTGGATGTGAGCAGAAGCTGATGATGTGCCCTGGAATAAGCATTTGAGACTGAAGAAGACCTAGTTCCTAGTGTATAGGATTACTCTTAGGTCTTTTCTATTATTTCGAGATACCCCTGATGTACTTAAAGTTTTAATTTTATAGCCTCTCTGGATGACTGTAAATATTATGACTTTAGGTACTTCCTTAAACTGCTTTACCATTTATAATGTTATGTCCTCATATATTATATTCAGTATATAATTTTTGGGATGTTACAGAGGTGAATAGTCATTCTTTTCCGCCATATAGACATCAGATCCCTCCACCCCCGATGTCTATATACGATTATAGATGTCGACCACCCTGTAACCGACGTCTATAAGTTCAATTAGACATTGGTGCCCCTAGTAACCGACATCTATATGCCCTGCGAATATTAACTTTTAAATTATAAAGACGTCATATTAGTGAGGGCCCCGACGTCTATACTAATATAGGCGTCGGTCCAGGCCAGCACCCGAGGTCTATAGGCTCTTATATTGGAAAACGTGAACCTGCGAGCAGTTACGCTCACTAGTCATTGTCTTCCTCCTCGCGTTTTCTCTCTTCGGCATTGCATTTCTAGGTGCGTTTTCTCTCTTTTGGACCGTTTAAATTTAATTTTACTCCGATTAAATTAGTCTTTGATGAAATATCTTCCATTTGAACAGATTAAAATTCGTTTTCATTGCGTTTTGGTACAGTTTGTGGCGAGTTCTTGGGTGACGTTTTTGACCCTTTTTTGCCTAGGTTTTTGGTCGTGCAATCCTCTATTTCCGTCCATTGCTTTCTTAATCTGCTAAAAAGGTTAGCTTCTTTGTTGAAACATTTTATTGTATGCGTGTTATTGTCTTTTGTGTATGCATGTTATATTGGCTTTTGCGTTTGCATGTTTTTGGCTTTTAAGTATGCATGTGTTATTGGCTTTTGAATATGCATGTGATAAAGTTTAGTTGTGTTATTATAATTGGCATGTTAGATTATAAGTATCAAATCATTGAGTGAAACTTAGTTCCTGTTTGAAATTTAACACAAACAATTAATCTTTTCAACTTGTAGAGGTGTTACAAGGAAGCCGACAGGAACTAGGGCGGACCATTTCTTAGTCGGTCGACCGCTACTTTTACTCGGGCCACCACTACTTTTAGTCAGGCCACCGCTACTTTCCGTTTTCCGTTTTGACAGATGCCAGTATCATCATCTTGTACGGTTGATAACGGTTGATTTAACGTGTTTGTGTGTGTATATTTTGAGAACAAATCAACTCCTTCATAGCTTTTACCTTGTTTTATCCTCACGTTTAGTGTGTTTTATAGTTTTCTTGTGTTTTATTTAGTATATATTTGTTTTTACCTCTAATCTCTATGTTTGAGTGTGTGAAATAAATGAATAGGAAGTCATTCTAGTGGAGGAAAACAAGCAAAAACTCAAGGGAACATGTTTTGGGACAATAAAAGATCAATTTGAAGCAAATACCCATGTTGGACGCCTTTGGAATCGCGCAAGAGCTTGAATTTTAGAATGCTGTCAAAGCTGTCACGCCCGGGCGCCCCCAAAAGGGCGCGCGAGCGCCACAGAATGGCGCCCGGGCGCCCCAAAAGGGCGCTGGGCGCGACTTTCCGCTAATGTGTCAAAATGGGTTATTTAAACATGGGTCTCGCGATTTTTGGGGCATTCTTCTCCTCCTACACTTCATTCTTCACCTAGAGAGATTGGGAGAGGCCCTTGGAGGCTATTTGGGGTGTTGGGAAGCTCTCCCACTCCTCCTTGGGTCTTCAAGCTTCATCAATNGTGATTTTGCCCCTTTTGGGTTGAGGAAGAANATGGGTCACAAATTGGAGATAGAGATGCGAAGGGGAGGCGCAAATGGAGCATGGAGCAGCTGCCAAGAACCTTGGGAAAGGCTTTGCATCTTCTCGTTGGTTCCAATTTCTTCCCTATCTCTTCAATTTGTAGAACCCTAAGTTCTCCACCATGGAGGGCTTTTCCTATTTGTTGATATTAGTTGTAAAACATGGAATTCTTATGTATTTTGTGATGTTAATGATATATGTTTTTCCATTTTAATGTTAGTATTTGATTTCTATACTTAATGCTTGTTGTGGCTTGATCACCCATGGCTTGAATTGTAGTTCTTGATGTATTGAAAAATATGACTTGAACTTAGAACTGAAATTGAACACCTAATTGATGGAATTGAGTTGTTTGTAAATGCATGAGAATGAAGTGGATGAACTCTAGTCTTGACAAATTGTAAATACACTATGTTAAATTTCTTGCACACCAACTGTTTGATAAAATACCAAAAAGAGTTTGTTGTGTTTTTTTGTGCACTTTGATGTCTAATTGAGTTAAAAAAGGAAGAGTTGTCATGTGTTACACAAGTCCCTTGGGAGAGAACGATATTTATCACTTGCTACGCTGCGACCGGTGCACTTGCCGTTGGTTTTGCATCCAACAACGGTCTCCGATGATTGTAAGGTTAGAAGGCCATATACATCTGAATGAGAAAAACACATAAGATAGAGGGGCAACAAAAGTTGCAAAGGTACGAGTTAGTAGTCAAGTTACTACGTAGCAAATAAGAGGGTAATGACTTATTTCACAAACTTCAGACCACAAAAATTCTTGCTTTGCTCCATTCTAGCAAATAAGAAGATCTCAACTCATCTCATCAATTAGAAAAACAACTGACCCACCACACAATAAGAAAAAAATAGAAGAAATATACAAAACATGAGCCATCACTGGCCTCTTAGTAGTACTCACCCTCACACAAGAAGAAGTGTGAAGGAAGAAAGTCCACCACCAAATAATAAAAGTCGTGAACCATTTTGGTTGGAGTAAATGTTGAACAATGTAGGGGCTCGTGATACTCATGGAGGAAAAGTATCAACTATGACTAAGTAAACTGAGACAAATAGAAGGGCTTTTACGTAGGAAAAAAATTGAAATACTTAGACTATAGCCAATGGAAACAATACCAAAATAAAATCAATTAAAAAAACCAGGTTAAAAGATGAATGAGAAAAATAACAGAGCAGGGTTGAAAAAGGCCTGAGAATTAAACTGTAAAATAATTCTAGAGTGCTTGATTGATCCCTTTTATAATCTTCTATTTATAAAAATAAATTGATACAAGAGTACATGATAATTAGGGTAACCTTAGACACAATATAATCATGATAATTAGAGTAACCCTAGATACAATGTAATCATGATAAATAAGGTAACCCTAGATACAATATAATCATGATAATTAGAGTAACCCTAGACACAATATAATCATGATAAATATTTCTATGTGGACATAAAGCATTATGTGGAGTTAGATGTGTTTTAGAGCCATTTGAGCTAGGTCACAAGTTAGGGAAGCTAATTGCACTATTTTTAAGCTCTAGATATGTTAAAATTGCTAATTATATGATTGTACTATAAATTGCCTAAATGATTGAGTTGTGTGATGAATACGACCTATTTAAATGAGATTAAGTTTATAAATTTACTTAATTCAACTTGTAGACGGAATTTGGAAATATTGTCTAAATGGTATAGCAAAGTGATGAATTGAGTTTGTGAATGTTGTGTAATTCAAATTTGGTGACTCTGTATGTGGTATTGGCGGAATTGACAGGGTTGAAATAATATAAATTTGTATAATTATGTTCTACAAAATTATGCAGACTTGTTGTGGTGAGGAACTGTGTCGTTGGTGAGGCCAAGGCTAGAGAATCACTAACTTGATAGTCGCTAGGCGAGGATATTCTCGCTAAGCGACTTTAAAGTCAAAGAGTTCATTGACTTTGTGGTTGTTGAGCGTGACAACTTTTTGTTGGAAGAATTATGAGTGATTTAATCTCTGAGTTTCAGTGCTTGTGTCACTAGTCGAGTGGGCCTTCAAGCACTACTCGTTATGCAAGTGGGTGATCTCGTTAAGCGAAATTAATAGAATTATTCAATCTTCTATGTTCATTGTTTTGTATATTTAATGTAATCTTATAAGTTGTTAAAGAATTATATGTATGTGATATGTATGAGGATGGTTGGTACTCGTCCAAAAAAGGATTAGGATTTGGTTTCATTATTTTATGTATTGATATGAGAGTCCATATATTAGAGGTTATCCTGACACTATAATAACCATTTAGACTCAGGTATAGTAGAATTGAGTATGTGGTATGTGGTAAGATGAAACTCATTGGCTATCACAACTGCAAGACCTCACAAGATTCAACATAAAGGCTTGTATCATCTGGATAATGGAATTTTTGTAGCATTGTCTTGTGAATTGTTTGTATTGACGAATGATTGATAAAATTTTATAACTTGAATTATATGTTCTATGTAGGATACTCTTTTTATAAATTAATTTACCTCTCTTGTTTGTTTGTATGTCATGTGTTATATTCTTCTTTTTGCAATGATTACCTTATTAGTGTGAATATAAAAGAAGATGTAGGTGTAGAGACACCTCTTATGGTTCAGGAGTTAGTTATTTGGACGATTAAACAATATTAGATCTTATTAGATATAATCTTATAGTGACTTCAGAATATAAATATATATAGGTAATATTATTATAGTCCTATCTTGTAAGAGTGTATTAATTTACTATATACATACGATTATTTGCTTTTTAGATTTATAATAAAATATTAGGTTAGTAGTGTGTCACGCTGTAATGTTAGAAACTCTCTTTCTCTCCACAACAATCACCACCTCCGCTTCTTTTTATCCTCTGTCAGTAATGACGCCATCAATTCTTTTTTCCCTCCCTCTGTCACCAAACCTCCTTTTTCTTCCTTCCATCGAAAAAAGTGTCGCTACATCGACGTCCCGCCAGAAAAAGTGCCGCTACATTGGCGGCACAAGACATTCTTCATGCACCGCTTTCTTACTATAAAAACAATCATTTATGTTTGATTTATATGGTCAAATTTATTGTTTCACCAAATCAAATACAAAATGACACCAAAAAACAATGAAACATTCACATGTGGTTAGAACTAGAAAAAGAATACCAAAAAAGCAACCAAGATGAAGTTGGACAAATATTATATTTAATTAGAAAAACACAAGCACTTCCCCCTTTTTGTGCGTAAAACAAACCTATAAAATTAATATATAAATCAACACCAAATTTCGTGACTAAATAATATATGTTTTTTTTCACCTTTTTTACTTTATTTTATTTTATGTCTTTTTATCATGTTAATTTTGTTTTATTATTTTATTTCGTTTTATATTTTTTATTTTATTTTTTTATTTTTTATGATTAGTTTTCCTTTTAATTTTATTTTATTTTATTCTTTTTCACGTTAGTTTCTTTTTGTTGTTTAATTTTGTTTTTATCTTTTTATGTTAAACGTTAAAAAAACAACAATAAAACAAAAAAATCTAAAAAAACAAAAAAGAAAAAAAAAATCACAAAAGTTAACTATGCGTTTTTGCACGCTATCTCCTCCTTTTGGGGTGCAAATATTTTGCTCAGCCATGCACACAGACCTACATTCTTTGGCTGATTACTAGAAGTGGAAATTTCGTCTCTGGTAATGAGAGCAAGTAACAGGTGGCTCGATTGCAGAGTAAAATTGTAGGAATGGCTGGAGCAGGAAGCAATGGAGTGTCAAGAGGCTGCGCTGCCCTCTGAGTTCTCACGCAAGGTTTAATAGACTGAAAAGAAATCAGGGGATTAAAAAAGAAACAATCCATCGTTCATTCAGACTATGCAACTCTCGTTATTCCCTCTCTACTGACTCTCCCCTTTGGCTTTAGCTCACCCGTGACCACCCCAACGACATCTTCACCTCTACCAGATCCATGATTCCTTAACAAAGAAGGAACACCTCACCAACACAGCTTGAACATTGGAGACTCACTACCAACACCGAACGTCACAGCTTGGGAGAGAGCTCTTGACTCTTGAACCTCCAACAACAGCTTCATTCATTGATAGGTTCTTTTAATCAAGAACCTATGAAAAACACTCGAAACACAACACAGAACAATTCCTCTGAATTGTACAGCCTCCTTTTATTGCAAAAGAATCAAGAAAGTGGTGAATACAAGGTACTCAAATAGCTTAACCTCTCCCAAAAGAACTCCAAGAGTTCCCGCACAACAGTAAGACTCCAAAACTAACTACTCCCAAAGCACCCCAACCCCTTTTATACAGACTTCTTCCTAACTACAAGTAGTTTCCTAACATTACTCCCCTCTCCTTTAACAACCTTATCCTCAAGGTTGAACCCAGTATATTAATCCTGGATAGTCACCAGTATATAACTCCAATCCTCCCATACCCAAATGGTTGTTCCAAACGAATTCCAATGAAAAACAAACTCAACATGCTAGCAAGCAAATGCATAATTCCAGCATATAACCCCATGCAAGTGTCCAGTCTCCACCCTTGATGCCCGTTCCCAGCACTTTCCCACCCAAGGGCTCCCATCTCAGTCAATGAAAGCAACGAGTTCTCCTGCATAGCTTCAAAAGAGAACCAGTTCTCCTGCATAGGTTCGAAAGAGAATCTTCCAAGGAACTTAGCCACGCAGCCACATTGGGGACCGAAGTTATTTTTGACACAATTGTTGAGGTCCATGGAAATAACAAAAAACAACAGTATTAGCAACCACCACATAGGAACCAACCATGATGTCCAATGGGTATCAACTTCGTGAATATTCGAAGACTCATGCGCAATGTAGTTTTCCTCTGTTGAGTTGTTCTTGGGTCTCCCACCGCCAGTCTCAAGATATCTTCTAGCCATACTTCTTTTTTTCTCTATCAAACCCAATTTCCAAGTCTTGAATTTTTTTTCTGTAAACATGCTTTATATTAGGAAGTGGGGGTAAGTTTTCTCTCTCCCGAAACCCAAGATAATGGGTCTGCAACACTGATCATAATTCCACTTTCTGTTTCGTTGTCAAATCTCCCCTCCACTCACCACATTCCTCCTGCTCCACTTTGCCCCAATCCCAAACAAGTACCCATGACTCAACCTCCACTAACTTCAACAATGCCTTGGGTTCCTCCAACTGGCGGGAAAGTGTTGGATCCTCCTTTATTGTTACCTTCTTACCCTTCAACATATATTCCATGAACATTTCCCCTCAATTAATCATGACCTTCCCAAGCTTCGCTAGCCATGCAATTCCCAAGATTACATCTACTCCCGCAAGCTCAAAAACATACAGTTCTTCCTCCATTGTGGCGTCTCCCAAATGTATTCGAATTTTCTCGCATCGTCCGCTCATCACCATTTTATGTCCATCACCGAGGCTCATTGTATACGACGGTGTGACAACCACTAGCAGCTCCAATTCCTCTACCACTTTTTGAATAATGAAGTCGTGGCTATCGATGAGGACCACCACTCGACTTTCCCCAATTAATCCTGTCAATTTAATGGTTTTGGGAGGCGTCAGCCCTTCCGCCGACCACACCAACAATTCCATGGGTTTCGTCTCCTGTTCTTCCCCGTCGCCTACGTCATCTTCCTCATCTTCCATCAGAAGCTTCACGCGTAAACTCCATCTTTTCAGAAATTTTGGGTAAGGTACCATTCAGTTTCTGTTGTCCAGACCGTTCGGTCTGAGACTGGCCTTTGAGCCATTCATACCGTTCGGTCTTCCAATACCGTTCGGTCTTCCAATACCGTTCGGTCTTGCTCTACTCTCTACCAACAGCTGCTCATCCGCCACCTTCTTCGTTCGGTCCTCCAAAATCTTGGGGTCTTGTACAAACTCATCCACCGCACGCTTCCATTTGAATATCGTCGATCACTCATTGATTGTTTTGAACCTTATTACCATGGCTTCCTTCAAACCATCCCAAGAACGATTCTTGGCTTTCTCCTTCCAGACTCTGACCCAGAAACCCCCACTACCCTTCATGCTCATGCACGCGAGTCGCACTTTCTCCTCATCCGCTGCTCCTCGAAGTTCGAAAAATATCTCTGCGTGATGGATCCAGTTCAGGGGATCGATCCCCTCGAAGATGGGTAGCGTCACCTGTTTCCGCCACTGTTTCTGCCCCTCTGGTTGATTTCCGACCCCTCTTCCTCCGTCTTCCTCCTCTCCCCGCCTCTAATTCTTATTAACAGAGCTATCATCGAATTGCCTGTCGTGGTGGTTCGACTACGTCCCGAGAACCCTCATTATCTACTGCACGTCCCGTCGTATCGCAACGGTTTCAGCCTTAATCCCTTCTACCGTAATTTCAAGATTCTCCAACCTTCCCTCGGTGTTGCTCGTCATTTCCATCAACCCCCTTTCAGTCCGACAGGTCGGATCAAATGATAGGTTCTTTTAATCAAGAACCAATGAAAAACACTCGAAACACAACACAGAACAATTCCTTTGAATTGTACAGCCTCGTTTTATTGCAAAAGAATCAAGAAAGTGGTGAATACAAGGTACTCAGAGAGCTTAACCTCTCCCCAAAAAACTCCAAAAGTTCCCGCACAACAATAAGACTCTGAAACTAACTACTCCCACAGCACCCCAACCCCTTTTATACAGACTTCTTCCTAACTACAAGTAGTTTCCTAACATTCATCCTGTCACAACAATCATAGTAAGGGGGGCCCCGAGAGGTAAACGAGTAAACTTATTTCGTAATCGCTATTAGAATGTCTTTTTACTCTGCCGCTTATGTATGATTGTTGTGGAATATTACAAGTTGTTAGAATAATACCTTTGTATGCTTATGAATGGTTGTATTGAATATTCTGAGTGTTGTATGCATATCTTGGTCATCTTTCCCTATCCATTCTGTTTGACAATATACATGATTTGCTTTCACGTACTATTTGTCATTCGTGCTTCATAACAACAAAAACATGCCTTACCACAAACCTACAAACAGATACAAAACCCACATTATCCTTCATCAATCTTCGCTTATACCATGAAAACCCCTGTGACCATCCTGCTAGAGAAACGTCTAAGTAGATACATCATCTTCCCAACAAACCAAAACCCAAGTTTACTTCAGCTCTTCTTATTCCTCCATTCTCTTTCAACGCCTATAGCCCATATACATACCCCCATCAATCTTGAATTTTGCTACACGTCGTTTCCCTGCAAAGAAAAGGAACCGACCCAAACACCCTGAATCAGTCAGGGCAACTACAAACTAGATTATCAAAATATGCCCCCCCCGCCTCTGTCCATCTCCAATCATCAACAATAAAATTGAATCATTAGGATAGATGCTCAAGCACAATAAAAAAAAATAGAGTCGATACCTTCGTCTTCACCATAACCACTCCATTCACGCCTAACACCATCATCCTCAACCTCATCCTCAACTTGCACTGCAAAAAGTTACAAAAATAAGAATCAACCACTCAACACCAATCTCCATTTTAATTCAATCTACAAAGAAGCACACTCAAGAACAGAGAACCAACTTCATCTCCATTATTCTCCATAAACCCAACCAGTGCGTCATCTTCATTCCCCAACTCACACCGATTCACACAGTGTGTTCCTTTCACCATTCGATTGCGTCAATCGAAGCCAATAGCCCAACACTCCCTACACCATCAGAAAAACTCACACCCGGTCAAGAAGAGCTCGCGTTTCGGAGAGGAAGGAGATGCAGTGGTCGACAATGTGGTTGAACGGAGAACGGCGCTGGCGGCGCTGGAGAGAATGCATCTCCGGCAAGGACAGCGGCGACGTTGAACGGTGGAGCTGGCGACGGCTTGAGCGGCGGCACTGGCGATGGCTGGGGCAGCGGCACGGTGGCTGTTCGAGTGGTGGCTGAAGCGGCAACATCCTTGCGGTGGCGACCCGCGTCGCCGGCAGCACCTCCGATCGAGCTTTAACGACGTCACGACGGCTGGTCGAGGGAGAGGAAACGTGGATGGCGGAGGTGAAACCTGTAGGGTTTCTCGAAGGAGAAACTTAAATCTCTAGAACGTGCAATGTTGAAATGAGGTAGGGGAAACATAACCCCTAACCTTTCTGCTGAAGAGCCTTGGGCCTGATCCTTTAGGCTATTCTTAAAAGAAAAAAAAATAAAAATAAAAATAAAAAAGAAAAACCGAACCTCCCTTCCAGGCGCACCCCTTATTTCTCACTCTCGCACCCCCATCTCTTTGGGCTCAAGCCCATTCATTCAATAAAAAGAAAAAAAACTATGATGCACCAACTTTGTTCACATTTTCACCCCATTTCCACTTAGGCTTAGGCCTAGTCTGTCATTAAAATTAAATTGGTTTGCACACCCCTGTTTTTCATCCTCACCCGCTTTCCACTTGGGCTTTAGCCCAAAACTAAAGTTGGTTTAAACACCCCCTTTTCTTATTTAAGTACCTATGCACCCCTTTTTTTATTTACTTACTATTTTGTTGTTATTTATTTTATTTTATCTTTTTATTCTATTTTATGTTTTTTATTTTTATTTTCTCTTTTTATTATAAATATTGAAAATAAAAAAAATGTTTTAAAGGTTTAAGCACATGTGATCGTTCGCATCGTTCTTGTGCTAAAATCTTTTCTTCTTTTTTCTAAAAAAAAATAATCAAAAAACATTTGAAAGGTTTAGGCACGTATGTGATCGCTCACATCGTCCTCGTGCTGAGACATTTTCTTCTTTTATAAAAAATAAAAAAATAAAAAACATTTTAAAGGTTTAAGCGTGTGTGGGATTGTTTGCATCGTCCTCGTGCTGAGACCTTTTCTTTTTCTCACATAAAAATACGGAAAACATAAAACATCCATGATTTCAAACAAACAAACAATCTTTCAGCTAGAACTAAGTAGTCTTGATTTCTCATTTTGAGAATACGTAGGAGCAAGGTCAGTCCTTGTCGGGCACAAAAAAAATAAAAAAATTATTTTGTTTCTTTAGAGTTTTATTTTTAGGGATGATAAATCATTTTGAAAACCACATCTGATTCTCGTATTTGATTAAAGGTACTGCCTTCGGACATGCATTGTAGGGTGCTAATACCTTCCCTACACGTAACCGGGTGCTAATACCTTCCCTACACGTAACCGACTCCCGAGCCCAATCTTTGGTTTTCGTGGATTGTGCCTTATCATTTTATGTTTTTTCATTAGTTTTCCAGAATAAACTATGGTGATGACTCCGAAACTTTTTCTAAGTACGTTTCTTTTTTTATCCTCGTCCCGTCACGATTTCGGTTGTGACAAAATATATATATATATATATATATAATTAGAAAAATCGAAGACAAAAAAGAGAGAGAAACTTTACCACTCCAAATGGGACACAACTTTTCAAAGTAATTTCCTGCTTTGTCACTCTCACTCACATCTCTTTCCTTCACTCTCTCACTCTCACTTGCCGTCGGAACTCCATTTTCTGGCTCCATCCTTATCTGATTTTGGATATCTTGAGAAAACTTATTGATCAAGTACTTTCAACAATTATCATGAAGGTTTTAAAAAATGGGTAGAGGTGGGAAACTCCGATATGGTCAGACCTGAAATGTTGCAACCGATGGGACTTCCTAAAGATGTCCAAGTTATTGCGTAGGGTCTTTTCCTTGAAAGGTGAGAATAGCCATAGAAAAATATTTTTTGGCTCCTACGACGCTTCTGTATGCAAGTCTCATTGCTTTAAAAATGGTTGCCAAACAGAAATAATACCTCAAGTTATGAACGTTTTGTTTAGCAAAATTAGAACCTTTAAGCACTAGATTGATTTTTAATTGCATGTATCTTTTAGTTTGGGAACCCCCAAATCGCGAAATCCCTTTCCCTTTCGCGCGATCATGAGAACTTGCAGAAAACAAAAAAATCTCAAATTCATGAATCCTAAAATCATGTCTCTAACTTACAAAAACTAGAGAACACACTAAGTGAAGCAAAGAATGATTCAAAACACACTAGATGGACATGATCTGATACTAATGGTCATTAGGAGTTGTCTACGGGATTAATAATTGGTTAGAGAGGAATGACAAAACATTTTCACTTAAATTTCTAATTTCTAACATGGCAATACCTAAACTCAGAAAAAGAGTAAATATTTTGACAATGATTATTTGAGTAACTTTTTAAAAATAGTATCTGAAAAAAAAATTGAAGTTAAATCAAATGATTTTGTTATTATGCATAACATAATATATACTGTTCGAGAGATATTATATCTTGGAATGATAAAAAATTAATAGAAAAGATATTTTAAGTATTAATATGTAAGATAAATTACAAAATTTTAAAAATTAAAGTATACGGCCTCTTAGCACCATGAAGAGTGTTTACCCAAAAATAACTTTTCCTTTAGTTTCAATAGTGTTTCCACAATTTTAGACACTCATTATATATATATATATATATATATATATATATATATATATATCCATATTAAATCTACATAAAAATAAATGAAAAAGATATCATAAAGAAAGAAATTAAAATAAAAGGATCAGCAAAACATGTCTGCAGTTTTAACTTTGACTACACAAGTTACCACCTATGAGAAAGATGCAGACCCATTAGTTATAAATACATTACATGCATAGATGGTTATCATGCTAAAGAGTTCTTAATACAATAAAAAAACTCCACAGGTGTTTGACTAAAACGTTAACCCTCTTAAAGTCAGGAACTTTTCTTGTATCTCAGCTACAAGTCGGACATTGTTGGCTTTCTTCAGATCCCATTTTGATTTCTGGGATATTCCACACTGAATCTCATGAACCAGGCTTGAAATCGAGTTGGTAATGTTTGATAGCTCAGAACTGATCTTATGTTTATCCTTCTCCATGGTTTCAAGGACACTAGATATCCTGTTTCGTTTTGCTTCAAGTTGTCGAATTTGATCATCAATTTCTGTTATAGATAAAGCACTTATGTCCATTTCAGCCTCTCTCGACGAGAGCTTTTCCTTCAAATCGTTGTACTTTTTTTTGAGACTGGGAATTTTGAGTTTCTTTGTCATTAGCTCAGCCATGAGTTTGTCTACCTCTTCAATGCTTCCCTTGGCCTCAAGGAAGGCCTCCCCAGCTAAGGGAACTTGTTCCACCAATTTTAACTTGAAGAGTTGATCAACGGTGAGATTGGGATCTTCACGAATTTGCAATGCAAGTGTTGCAACTTCTGCAACATCATTGCTTGAGACCAATGAAGGGAAATCTAGAGCAAGAAGGGAAGAGAGCTTCTTCTTGCAAGACTCTATAAATTCAATATCTGCATTAGTAAGGTGACCCGATGACGTCGTTTCAGTAAGAGGTATGTCAAGCATGTCCTCTAAGTTATCAAGATAAATATCGAAATTTTCAACTTGTAGTGGTGTTATAAGGGAGCCAACAGGAACTAGGGCGGACAGTTTTTTAGTCGGCCGACCACTACTTTTAGTCAGGCCACTACTACTTTTAGTCAGGCCAACGCTGCTTTCCATTTTCCGTTTTGACTTTCTCAGGGTGCCAGTATAATCATGTTGTACTGTCTCCAGTGATTGTAAGGTTAGAAGGCCTTATACATAGAAAAAACACATAAGATGGAGGGCAACAAAAGTTGCAAAGGTACTAATTAGAAGTCAAAGTTACTAAATAACAAATAAACAGAACATGGTTGAAAAAGAAAATTGTAAAACTGTTTTGAGCTAACCTTTTGTGGGGGTTTGTTCAGCTGAGGGAATCGCCCAGGTAAACAAAGCAAAGAATGCTTCAGTTTTCATATTAGGAAAATTTGATTGAAGATATCTACCAACAGCAGCCTTGCTTGAAAACTCTAGCCTGCGAGAACCCTTTTGAAGAGATGCTGGAGGGATAAGGAATCTGTCCGTAAAAAATCCACCCTTGGAACACCTTGCCTTCACTTTCCAACCCCATACATCACCAGCATTAGGCCACCCTTCAGGTGCATATGGCAAACCTACACCAGAAGAGTAAGATGGCACAGGTTGAAGATCAGAGGTTTTATCCTTTGTCACATCCTTATAAGCATTGTTGCCAATTGCAGAGTCATTCTTCAAGAATTCTTTTTCATCCTTAAAACTGCAATAACAAAAGACAATGTCAACTGCTCAAGAGTCCATACAAACACACAACTGCTTACTTTTTCCTGTATATTAGAACGTTATAAATGTTTATGTACTGCCTGTAGAATAACGAAATTCCCTACAACTTAACCTTACTACTGAAGTACTCCATTGTGCAAATGTAAGTCAACTAGTGTGAAGATGATCACAAAACTATTGTGCAAATATAAGTTACAAAGATTGTAAGGGTAAAACCTTCATTGAATCTTCACATAACACACAACTTGACATGAACAACCCAATTACTGTCAACAATTGAGAAATCAACAAGGAAAACAACAAATAATCAATAACTAGGAAGAAATTTGACTGAAATTTAGTTTATTTGAGGTTTTGCTTGAATAAACTTCACAAGTTTGTGCATAAATTAGAAATCATCTTTTACTAAAACATGTCAATTAATTAACTTATACATAAAATAATTTATAGAAACATGCTTATGTTTTTTTCTTCTTAATCATTTCACCTAAAAATACTTAGGAAACCAAACAAACTGTTAATTTGAGTAAGTTTGAATTCGAAAGTAGAAGAGTTTTTGAGAATTTTCAGTAAAGATCTCTTGACTTCTCTAATTTGCATGCAGCTACTTGGGATCTCTTATATTAGCTTTTCTTTTCTTTTCTTTCTAAAAGCTGGTTTTAAGCTTTATAAAATGAATGTTTAACTTCATTCCAAAGTTAAAAGAAAAAAACATTTTCATTTTTCTACTTTTGGCTTGTTTGCACAAGTTTAACAGAAGTACTCCCAAGAGAGAAAAATAAGAAATGAAATGAATTTCTTAGAAAAGTTAAATTAAATCATGCAGATGCATGTTACAAAATAAAAATAAACATATCACATCTAATGCATTTTGTTTTTCTGATTTTCCTTCTTCCAGAAGTTTGTCTAAACCATACCATTTATTCTCTTCTCTAACAACTGCTTGTGATCTTAAGACATATATCCAAACATAACATAAAGAAAAAGCCATGCATGGCTTCTCTGATCAACCTACTTCATATTTCATAACTGCACACATTCTTTAGCAGTTAGAAAAACAAGAGCAAGCAACCCAAAATAAAAAAGATGATCTTTTTCCAAAGGATAATGAAAATAATGACAAATTAACAAGTGTGAGAGCAGAAAAGAGAAGAAGGGATGAAAAATAACCTTGCTGGGGTGACAGGTTCATCTGAGATATCCATGGATGAAAGAGAAAAAGGTGGCCAATTAATTCAGACAAATATGCAGAAATTGTAAAGGTCGGAACTAAGGGAATTGGAGGGCACACATCGGAACATGAAAGGGAAAAATACCCTCAAACAGTCGCCGTCGCCGGAGACAGTGTCAGGGAGTTTGAAGAGAAACCATTTGGGAGATGAAAAGAGATTCTTCAGTAATCAATGTTCATGTAGAAAAGGGAGTAAGAGCATCTCGAGGTTTTAAATATATTTAATTATATAATTAAATTATAAAAATAAAACAAGAGTAAGAGAAATTATAAAAATATGATTTTTATTAGATTTCATTATTGAAATAAATTTATTAGAACATCTTAAATTGTATACCATCTAATATAAAACTTTACTACAAGATGCTCTAAAATACTATAAATTAATTAATGCTCAACTCTTATCTTATTTTTGGTTTCTAGTGCAAACAAAATTATCTTATTTTTTGTTTTTTCTGGGTAAACAAAATTTGACTTAGACTTATTCCTCTGAAGTATTATTGCTTTTTCACTGCATATTTCTAGTGTGAGTTTTTATTATTAGACAGTGTGAGAAAGGTAAACTCAACATAATATATAAACATGAATAGAAAAAAACATTCATATAATATTCAGGTCTATTGGTAGGTGAATTTCTCTGATCTATGATATATGATTTTTAATTATTAGTTTATTTTCTATTATACAACTTTATTATTATAATTCTATAAAAAAAACCCTTATAGTTATTAAAAAAATCATTTAAATTATTTGAAATTTATTTTCTCCTCCTTTCTTGAAAAAATAATAATAGTTTACAATTTTTTTTCTCAACTATGGAAAATAAATATTAATAAGTAAATTGTCAAAAACTATTATTTATATATTTAGAAGACTCTTAATAAAACAGATTTATAAAACTTAAGTTTAAAGGTTTATCAAGATACACAATTTAAACGTATTATAAAAAAATGAAATTTTGTTTTATACTTGTTAATTTCAATTTTTAGGGTTTTCTAAATTTAGATTTTTTATCCATCTTATTTATATACTGAATATATCAATATACTTTTATATCATAAACTTAGAGAAAGTTATATATTTTTAAAGGAAATTAAGATTACTTTTTTGTTAATTTATAAAACTTAAGTTTAAAGGTTTATTTCAATTTGGTTTGCTTTTGGGTTTCTTATGGTTTAATTTAGTTTCAGTTGATTTTGAAGTATCAAAAGTTTAAATTAAATTAAATTAAACTATTCTGTTTTCAAAAAGGATATCTTAGTCAATAAAAAAAAGCAGATTTCAGTTTTTGGATTGTTTCTGTTCAAAACAACTGGAGCTATTATTTCAAACTCAAAGAATAGTTTAAGTAGATAGCCCAAAAAAGTGATAAGTATCAAATGTTAATATATCTTTAATCCTAATTTTTATTTATATTTGAACACTTACCATTCTTTTATAGTATGATTTTAGTTGCCTTTATTTAAATTTAATTTTTATTAATTTTATTATGATTTTTGTAATTCTTTTATTTATTTTTCATGAAAGAAGAATTATTCGCTCTCAAATAAAGCTAAATTGCTTGAAAAGAATTTACTCACTCAAATAACCTAAGTGAGTGTTATTTAATTATTTATTATTATTATTATTATTATTATTATTATTATTTACTTCTCTCTTATTCTAAAAATCCTACTTTTTTTAATTTGAAAACAATAAATCTATCGTTATTTTTTTATGAACTAACTATATTAAGTTCTTTTGGATACACTATTTGTACTCTTGTCCGTATATTACTTGCAACAGTCTGTCCCACACAATATTCAAGTTAGTAATGACATTGTTTGCGACTTGGATCATACCATCATTATATTCATTATGATATTTTTTGAAGATTTGTGGGTATTTTCAATTTTTTTCACATATTTTAAATTTATTTAGTTATTTATTCTTTTTATTTTAACTTCGGAATTTCTTATTTAATTTGAATTTTTAAATTACATCTCACTTGTTCTTTCTTTTTAGTTTAAGTGAGGTAATTTTGGAAATGCAATGGTTGAATTTCTTCTTGATCTTATGCTGGAGAAGATATAAGTAACTTAAGTTTATTTTGTTTGAATTGTGAATAAAAAATCGTTCAATCTTATTGAATGATTTATTTATTTTAGATAATTAATCAATAATCATATGTTTAAGGTTTTATAACTATAATTATAGGATTTGTTATAATTATTTTTTGACATTGCAATTGAAAATAAGGAATAAATATATTTTAATTATTAAATTTTAACACGATATTAATTTTTTTAATTCAATATTGATTTTTGACACATTTCTTTAATATCTTTATGTATTTCGTTGAGTACATCCATATAAAAAAAAATCTAGCTCACATAATCAAATTTGTTTTAACCGTGGTATTATGATAAGTACTAGATCACCTTAGAAAGGGAATTATCATCAACATTACTTCCATCACTTTTTTTTTTTAAATTATGATAAACAACTTGTTGGGCACACTTTTAAGTACAAATTTAACCCATTAAATATATAATTTTATCTATCTTAATATGTTATTATAACTTCATTAAATTTTTATCATCCACCTATTGATTGTTTTTAAATTGAACAACTTCAAAATTACTAATAATCGTGTAAAGTGAGAACATTTAGAGTACAACTTTTCTTAGAAATAGGATTTCAACGAATTATATAAATAAATTCTTTCAAAATTTTCATTACCAACATTACGTATCATGTTTTCCTAAATGACCACTCATTTATTCATCCACATATTTTATTGCTTGTGATGTCGTAGGCTTGTGTAATACTTTTCCATGTCAAGTCTAAATTATATAACTCTTAATTATGCCATTGATGAACAAATGATTATGCGTTGTGTCAAAGTCCCAGTGTATTTGATTAAAACAACGAACATATTGACAAAAATATGTCTCATTCACAGATATTGTGTGTTTTTGAGCATATTTCAAGAAATCTAAACCTCTGTTTTCATACTATTCACTGATGTAATGTTCATTCCTCTAACCTTGATCTATATAACAAATTCTATCATTATCAAATTTTTAACTATCACAAGATCGAACTCTATCCATTCAGAAAAAAATGTTTTTCATAGTTCATTAACAAGTACACTAAGAAGTCTAAAATCACAAATTTGATACAAATTCAGCAGTATTTGGCATTGGTCTCCGAAGTACATGAAATGAAAGTGATCACTCATGACTATAATCAAGTATGCATTTGTAGAATAACACAAAATAGTTTCAATCGAAATTTTATCAAATTTATGCATAAATTTCAATGTCAATGTTGTAACAAATTATAAAAAATATTTTTTCAAAGATTTAATTAGACAATTCAAAATTTAATATAAATAATTAAAACTAATCATTTATATCAAATTTCAAACGAAAATTAAAGTTTTCTTAATATTTAACTAAGAGTTATAATAAATCTTGATAAAACCAATAATGCACCTAGTATAACAATAATAATAAGAATAATAATAATAATAATATCAAAAATTTATAAAATATCAAATTATAATTATAATTACAATTAAAAGTGTAATTTAATCAGTCTCCTAAATCTTAAAACAAACTAATAAACCTAATAATTAATCAAACATCTAAATTACTTTTTATCTACTAAAAAACACCACAAAATGCCAAAAAGCCTACTAAAACAGTTTAAAAAGTTCCTAATATTGCTAAAATATATGAATAGAAAGTATTTTCATCCAAAATGCTATCAACATATAATCAATGTCATGCAATTAACATATAACCAAAATATAATGTATTTTTTATGAAAATTAACCTCGAATAGGTTTGAGGAGAGTGATTGAATGAATTTGTATATAATTTATTTTACTGTTTATTTAAATGGATATAAAAATAAGTGAGAATGAATTTAAAAATAATTCTTTTTTAATCTATCACATTAATTAAATTTTATATTTATTCTTAAAAACTTTCCTTTTAAAAATGGTTAACCGTGGAAGAAAAGTAACGAAAACAACTTCGAAAGTCAAAATCTTAATAATTAAATCCTCTTCTCACAATTTTAAAATCATATCTCTAACCGAGAAAAATTGTAATAAATTATTATTTTTTCCGTAATTTAAAACTACTGATGTAGTAATATCAGTTTTGTTAAATCTAATATATAAGATCCATTAAAAACAACGTATAAGAATCCCAAAAATGGAGAAATTCTTCTCCCTAAATACTCAACAAATATTTTCAAATTAAGACACCCTTAAAAATAATGTAATGAACCTTTTGAAATAAAAATTAATTATTTATATACAAACTACTATTAACTTATATGATTTTTTTTGTTTTTCCTTTTTTAGGTATTATTATGAATTTCTTTCATTTAAACAGACAATGTCGTAAGAATGAAGAGAGAAAGAAAGTAACTGAAGTAGGAAAGAAAGCAAAGAAGGAATCCAAAACCCACACTCAGAAGCAAACATACATTTGAGAAAAATCAGACACAATAACTGAACCATTTCATCACATGAGAAAAACACAACCGAATCAACCAACAACATTTGATTTCATCACGTTAAAATCCGCACGAAAAGAAAGAAGAGAGACTCACTTGAAAAAAAATCACAACTGAACCAACCAACCTTTGATAACATCAAAGGTGAAGAAAGGAGAGAGGTCTCACCAGAAGAACCCAAAAAGCAACCATTTTTACACACCCCACATAGAACAACCAAAAAATGCAAAACCCGACATCACCGCCACCACCAGCGCCGCCGTCATCGTCATCATTTTCCTCCACCTTCTTCAACCTAAGAGATCCAAAGCCCAAACCCACTCTCATCCTCCTCTACACCTTCCTTTTCCTCTCTCTACTCTCCCTCACCCTCATCCTCTACCTCTCCCATTCCACCATCCACACCCACTCAGGACCCGACCCCTTTCTCCACCCGACTCATGCCCACCGCCTCGTCTTTGACCCCCACAAACCCTCTCCCCCTCCGCCGCCCGCCGTCGCCTACCTCATCTCCGGTTCCCGGGGCGATGCCGCACGGATCCTTCGCCTCCTGAACGCAGTATACCACCCTCTCAATGTCTACCTCCTCCACCTCGACGCTTCCGCCCCTCATACAGAGCGCGAGCTCGTGGCCGTCACCGTGCAGTCCAACCCCATCTTTAAAGCCGCGCAGAACGTTCACGTCGTGGGGAAGCCCGATTTCTCCTACCCCAAAGGGTCCTCCCCTGTCTCGCTTCGCCTCCATGCCGCCTCCGTCTTGCTCCGCCTCTCGCGGGACTGGGACTGGTTCGTTAGCCTCAGCGCCGATGCTTATCCTCTTGTTACGCAAGATGGTAAGGGTTGTGATTGAATTCGGGTGAAATGCCATTTTGGTCACAAAGATTTGAAAGTGGTGGTTGTGGTAGTTTTGAAAGAGGAAAATGTGTATGGATTTTGTTGCCTTTGGAGACTATTTAGATGTTGAGATTAAATGATTGTATTGTATTGATGGATTTTTTAATTTTGAGGGGAGAAAATTAGTCTTTTGGCACAATGTGACTGAGGAGATGTTTAGTTAGGAGGTAAAAGTGCTTTTGACAGCTTCTCTTATGGAAACATGGAGTTGAATTGGTTTAGTTGTTTTTAGGGACTGAATTGGTGTTTGAATGTAGAGCTATAGGGGATTATAGATTGACTTTTTTAGTCTCGAGGGGTGAAAATGGAGTTTTTCAGATTTTGGAGCTTTTGGACTAATGTGACTGCCATTATATCTTTGAGTAAGCAGTGAGTGTACAGTCTAATTCAATCACAAGTTGTGTATGGGAGAAGTTTGTTCACTTTCATAATAACTATATAGTAGAGATCGTACTGACAATGTTAATGATTGATTGACGATGCAATGACGGACTTAAGAGTTAAACTCGAAAAATCTTAGTGTTAGGTACTAAACTGAGGTTTTTCTCTCTTTATGTGATATTACTGTTATTTTTTGGTAATGAAAGATTCATACTCTGTTGTAGACTTTGAAAGATGGAATCACTATTTTAGCCTGCTAAAAGATTAGAATGTGAATCAATTTAGTAATTTTAAGTGTTAAAACTTAAAGGACTATAATGGTTGAAATTTTCATTTTTCAGGGATGAAAATGATGATTTTTTTTCTTTAAGGAGCTAAAGCGATGTTTTGCTGTTCTTATATGTTGCCTATAACCATGTGTTTGGTATTTTGATGATGAATCTTTTGTGGTTTGTCAGATCTTCTCCACATTTTGTCCTTTCTGCCTAAGGATTTGAACTTTGTGAATCATTCAAGTTATATTGGATGGAAAGAGTAAGTTTGTGTTCTTGTGTGATTCTGTTGCTGTTGTTATTATTTGTTTTGCATTGGAACTGTAATGATTGGTGGTTGAAGTTATATGGTCTGCAAGAATGATATTTGTTTTCCATTTGTTTTGTTGATGTAGAGCAAGGAAATTGAAACCTATTATTGTTGATCCTGGACTGTATCTATCCGAAGGGAGTGAAATGTTTTATGCTACTCAGAAGAGAGAACTTCCCAGTGCTTACCGCCTGTTCACAGGTATTAATGTGTTTTAGAGCAATGTATATGAGTCTCTGCATATTTTTGGTTTTTCATTTTATTTAGTTAGTGTGCCAATTACAGCAATAGTGGAAATGAGCTGTAGTGGTAATATACTGATGAATGATTGACATTCATTGAAAAAAGAAGATAACACGAACATCAAATGTTTTTACTTTGTAGGAAAAAAATTGTCAATTGGGTTGTATATGTATTGAGCAGAAGATGAGAAATTTGTTTCAGGTGGGTTGGACATGTGAGTAAAACACCAGCAAAGGCTCCAATTAGAAAATTTATCAGATGAAAGATAGTCCAATTACATTAAGCAAAGGAAGACATGAGAAATAAATATTTGAAGAACAAATCACACCATTGGTTCAAACCATGCATGTAGGTAGGAGCATAAACTCAAACAAAGATAAAAGGTAGCCATGAAATAAAAAGGAAATGAAGCCTAGCTTCACAATTAGGATCCCTGAGTGATCTTGCCTGCAGTTTGATTCTATGATGCATGGTATAGGGGATTAAACTATCATTTGGACTGATTATTTTATTGTGGTTTTTGTATAACTATTCTTATACTTTTCTGTTTCTGTATGGAGAACACAAACAACTCTTGCATAGCATTCTTTAGGCCTCTGTAAGTTCAGATAGGAACTAGGTTGGTTCAAGTGTTCTCACTAAGATTTTGTATCCACAAATACGTAGATACGAACCCCCTCCTGGTTAAAATCTTGAGTAGTTGTCATCCTTCCCTAAGGTGATCTTTTGGCATCCAAGGGCCATATGTCAGTAACCTCCATTTGGGAAAATCCTTAAAGTGAGTCCCCTGAAATATTGTTACCTGATAATGCAAATGCAATGCACTGTAGTACAAGAACAGGTACATTATTTGTTACTTTCTCTAATATATGGTACTTGGGAGATTATTTAGTTGATTTGCTATTTATATTTTAAAAAATTTCAAAAAAATTGAGAACTTCGTATGCATGCGCTGTGTAGAGGAGATTATCTGTTGAAACAGTATTTTATGTGAGAAAGAGAGGAGCAACTCTTATCTGTACAATCCTACCTTGATGATCAAGAGTAGAACGAACTTAAGGTCTCACGAACACTTAAAAAGTGACAACTTTTTTTAAAAAATTCCTGGCTTAACTTTTTTCTTTTATTTTATAAACTCATGTTAGTCACGGATTTAATGTTTCAATTAGGACCATTCGTAGTAATTTATACTGATGAGTATTTATTTGTCTCTCTCAGTCTAACATAAAAAAAGGCTTTTTATCTGATACTACTGATGAACGTCAGTTGGTCGAGGTGAAAATCTGAAATGTGTGCTAGGCTGTGGAATGTCAGAATGAACTGTTACCAACCAGGTCGTGAAAACCTCTGTTGTCTTTTTTGTGCAGGTTCATCTTTTTCTATCTTAAGTCGGCGTTTCATGGAATTCTGCATCTTGGGAGAAGACAACCTCCCAAGGATTCTACTGATGTATTTTGCAAACACACCTTCATCCTTGTCCAACTATTTCCCCACAGTTCTCTGCAATTCTCGACAGTTTAACAGGACAGTGATAAATAAAAACTTATTATATTCTGTCCAAGACAGCCACAGGAACGATGTTCGACCACTTAACTCCACTGATTTTGATGACATGATTCAGAGTGGAGCTATCTTTGGTGAAAAGTTCCAGAAAGACGATCCGGTGCTTGATCTGATCGACCGAAATCTTCTGGGTCGAACTCCTAGATCGGTTGTTCCCGGTGGATGGTGCTTAGGTGAGCCTGGGAACAACACTTGTTTAACTTGGGGTGATGCCAAGATCTTGAGACCAGGTGCAGGTTCTCAACGGCTGGAAAAGGCCATCGTTGAATTGCTAGCAAATGGCATTTTCCGATCACGGCAGTGCATATATGAATGAACCTGACTCCACCCTCACATCTCAACACTGTAAGAATGGATTTTTGGCATGATTAAGATTTTTGCCTATGATTTAACATGGATGCCAATATAGCATGTACCTTCACATTTGGTTGCTGGATATATTATACACAAAATTCCAAGTTCCTTGCAGCTAAATCTCGTCTTACATAATAGTTAGTTTTCTAGGATTGAGCTTAAGTTTGGTCTAATGTAAGTTTTGCAGGAATGAGTTAAGTTTGTTCTAAGTTACGATATTACATTAACTACTACATCATTCCTAATCGGAGAAAAATCATAGCCAAAGTGCTGTATATAACATTGAGTGAAAATGTTGTGCTCAGTGAGACATATATACATTGCATTTATGTGCTTTTTATTTTTAAGAATTGATTTAAATTTTGAAGGAAAAATAAATATTTGTGGAGTATTTTTTATTTAAACTAGCAGTGTCAAATATTTTTAAATATATTAATTTTTTTATAAATTAATCGAACTCTCATCTAAAAAATACACTAAGTCGATACCATATATTTGTAAAACTAAATTAAATGCATCAATTCGTTTATTTTATGAATATGAAAAAAAAAAAATAGTCATTGTTATACATAAGTAAAATTTTCAATTGATTAACTTTCATTTATGTATAAAATTGATTATGATCAAAGTTTCAAATGCGATTTTGAATAAAAGGGTCATTGAAAGAAAAATATGCCAAAATCGAGAAGCTTTCAAAACAAATAAATAATAAATCATAAAACATTGAAATAAACAAGCAAGAGAATCTATCAAGTGTAAATTGCAATGAAACTAAATGGGAGAACTCACGAAAGGAAAATATAAATTTGTGAAAGAAATTATAAAATTCCATGATTAAGAATATCATTCCTAATTTTTAATTGTTATTTTCAGTTATTGGTATTATAATATTTCTCATTACAAAGCAACTTTTGACTACCTTATATACTTTTAAGTCATCTATTACTTATCCATTTTTTAATTATCCCGTGTTTCGTCATCTCACATAATCAAATCATGCATTTATTGCACAATAATCATTTTATTACTTTTGACAATGCTTGAAAATCCCTCCATAAACAAAAATATTTAACAATTAACACAAGTAAAAATTCAATAATTAAGCTTCATTTATTAAGTGGCAACAAATTAACCACATGATTCACCATGTAATAATTAATTATATAACTTATAAAATCCCTCTTCATCCTTCTCTTCAATTTGACCTTTGCCAAACCCTTGAATTGTTCTTATTCTTGTAACTTCTCAATCTAGCAAAACAATTGATTAATCAAACATTTTCTTCCAACTAAAACATTTATTTTTCTTCTTCTCCAATAATTAAAGTATATATCTTGGACATCAATGAGACAAATTTTGCTCCCATCTTGAGCTTAGAAGAGGAAATAAAAAACATATGGTAAACTTAAATATTAATATCTTACTCCTCTTTTGACCACCAATATGCTTTCTTGGTGGATGTGATTCAAAAAAATAAAAGTAAATGTGATGTAGTTTTATTAATACAACAAATCAGCACACTCCTACTATTTTTATTAATACAACAAATAAGCACAACCCCACAAAAGGTAGTCTCCAGAAAGAATTGCACAAGTTTCTCTTCGTACCTCACTCTAATGGCACATTTCATGCTTCTTATTCTCTAACAATGTCAGCAATTTGCTCCTAATGTCTGCTAAAGAAATTTAACAAAGTTAAGATATGAGCTTTTCTCAGTTCTCTCAGCAATCTTTCTGTGTTATGAGTATGTGTTATTCCTTCCAACTCCATAAATGATAGATTACACACCGCAAAGCAATGAATCAGAAAACCCCAAAAAAGGTGGCCACAGCAAAAATTAGAAACAGCCCTCCACCCAAGTAGCCAACCTGATGAAAGTAAATTACACTATTAGATATCAAACTACAAATTCAAGCATTCCACGTTCAATCAAGTTATGACTTTTACCAGTTTTTCAGATATGTAGTTAGCAAGGAAGGCTCCTCCAAGAATGGCAATAGTTGTTGCGACTAGGTGTCCAGCAATGGCTCCACTTGCCACACCCCAAGGAGACTGAAACAAATAAGATATTATTGAACTTAATATACACACACATATATATAAAGCAGAAAGTGTTGAGTCATCACAGAATTTAAAAGTGCACCTGAGCAGCTCCTAGTGCAATAGTTGCAAGCATAGAGCGATCTCCCCATTCCTACATAATCCCAGCAACTAAATTAAAATTTATGCTGGATAACACAATTGCTTCCAGCTATAAATTAAGTGTTGATTAATCACTACCTAGTGTCAACAACATATAGACTCGTAATTCAGGCGTAAAAAGTAACAAGTAATTTCAGGTTAATCAGGGGGAACATTTTGAGCAAATGCAACATAAGTAAGATTTTCACAATGTATTAACACAATTGTTTCATTATAGTGGTGATTTTACAATAAAAAAAATTATGCTAAATTGTTCCTCGATAAAACAGGATAAAGAGGAGCCTTACAGCAAAGAATACGAGGCTGAATGACTTCCATATAATCTCTAGAGGATTTGAAAGTTTTTTTGATACCTGAAGATAATTCAGAAAGATAAGGTTAAAGGGTATAAATGACAGTTGAATTGCAAACTTGAAGGTAGAATATTGTAACCACATATGTTGCCGGCCTTGGATATGTTACTGAGCTGTGTAGCATAAAAACTTAACCAAAATGTTTACATATGCACAAATATTCAGGACTGTTAGCCATGCTTTCTATTCTAACCTTCTCTTTCACAAGCTCCTCTGCTTCGGCAAGTTCATCAAGTTCGGGAGTGCTGCTATCACCCTTCTTAACCACATTAGATGGAAGATCCCATGCATCTTTTATTGATTTTAGGCCGAAAAACAAAAGAAGGGTTACTGCTGCATATTCTCCAATTGGCACGGCTGTAGGTAGACCACATAAAGCAGAAACATTAGTTACTAGCAATCTAGATCAACTCTCTGTCAGGGTGAAAAGAGAATTAAATACTACAGAACAGAGATTACCTGAAACTAAAAGTGTTGAATTAAAGTAGGACAAAGACGAAAGAAAATTATGAAAAACAAACTTCAGATATTTCTATCTGATGTAAAAAGTGCAGTTAATAATGAAAGCAGAGAGATACAATGCAAAAACCTGAAAGCTACTTATTGCAGATCAATAAAATTTAAGTTCTCTTGTAGTGGAACTTCAGAAGGACCAACATGGCAGGGTCTGTTTATATCAATGTTGAAGAAGGTAAGTCTCAGAAGACTTAAAACAACTTCTTATTAATATTTGTAATAACAAAAAAATTGATTATTTTCCATCAGCGTAATGTTCCCAATGGCTAATTCTACATACATTCCTAATGTTTCTGAAAGAAATTAACTGAGCCAAGTTCATTCTTGAAAGCAAGTCAAGAACAGAGGAGTACCCAAGTCTTATAGGGAATACTCTGGCCATATTAAGAGAATGTGGAAGATCTCAACAGTTTTCCGACGCTCTAATTTCTACTGCTATCATTTTCATTTCCAACATGATCCATCCAATCTCAATTGTGAAGGTAAAGTGGGTGACAGAAGTTAGCATGCATGTGGACATGGCATAATTATGTGCCAAGAGAATGCTTTCAATTTAACAATGCAAATCAAGAGGATTTCTTACTTGCCCAAGTAGATGCAAATGGAAAATTGCATCATATTTTGATTGAAATTAAGAACAGTGAAAAAGGTAGTTTTGTACTGTATCAGCAGCAATTTTCTTTTTCTTTAAAATATGTTATAATGTCAGTTTTTTACTTATTTATACGACTTGACAAAGGTACCAGAGGCTTTACAACAACTCACGCACTGCTCGACCAGTTGAACTTTACCTCCTTGAATTATAATGTCAGTTTGGAAAGAGCATTCAAAGTCATAAACAATGTGTAGTGTGCACAACCAGATGGAACTCTTTCCATGAGAAGACTAATTTCAGGAAGTTAATTACATTTGGTACTGACTGCTGTACATCAAAACAGATTTAAAACAAGAGACAAATATGTGGATATAATTGGAGAAATTAAAGCAAGCCACATCGTGAAAAAGAAAATAATAACAAAAACCACTCCCTAGTTCTAGTTAAACTATAAAACTTATGAAAATTTTCAGAAAAGCATAAGATATAATATATAGTAATTTTCTTACTCCACTTCATACACACTACCAATTCATTATGAAATTTTAATGTGTTTATCAAACAAATTACAATAAATCAGTACTTCAGAACAGAATGCATTGCCTAAAATGCTGAGTCAAATTCCTTCACCAGAAAGACATGCTAAAATGTGGTAAATCTGAAAAGTACAAGAAATACCATATGCTACAACTTACTTGTCTGAAACTGAGCAGGCACTGATTGAAAGATTCGGCCAATTACAACAGATAGGATTGACATGAGTCCAAGAGCACCCATTGAACCCAATAAGACCTGATCAATACATAAAATCTCAGTTGAAACATAAAATGTTACAAAATGTAAATTACACTGCTTGATAATCAATTAATTAGAACTACAAAGTTTGAGATGTATGGCAATCCCAAAATCAACAAATGCTATTTCAATATTAAAACTACTGAATTGACAAACAAATTAGTGTGTGTAGGAAGAAAAAGACGACTGCTACACAAGTTAAGAACTCGTATTTGAGTAAATTTGTTTGTCTAGCCTTTTACAATAAAACAGAGTAAAGAAATATGTAATAATATACCAGAAACAGAAGAATTTGTTGAACAGAGAGGAAATAAACCATAGAGAGAAGAATAACTCCAATTCTAAATATTAGGAGTATATAAGCCAGCAAAATTAAAACAATAACAAAGAAAAACTAGATAATATTATATCAATGATGGATTGGATGGCAATAAAAGCTGGGAGAGGGGGATGAGAGAGAAATTATCAAGAAAAGAAGTCAGAAGACTCACCAATCCCTTCTCAAATTGCATTGCCAAGAGTGCAGCAATAAAGAATGTCTGGTCAAAAGAATAAATGCCAACTTTAGGTTCATGAATACATATACAAGGATAACGAATGTTTAATAAAAGACTAGAACACTACTAAACCTGTACTTGTCATGATTATAGAAATTTATAGGGTAAAAAGCAAGGCAATAATAATAAAAAATCTGAACAAAGTTGATACAGGAGGTGGGTATGAATGCAACACAGGTAACGAAACACACACAAAGCAAGATACATTCTCTAATCGATGTTAGACTTTCAACGACACAGTATATATACATTCTAAATTTTCGATGACACAATGTATATTGTTTATCTTACAAAAATATTTTTTTTATTTGTTATTAAAAACATAATATTCTCTCGCTTTATATTATAAAAAAAGTATTCTTAGTTACTACAAATATGAATATATAAGATAATAATTGTTTAACAAAAAATATTAATTTATTTAAATAAGTATTTTATCTTTAAAAAGTTGAAACGTTTGACCATCTCTATTAATTAACTTCAATTATCTTTTTCAATTCCTTTTGCTTCATATTCACTTAATATTTTTTCCATTTTTTTTATTCAATAAAAAATTTAGATTAAAAAAACATCGTAAATATAAAAAAAATACCTTCAATATTTTCAACTAATTAATAAAAGCCATTTTCAATAGTTATACGAAAATTATAATATTAAAACTAATAAAATCTAAAACAAAATAATATCTCAGAAAAATAGCTTTTATCTATAACATTAATAAAGATTTTCTCCTATGAGTACAAATTCTTACCATTTTACTATTAAAGTAACCGTTTTATTTAAAACTAAAATAAATCCCTATAATAAAATAAATACCTACAAACTAAATAAAACCTACCTACAATACATTTATAAAAACTATTTATAGTTATTTTATAACAGTGATAGTTAAATACCTTGTCACCAATCTCAGAAACAAAAATTAATGTAAATGCAGCAGTGAATCCAGACTTTGCAATTGCTGCTAAAATTGATGAAGGTCCTCCTTTGACAAAGGCAATTAGTGAAAAGACAAAAGCACATCCAAACAGCACAAAAGCTATAGAGAGAGGATAAGGGATCTGATTAGGAGGCTTCACACTGCCAAACCATAAAATATATGTACATTAGAATTGTCAGATACATGAACAATCACATAAACAGTATACTTAAAAGAGCAAAAGGAAATATTTCAGTGACATGTTAATTCACTCAACAAAACTAAACAGTGGATGTAGACTCTAATGTCAATCTGCTATATAAACTGGAGAATTTTTTCCCTTTGAAAGCAACCACATGCCTGACTTAAATAACTAATCTTTTAAATGATGATATGAATACTGCCAATTTTCTCTTCAAACTTTAACCTAATTTAGTACAAATATTTTAAATCTCATCTGCAAGTGGAATATATTTCGTACTTTAATAGACTCATCAGGCTAAGTAAGTATGAACATTCGAGAAGTGTTATACTACACAAAGGAATGCAATTTCCTCAAAAAAAAAGGAATGAAATTTGATGCAATATGAAGCAGAGGATCATCTAATTCGAACAAAACTTATTTCTGTATGACAAGTTTACAACCTAATTTCACATATAGAAGCTGAGATTTCAAGGGAGAACACAATCATAAAAGCAAATGAACATTACACCACTGAAAGTTCTAAGACTAAAATTACCTTGTGCTAAGTTCCTAGAGCTACCTTTCATCTCATGGTGTGATGGTCTAAATGGCCATCTGTTGCATATCAAATGAAATCAATCAAGTGGAACTGTGGAACTCACACTTTAGAAGAACTGTCGTCTATGGCATTCTTTTCAAAGACATTGTGACCATCTTTCTCATTATTGCTTCCATAATCTCCTGGTTCAACACCACTAATATTGGATGCTAGGGCTCGAATTGTGCCACGGGCAAAGCTCAACCCTGATTTCTGTCTGCGTCTTACTACATATAATTCAGGCATAATGTCACTCGCTAAACCAAAAAACATAAGCACAAACAATATAATCTGCATAAAAAGCTCTAAGTAGCTAACCGTTGTCTAATAAAAGTTAGAGAGCACAAAATCCACTCATAAGATTTGATTCAGACTTCAAGGATCAGAATAAAGGTAAACGTATGAATACAACTACAACTACAACTACTTTCACTAAGCAATAATCTCACCAATTTCACCACCAAAAGTAATAGCATTGAAGACAAGGCAACATCATTTCAAACTACAACACAAAACGTAAAATCCACAGGTTAAAATCTTAAATTTGTTATCATAATTACTTGAAAAAACATGGTTTTCTTATCAAACGCCCAAAGGGATAAAATCTTGGAACTGACCCACCGAATTGGACTTGACCAAATTCTTTTCATTGTCACATAAAGAAAACCCATTCAACAAGTACCACCAGAAAAAAAGAGAATAATTCATAAAAATGAAAACTTTTGAAATGGGGTGTAAGAAAACAACTTAGATGTTGATTAGAACTTACATGGGTATAGCGTGGTGGTTCTAGTGAAATGAGAAGAGGAAGGCAACGCATCCACCACTACCAAGGAAGGAGGAGGCTTTCCCCTTGAAACCAAAGGGACATGAGGTCCTAACCCTCTCATGTTTTCTGTGAAAGTGCTTCTACAATTTCATTTCTGGGTTGAGTGGGTTCTGCAAAACTCGAATTTTGAAGGAATCAAGTTGAGCTAAGGCTGGTACATGAAAGAGAGTTCTTGAAGGTTGCCACGTATACAATGCAACTGGGAGAGAAATTATGGATGAAGTAGACACGCAGTCAATCAATCCTTTTATCTTCACCATCTAGCATTGGACTTGTGGAATGCACGCGATTTATCATTTCACTATTTAATATTTAATTGCAATAATAAATTTTAAGTTATATCAAATTTTGATTAATTATATTTAAATTAGAATACTAATAAAATTTATAAAAATAATAAGAATAAAAAATAATTGCAATTGAATTTTTTAGAATTATTTGATATATAAAATATGTTGTTTTTTACACATATTGAATAAAAAATTATTTGGATAAAATCATTATATTAGTTACAATAAACAATCCTTTATTATTTTTATCATGGGATGTATAAAAAATTATTTACATATTTTTTATAAAAGTATAATTATCCAATGGTTAAATACGTTGTTAGTTTGTAATTTTGATTCAAAATTAGAATTTGTTATTTTTCAAATTTTAATACATTTTAATTTTTAAATTTAAAAAATAATAGATATAGTCTTTTTAATATAATTTTATTAACTTTTTTATATTTCAAATATATTTTATATGATATTTGAATTATTTATATCGTTTTAAAATATATAAGTTTAAATGTTATCCCATAAAACACTATCTAATAAATCCAAAAAAAAGTAATATTATTAAATTAAAAAAATTATATTTATTATTTTTTAAATTTAGATACCAAAATATATAAAGACAAGTTTCAGTTTCAAATGTAAATTCGTATAAAAAATTATTTAACATTTATTTCAAACATTTAATCATTGACTCAACCAAAATGAATAATTTAAATATAGAAGAAGCAACTATTAATAATCCCACGGGTTTTCAGAATAATTAATCAAGTATTCTATTTTAGTAGATGAAAAAAAAGTTGGTTCTACGATCTTTAAAATAAATTTAATAGCTAATTGAAAAATATTCATTATATGTAACAGTGGTTGTGTTATTGGAATATAAATAAAATTATAATAATAATTGAATGACTTTAATGGTATCTTCAAATTTTTTTAATAGAAAAGAAAATGCTTAATAGCACTAATGATCCCTATTTTGGTTGACAAAATTCGAATTGGTCTCCATTTATTTTTTTTGTTCAATTTAGTTTTAAAGTATGAAAATTTTGTTCAATTTGGTCCTTTTCACAGACGCCGTTTAAATTGTTAACTGAAGACTCTCCAACAGTGTCAAACAGTGTTGATGTGGCATTTGTCAGCCCATGTGGAGTCTGTAAAAGCACTGAGATGAATTTATTGATTTTGAAAGAAATGCATATTATTTATTGTACCCCAATTTATGAGCAGAGAATGAAATTAGGTTTAGGGTTCTTCTTTTTGCAATAGCTCCCAATTCTCATCCGAGGTCGTGGCAAATTTGCATCTCCAAGCTAATTGAAATTAGATTTAGGGTTCTTCTTCTAAAACCAATTCCCAAACGACACATCTCTGCACGCTATTTCTCCAAAGCAAATTAATCTAAAAGAAACACAAGATATGGATGCCAGCTGCACCGTGAGCACACTTCTTCTCGTCTAAACAACAATTAAATTTATGAAATAAAAGGCTGCTGGATGCGACACCGTGACCGTGATCAGCTTCCAAGAATTCTACACCGCTTGCTTGGTTTTTTAACAGAAACTCAATATACGAGGGAGGCGGCTGCTGGAGCAAAGTGGAGTCAGCCTTTCCATTCCATTTGCTTCACAAAATAAAATGGAATCCGTAACTTTTCCCAACAAAGAAAACAAGGAATGCGCGTGCTGCAACTCCTAAACTTTCATCACCAAATCTTCTCATTCCAAAAATTGCATTAACGTTCAAGGGCTTCCATTAGAAAAAGTTCAAAAGAACCCTTAAATTTTTTTTTCAGAAATGCAATCCCTAATTATCTTTCAAATTGGAATTTCAAAATCAATAAATTCATCTCAGTGTACCTTTACAAACTCCACATGGACAGATAAATGCCACATCAACACTGTTTAACACTGTTGGAGGGTCTTCCGTTAACAATTTAAACGACGTCTGTGAAAAAGGACCATATTGAACACAATATTCATTCTTTAGGACTAAATTGAATAAAAAAAAAATGGGGACCAATTCGAATTTTGCCAACCAAAATAGGAACCATTAGTGCTATTAAGCCAAAAGAAAATGATTAATTTAAATTATAATTGAATAAATTATACACTTTATTCAAATATATAATTTAGAATCCACTCGTTTAAACATGAATTTAGTTTCACATCAATTAGAATTACTTCAAATAATATGAAAAATATTTTTTTTTATCAAAAACATTAAGAAAGAACAACAAAATAACATGGACTAATTCCTTAACAAATAAAAACTTATATGTAAAAAAAAAACATTTTTCTCTTTTCTTTTTTCTCTATAAAAAACTACATATAGTTTATTAGTTATGCATATATAACGTTAAGAAAAATAAAGTTCGTTTACTCTTATTTATTTTCATTACAAAAACATAAATATATGGAGAATGGTCTTGTTTCAAACTTGAATGATGACCTTAAATAAAAAAAAAATCAAATCCAATTTTGGTATACATATTTTGTCATAAGTATTTTTATCCGTAATTATATAAGTAAAAGTAATATATTTAATTATTTATGTGAGTTGGTCATTAGGTCAAATAGATTGGTCATTCAATCAAATTAATAGGTAGATTAGTCATTCAATCAAACTTATAGGTAGATTGACCATTCGATCGATTTTGTATGTGAATTGGCCCATCGATTAAGGTAGTAGATGAATTGGCCATTCAACCGAACTCACAGGTAGATTGGTTATTCAATCGAGCTTGTAAATGAATTGGCCATTTGGCCGAGCTCGTAGGTAGACTCGCAATTCGGCCGACTTCATAGGTAGACTAGCAATTCGATCAAGTTCGTACATAGACTGACCATTCGACAAAGCTCGTAGGTAGACTAGCCATTCGACCAAGGTCGTAAGTATACTAGCCATTCGACTGAGCTCGTAGGTAGACTGGTCATTCGGTCTAACTCATAAGCCAAGTTACTTGAAAGTTGTTGTGTAATAATATTCCTATCGACTTGTATTACTGACTTTAGGCAGGCTTTTCGATAGGCTGTCGGCTTGGGTAGACTCTATTATGTGTTATTATGTGTTGCTAACTTTAGGAAGTCTTTGCTTAGTGCTGACATCTTTAGGCAAACTTTGTTTTGATGTCGCCGATTTCGGTCAGGTTTCACTTTGATGTTGTCGTCTTCGTGTAGGCTTTACTCTGCTGCTACTGACTTCAAGCAGGCTTCACTTTAATGCTGCCGACTTTAGGCAAGTTTCAATTTGATGTTGTTGTCTTCGGCGAGGCTCTACTTTAATGTTGTTGACTTCTGACAGGCTTTGTTGTGATATTGCTGACTTCAGAAAAATTTCACTTTCATCTTGCCATCTTCGGACAGGCTTCGATATGATGATGCTAACATCCAGTAGGTTTCGCCTTGATGTTGCCAACTTCAGACAAGTTTCACTTTGATGTTGTTGTCTTTGGGCAAGCTTCACTTTGATGTTGCCAACTTCATTCTTCATCAAGCATCCGACTTTGTTGCTCGTTTTGGTCGAGCTAATGAATACTTTAAACTTGTTTTTATATTAAACTTCGTTATTCATCGAGCATCCTATTCGTCATTCTTTGATTTTTCTTCATCTTTGTCCTCGTGTTTCTTGTGTTTTCTTTCGAATTCACTTGCTATTGAAGGAAGTGAAGGTGGCCGAGGTAAAGGCCGAGAAGAACGACTTGGTCGTCTTGTATATGGAGGTCAGCCAAAAGTTGACGAGCAAAGACCTAAAGGTGACCTAGCTGGAGGGGACCGAGGAAGAGTTTGAGGCTTTTCGAGTAAAGGCAGCCAAGGTGAAGATGGCAACCTGGGTGGCTTCTGTACTGAAGTCAATCAAAAGCTATCAAACAAAGACCTGAAGTTGGCCAAAGTTCCAATTGTGTTGTTTAGCTGACCTCTAAATTTAAGTAACCAAAGGATGAGAGGGTGGCCTTGAAAATAAAGGTCCAGAAGGCCGAGACGAGTGTCACCTTGAGGCTAATGTTGGTCGTCCAAGTTCAGGATAGTGCCACCTTCAAAACTGGCAGGCTGCTCTGGAAATCTTTCTCCAAGTTTGTTGGGCTCTTTCTTGTGCTACTCGGGCTTGCTAAGTTTCTCTTCTATTGCTCAAATATATCGAGGTACTCCTTTGTTGTCCAAACTTTCCAAGTTTTTCCTCTATTTCTTGAGTATGTTGAGCTTCCCTATTTTCTGTACATTCTTCAGTTGTCTTTTCCTTTCGATGTATCTCTTCTAGTAATTCTTTGTGTTCCTATTTAATAAAAGAAGTTAACTTTCCTTTTTCCCCCTTCCCTTATTTCTTACAGGTTATTTCTATTTCGTAATCTGCATCCTCTTTTGTATCACAGATTAAACTTGTTCTGACTCTTTTAGTTAACTAATGTACTCGGGTATTGTCAGGCCAAGTCATCTCTATATTTGGGTACTAGGTTGTCAAGTTACTCGTGTGCTAAATATCGTCATGCCAAGCTATTTTTTTGTTTCTATACTTGGGTTAATTTGATTATTGATAACTCCCAAATTTTCCCTCTTTTCTTGTATTTAGAAGTCAATTTTAGTTTCTTATTGTTTAGAATTAGACTAGTTTTAGAATTTTTCTATAAATTTATAGTTTTGTGAATTTTTAGTTAAAAATAGGTTTTTAGATATAATTTTTAGTCTTTGATAATAATTAGAAAATTAGTATTTTTCTGAAATTCTTTCAATAAAAATATTTTGTTTTTAATTAGGTTTTAGTCTCATGATTTTTCTTCTTATTTACATTTTAACCCTTTAATTCATTTTCTTTTAGATTTGGATTTGATTGGGCTTGGAGGTTAGCAGAATTACATTGCACATATTAGGCCTGCATTTTTAAGTTGGACCGCGTCATTAATTTGCTACTGTCACTTGGAGTTAAATGTTGTCTGATGCAAAAGGGGTGTTGCTCCCTACACCTCCCCAAGTGGGACCTGCACCTCCCCACTATTTTAATTTATTTCAAAAATATTCTACAATTCCTCATTATTTTCTTTTATTCCAAAAATACCCTATACCTCCCTACTATCCTTAATCATTTTTCTCTTTCTCTCTGATGAGTCGATATTTTATCGACTTCACTTAGTTTATTGTGCTAGAATTAATCAGGGAATTGCGCTTAATTTTCCAGTATTTTCCCGTTTTTCCTAAATATGCTTAATTTGACCGGAAATTCTAATTTTAANTAATTTGAATTTTTTGAGCTAATTATTTGCATTATTAATTGCAGGAAAAATATTGGAGACATATTTTGGAGCATTAGGATGGAGACAAAATAAATCAAGACTCTTCCATAAGCGTTTCAGAATTAGTTGTATTTTAATTTAGTAGTTTAGAATTTTTAAACAAACTTTGACATTATGGACCAATTTTTGGTATTTGTGGTTGAGCCCAATAGTAAAAAAATGAACACTTGGCACCTAGGGTTTTGGGGTGGACCCCACCCCATTATTTTTAGACACTTGGCCTAGGGATTAAAGAAGAGTATCAGCCGTCATTTTTGTTGGAGAAGTTGGCTGGAACGGTGCAGAGGGACTCTCTCGGCTGAACCAATTTTTCTTGAAAAGAAAGCAATGTTTGTAATATTTGATTGTGGATGAAAGGTTGCAACATTTTCTCTGAAGGGGGGTGCCGCCACTTGCTGACTATGTTTCGATTTATATATATATATATATATATATATATATAGAGAGAGAGAGAGAGAGAGAGAGAGAGAGAGAGAGAAAAGCTTGTAAACGTTATGAAGGGGTTGTAACATTTTCTTTATTTGAAATCTGCCACCGTGATTTACTACTTGCTTCTTTTATTTAGCTTTATTATTTTAGCAAATCCCAACGTTGCCTTCATTTTGCTGCATTAGTTTTAATGATTGGAGAAAGTTGCTGGAGGCATACACTTTGGTATAGGTGCGGTCATTTCATTCAGATTTTTGGAGAATTTTTCTTTCAGTTTCTTTAGCAATAGTGCTAGGCATACGGAGAATTTGCTTCCACTTTTTAATTGGTGGTGTGAATTCCAAGAAGAAGGTGCGTTGATTTCAGCTGCTGGTCACGCACATGGATGTTACGAGAACGTGAAGTATGTTATGGCCTTGTATGGAAGCAACTCGGTCAAGTGGATGATTCATCTTTGGAGTTAAGCAAGAAACGGTGATTAAATGGAAGTGCAGCAATGCGGTGATGAATTATAGTGATGAGTCAATTTTATTTTTAAGCCTATGGTCAAACTACTGCATGTCACGGCCAAGAGGATATTTTACAGCATTGCAAATTTAATTTCATTAGGAGATGTATTGGTTATATAAATTGTTAGTAGGAGTTTGTGTTGTTTATTTCTTGTGTTTTAAATTAATTTGCATTGTAGGATTAGTTGTTTTTAATTTCTTTAATTTAGTTTTGCATTTAATTTAATTTAACTGTGTTTAGATATTTGTTTAGTCTAGTATTGGGTTTAGCATTTTCACTCTCTGGACTCGATTTTAAA
>NC_028358.1:6904245-6908187 GCF_000741045.1 Vigna radiata var. radiata
GTTATGGTTAAAACATTGAGCAAAGGTCAGAGCTGCCTAGTTCCAGCGTGAATTTTCGTTTTTACTGTTTTAATTTCATTTTAATTTTTCCGCATTCACCACGCAAACCTTTCACAAAAATCCCCCCCTTCGTGTTTGACTTGATTATGAACCGCAGTTGGTCCTTGAGAGACGACCTAGGGATCACTCCGTAGCATTAAATTGCAATCAAATTGCATTTCTAAAATACCCTATACCTCCCTACTATCCTTAATCATTTTTCTCTTTCTCTCCCTATCTCCCTATATTAATGGAGCATTTACATGGCTCATTAATGGAGCATTTACATGACTCAAATTTGAACTTGTGATATATTTTCTTAAATAAGTTTGATTTCAAATTACTTAATAAATGGTAAAATTTTGTTCTAAATTTCTATAAAAAATGTTTATATATATGTGTGTTTTTTTGACATATAATATCTATAATTTTTAACATTATATTATGTTTTAACCCACCGACATGTTTGACTCAAATAACATGAATAAAATATTTAATTTATTAGATAAATAATATAAAAATATTATTAAATACTTAAAATATAAAAAAAAATTGTTAAAGATTTAGAATTTATTTAGTTCTTTCGTCATTATAAAGTTANTATATAATAATAATAATATATCATTATTTACTATTAATATTATTATGTTTATTATTTTGTATTTGGATGTAACTTTTAATTTTATAAAATGGAAACGATGGAAGTACTAATATTGAAGTTTCCTTTGAATTTTATGTTAAAAATTATAAATATTATATGTAAAAAAAACACACATATATATAAACATTTTTCTAGAAATTTAGAACAAAATTTACCATTTATTAAGTAATGTGAAAAGAAAAATATATATTCAACAACAAAAATAAGATTGAATCAAACTTATTTAAGAAAATATATCACAAGTTGAAATTTGAGTCATGTAAATGCTCCATTAATGAGCCATGTAAATGCTCCATTAATGTAGAGAGAGAAAGAGAAAGATTGTTAAGGATAGTGGGGAAGTGTAGGGTATTTTTGGAATGAAAGAAAATAGTGGGGAGGTGTAGAATATTTTTGAAATAAATTAAAATAGTGAGGAGGTACAAGTCCTACTTGGGGAGGTGGAGGGAGCAACACCCATGCAAAAGATATGGAATAGGGCAGTTGATGGGCTGAAGCCCACTTAATCAACGCTGCAGTGTTACTTAAGGAAATGTGGCCTGCTACAATGGTGTTGTTGTTGATTGGAAGGCGCTGCTGAACAAATTTAATCAGATTGGGCTGCCTATAATGGGCTTGAGTGAAGTTGTGTGTTTTGGATGACGCAGTTGTTGTTGCAAGCATTGGCATGAAAATTGGGCTTAAGAGCAACAATGCTCAGTTGCTGGGTTGCACGAGTTGCTGTTGCAAATGGGGAATTAGGTGGTTGTACTGGAGCCCTTTTGCTGGTTTAATGAAACACAACGTTTCATGCTGTGATTTGCTCAAAGCTGATGGGTCTCCTACTTCACGAATCCGGGAAGTGAGGTCGGGGAAATGTTTTACCAAAACCACACAGTGGACACCAAATGATCTTATCGAGATCTTAAGCATGGATTTACAAACAAGTGACAAGATCCTAATAGTGGCTTGAATGCTATTGATGGCCATAATTGAATCCCTTATTGCTTAGAGGGGGAGAGTTCCAAGTGCAAAAAACTTTTCGACATTGAAATTAGTAAGAGAGTTTGGATCTTTAAAAATATAGAGTGAGTAAGAGTGACTATTAAGTGAGTATTCATTTGGGAATACTAGTTGTATTTATAGGATCAAAATGAATCATAGACTTGTGTTATAATTGAAATAATACTTACCTCAATATATAATGACAAAGTGATACCTCATCATAAATAATAATTATAATACCTATAATAGACATAGATTTAAGTTGTTCCAAAATAAAAAGACTTAATGAATCTTGTTAAACCATACTTTTTAATATGTTTATTGAATCCGATAAACAATACTTTTATAATTATAATTTACTTTTTTATCATAAAATAAATAAAACACATTTACATAATACACGTGTTTTTACTAATTCTAAATAACAGTAATTTAACTCAGCTTGTGATTAAGGAATAACTTCATATTATAAATATTGGAATGAAAATGGTTTTTCACAACATTAGCTAGTCTTAAAAAAATACATCGACTTTTACAAAATTAGTGAAAGTCACGTAAGTGTTTATTTTTTTTTTCAATTAATATTTAAAACTCGCCCTTTATTAACTGAGAAATAGATTTGTTTCATATAATTACACTCGAAACTTGATTAATGACAACACTCTAAAACGTATTAATGATAGCGTTTAAGTTTCTCATTAAATATATTTAAGAAGTTAAATTCAACTATAATGAAAATAAAGTTTTGAAGTTACCGATTCCAATATAGGTTACAACTCTTCTTAGTATATATATATATATAGAGAGAGACATACACAAGGAGATCATATCAAAGTCATAAGAAAAAAGCACGAAGGATTCAAAGTGTCATATATCTTATATATATAAAAAAATAATGTCTTTTTATTCACGAATTTGGACGATTTTGCTTAAAGTTATCTTTGCAGCTGCAGTTGTTGTTGTATTTTCCTCTGGTATGTACAAAATAAACTTTAAAAGATATATTTATTTTATCCATGTTTTCTTTATTTCTAGCTTTTTCTTAACAATTTTATCAAAATATATTATAAGAATGTGTTATTCACCTCTCAAGGATTTTGATGAAAGTTATTATTGCATGTTAGGGGTGACAAAGGAAAATGTTTCTTTGACACCAACATTTGACACAAATTTGACACCGTCCAGGTGTCAAATTTCTATTGGGTGATGTTTTATTTACTGAAACAGTTTTTTTAATAAAGTGGCAGGGGCAGAACTGGAATAATGAGTGTTTGAATATCATTTTGGAATTGNCGGTTTCATTTTNGTTTCACTCTTGCTTGAGAACAGTTTCGAACACTTTCGCCTTCTCTCCAACGTCTTCGTTCTTCGTCCACCACCATCTCCATTGCTGCGTTCTCTCTTCGTTCTTCGTCCACCACCATCTCCATTGCTGCATTCTCTCCATTGCTCCGTTGAGAACACTTGCTGAGAACACTTTCGAACACTTTCGCCTTCTCTCCAACGTCTTCGTTCTTCGTCCACCGCCATCTCCATTGCTGCGTTCTCTCCATTGCTCTGTTCCTTTCGTTTTATCTCAACCAGGGAAAGGCGATCATTGAGAAGGTAAGCCCGTAGTGTAGGTATGTCGTTTTTGGTTTGGTTGGGCTTCGTGTTTGTTTCGTCATTTGCTGCCATTGTCGCGTTTTGGTGGTTTGGGTTTTTGTGTATCATTTCGCTTCTCATTATAATGTTGTTGTTTAGGTGTTAATTTTATTTTTTTAAACCCTAACCAAGTATTGATATTTGGGCTCTTTGGTGTTTTGATTTTGTNTTNAGTTGGAATGGCTTNCGGAATCCCAAAGGTAACATAAAGTTTCTTACTTTTATTTAGTTGGGTAATTTGTTGTTAATATTAACAATGTTTTCTTTATGTCTTGTAGTGGAGGGTTCATACTTCTTTGAATTCATCTTATATTATTGTAGGATAGGTTTCCTGTGTTCAAATGTAGGATAGTTGTCCTGTGTTCAAATGTAGTGAACAGATTGTACAGATTGTTTATGAAGACTGTGTATTTTTAATATATATGAACAAATTGTACAAATTCTTATATGAATAAGAAATTTGATTTCAACCTTGTTTATGTTGAATGTACAAATGAATGGTGATTGATGTCCAAGTTTGTTTATGTGCAATGTATCAAAGTTTCTTACCAATTTATGAGAAGTATTACAACCTATGCAGCAAAAAACAGCCTTATAATCGTTTACAAGTGTGT
>NC_028358.1:6911242-6952451 GCF_000741045.1 Vigna radiata var. radiata
ACCCAAACACAAATCCAAATACCCAAACCCACAATAAAGGAACTTACCTTCGTCCAGCGATGCTCGAATCCGGAACTTGCCATTTCAGAGCAGTGGAGAGCAATGGAGACGACGAGACTGTGGAGAAGAGTAGTCCGTGAGCGTTAATGGAGAAGACGATAAATGTGAGAGAGAAACCAATTCTGAGAGAGAAACCAATTCTGAGATAGAACCAATCCTTCACATTCAAACTCAAAATGCCCAGGGGTAGAAAAGGAAAACATTCTCTCTGAAAAACTCTGCATTTTTCAGACCAAATTTAAAAAAAAAAAAATAGCCAATAGCATGTTGACACGTGGCAGTGTCAAATGAGTGTCAAATTTATGGTGTCAAAATAACGGGATCCGGGTGACAAAATACGCTAATAATTTCGTCCACTATTCCAAATAAAAGGAATTACAAGCCATTCTCTTTTATGTCCTTTATTTTATTAATAATGTTCCCATTTCATCATCCAAAATTATTTTTTGGGTTAAAATCAATAAAATGATATCGTGTATTAAATCAACGAGAAATCTATAGAAAAGTAATGTTTACTCTTTTTTATTATTAATAATTCACAAATAAATTTATTTTATCTAATTACAAATTAACCACTAATAAATGTTTTAAAATATACTTTGAATCTTTCAAAGGACTTACAATTAATAAAAGACATAATATACACTTCTATTTTTTAAGTAATATTTAAAACATAATTAATATTTCAGAAATAAACTTATTTTATATAATTACACATGAATCTTGGTCAATGACAAAATCCTAAGAGATTCATTGACCTTTTAAAAGAAACATTAACTTTTAAAACAAAAAATTCAATTGATATTTAAAAGTTACAAACTTTCCAAATCCATTTATTACGAATAACAACAATCTAAAAGATATAAATGATAAGCATCTAAGTTTTTCCTTAAATATATGTAAGAAATGACATTCAACTATACTGGTAGACTATTATTATGAAAATATAGTTTGAAGTTAACTATTGGAATATGTTCAATTTTAATTCTTATATATACAGACAAAAATTTACACAGGTAGATAGATCAACAACATATTAAGTGAAAATCAAAAAGATTCGAAGAATGTCTTATTATTCACTGATCTTGATGATTTTGACGAAAATTCTCCTTGCAACCATAATTGTTCTCGTAATTTCATCTGGTAAATTGAAGAACATATATTTATCTCCTCATTGATCTTAACGTAGTTTCTGAAATCTGTCATATGAAGAGTATGATAAATTTTTATTTGTCCCGTAAACCCTCTTATACATGTGATTTTAGTAAGCCTTCTTAAACCTCACCAATCTTCAAAGCAATTAATACCTTTTACATGGATACAATGTTTGATCTTTGAGTAGTGATTTTCTTAAACTGTTGGTTATTTAAAGTTTGAATAACGCGTGAAATGCAGGTGTTAGCAGCAAACAGTTCTGTCGCGGAACATGCACTCAGTTTCCTGACTGTGATGCTCACTGCAAGTTCGTTGGGTACGAGAGAGGGACATGCGTTCCATTTCCAACTAAAGAGAAAATTAGATGTTGTTGTTCTCAAGATCTTCAACAATTCTTTTAGTTCATATCTAAACAATCAATTCCTTCAATAATATTTTTCTCTCTGTTTAAAATTTGATAAAAGGGCATTACTTCCATTCTAGTTTTTATTAATATTGTTGAGATTTCATCCAAGTAAATCTTTAATACTCAATGAAAACATAATTTCATAACGACCGTGACAACAATTACGATGACAACAACGGTAATAATAAAAGAAAAAGAGGAAAAAGAAAAAAACAGAAAAAACAACAAGGATGAGAAAAAAGAAAGAAAAAATCACAATATTTATTAATGAATTTTATAGATAGAAAAAAATTGTCAATTTATCGATAAATATTTATTAAGAGAACAATTATCATGATATTTAAACCGTCAATAATTACGATTCGATTTTTGTTTTATTGTGATTAATTTTGCTTTACTGAAAAACTTTTATGATTATGAATAGATTTCGACAGTTAATAATACTATATTTTTTTTTGAAAATATTGTACATAAAACATGTTATATTGGTTGTATAATTGTAACATCCTAATTTAATAATATAAAATTACTAAAATGAAACATTACATGGATAATGATATAAAAAGAGCTACAAATTAATTATGACCAAATTTTTTCACATGAAAAATAAAGGTTCAACCTAAACTATAGACATCACTCTCATTCTCCCACTGCAACAACTGAAAGATTGTATCCCTAAACTCATACCATTAAGGTGATCATTGTAAAAGAGAAAACAATATATAAAGACATACCATAGAAAAACAAGGGTAAGCTAGTGTAATTTAATATTCATGTGGGAATACAATTCAAACAATCAACTAAGATACTCATACAACATGTGTAAAACATATAAACATATATTGACCGACCACTTTGACTTGATCATCCAGACATTGTATGGAATATCGAGTTCGAGGAATTTGTGCACCGGAGTAGTGAAGTAAATGGAACTTCTGCACCAATTTTATATTTGTAAATATTAAAATGAAACTTGTCTTTCACATTATTATTCTTGAAAAGTCTTTCAAATGATTCATTGAGTTTTAAAAAGTTAAAAAACATGTAAATTTTACACATCAATAATCTAGATATTAATTTATTTTGCATAATTACACGTGAGTCTTCATTAATGGCAACATTCTAAAATATACCAATACCATAAACCTTTCAAAGGATTGACTTTTAAATGTTAGTAAGAGTCGTGTAAAATTTTTATTTTTCAATTAATATTTAGATTTTGCACATTAATATTATAGATATCAACATATAGTTACACGTAAACCTTTATTAATGGCAACATTTTAAAAGATAATTTTGAACCTCTTTCAAAGGAAACATTGACTTTTACAAAATTAATAAGATTTATTTAAATTTTTGTTTTATAATTAATATTTAGAGCTTACAAATTAATACTCAAGAAAACGATTATTAATAACACGTTATAAGATATATATTGAACCTTTCAAAAGATAAATTGAATTAAAAAATTAATAAGATTTGTCAAATTCTTGTTTTCAATTAATTAATATTTAAAATTCATACATTAATATTTCTGAAATGAGTTTATTTTTATTAAATATATGTAAGAAGTTATATAAATAAAGTTTCAAGTTGACCGTTTCAATAGGTTCAACTCTATTTCATGTATATAAAGACAAATGTACAGAGACAGAGAGATCATACAAAGTATTAAGCAAAAACCAGAAAGATTATAAGAATGTCTCGTTATTCACTGATCTCGATTTTGCTAAAAGTTCTCCTTGCAGTTACAATGATTGTCGTAATTTCATCTGGTATGTACAAATTATATTTTAGAACATATATTGCCAATATGTTTTAGACTTTTGTTGGCAAATTGATCTTATATATTTTTACAGAATGTGACGAACATATTAGATTTAATAATACCATAATTAATAAATAAATTGTATGTAAAATTGATAATCTAATAATTTTATTGAACATTCTCAATGATTTCTTGAATATTAAATTTTCACGTGCATGTACTTTTGGTTTTGATAATTTTTTGGTAATATGAATTTTGAATAACCCATGAAACGTAGGAGTGATGAGCAGCAAACAAATCTGCCATGGAACATGCACTCTGTTTCCTGATTGCAATGGTCACTGCAAATTCTTAGGGTATGACTCAGGCACATGCGTTCCATTTCCGCTAACAAGGGGAGCCAGTTGTTGTTGCTCCTAAGATTAAGATTATGTTGTAACCAAATAATGCATTCCTTCAATAATCATAAGCTCCACTGTTAATAAATGGCAATATCAGCCATTCTTTTTAATATCCACTAGTGTAGTTAGGAGAAATGACAACGGTTATTTTCGTCCACAGGTATTAGTTCTTGAACTGAAGCATATACAGATGAGGCAAGTCTACATTTTTATGCCTCGGTTCACAACCGAGGAAAAAAGGTATAGGATTTCACCTCGGTTCAAAGGGAACTGATGCAATAAGTTTTTCGTTTTTTTTTTATTTTTTTTCGCAGCACTTAATGCCTCGGTTCAGAAAGAGACAGTATGTCCGCCTCTACTGTCTCGGTTAGGACCTAAACCGAGGCAGTAGGGTCTTTTTTATTTTTTTTTCTTTGGCCAGCCTTTATGCACTAGTGCAAAAACGCGGTTTAACGTCACTCCTTAGACGTCGGTTCCGTGAAAATCTGACGTCTACTGCTTCACGATGGCATTATCGTAAATAAATTGGAAAACTAGACGTCAGTTTCGATGTCAGGCGACGTCTATGACATCATAGACGTCGCACCTGTCGCAACCTGACGTCCAATTGCCTGAGGTATGTGATAAGACAATCCATTGACGTCGGATTTTCAGGGGACCGACGTCTACTAGGCTGCAATTAATGCTGCCCATCAAATTCCCAGGAGCTTAGACGTCGACTAGAAAGGGCATCGACGTCTACGTCACTGACAGGAAATCGAACATCAACCGGTTCAGCTTTAAACGTCGAATAGACGTCGGATCCCGTGAAAAAGCGATGTCGACTAGGCTACAATTAATGATGTTAACCTAATTCCCCAGGCAATTAGACGTCACATAGTCAAATGCCGACGTCTAAGGCTTGTCTGGAAGGCGGGAAGACAAATTCTTCAATGTAGACGTCGGTTCTGAGGGGCACCGACGTCAAGGTTCCTGTATTTTCACCAAATTCGAGGGTTATAGACGTCGGTTGTGAGGGGCACCGACGTCAACTACCCTGACAGGAAACCAAAACGTCAATCTTTTCAACTTCCTAGACGCCGGATCCCCTGAAACACCGACGTCTATAGACGTCGCTTTCTGGCGCAACCGACGCCCAATTTCATTTTAAATAAACCGCAGACCCTTCTAACCACTCAGTTTCTGATCGCATCTTCATCTCTTCTCCTTTTTCTCCGCTTCTCCTCTTCTTTTACTCCCTTGCGCACCTCTTCTTTTTATCTCTTCCGGCATTGCATTGTATTTTCTCATAACGTCATTGTCTTCGTCCTCTCCTTTTTCTCTCTTCATCCCAGGTGTGTGGTTTTTCTTATGCTTACCGTTTAAACTTTCTTTAGTTTTTTTATCAATTATCTTGTCGTTCAACTAATTAAAATTGGCCTTTTTTGTGTTGTGTTTTAGTGTAGTTTTGATCCACTCTTTGGGTAACATAGTGCAACATTCTCCCTTTGCTGGTTTCCTCACTAAAAGAGTGGCGATCTTTTGAGTTTTCTAGTTCTTTCGACCCAAAATGGAACTTGGGTCCTTGTCTACTTCTCGATACCGTAATTTTTTTCTGTTGCGGTTGAATAATTGGAAGTAGCCATGGACCCATGTTCGGTTTTGGGTTGAAAGCACTAGAAGATTCAAAAGACGCAAGCTTTTTTTGTGGGGAAACTAGCGAGAGGAGAGTGTTACACAATGCTACCGAAAGCCTGGATCAAAGCTGCACTAAAACACAAAGTCGTTGTTAGACGTCGGTTAAAGCCATGTCCGACGTCTATAACAATACAGACGTCGGTTAATGTCATTTTAAACCTCTTTATATATTCATGTTGACGTCGGTTTAATCATAGGTGAACATCTATATAGAGTAATTAGATGTCGGTGTGAGTATAAGCAGACGTTTATATAGATGTCGATGGATATCGTTAACCGACGTTTATATGGACGTCGGTTCTGACGAATTTCGACGTCCTGTAGACGTCACCCGTATAGACGTCGGTTTTGAAAGTGACGTTAAAAGCCCAAATTAACCGACGTTAAACAGCGTTTTTGCACTAGCGATGCCTCGGTTGGAGTTGAACCGATGCCATAGGGGGGTTTTCTGCCTCAGTTATGGTTACAATCAAGACATATTTCCCTGTTTTTTTTAAGAGCAAGTATGTTTCTGCAACATTCCCAACTGCAGAAACAGACCTACATATAATTTTATAGCCAGAACAACCCAAAAGCATATATTTTGAATAAAAATTATATTAAAACATAAATACATTCAATGTAATCATAAATCAACTTCTTAGAAGCATAAGTTAATCCAATGTAATCATAAATCAACTTTGAAGCATAAATCAATGCAATGTACAAAGTTAAACTAATAATAATGTACAAAAACATAAAACAACTTAGAAGCATAAACTTAGAACTTACTATATCCTAATATCTACTACATATTATTATATAATTGAATTACATATTTAGCTAATGTTTTCCTCATGAGTTTAAGTGACTTCTTTGGAATTGGAGTAGTCATATTGAATCTCTGCATAAAACACAATGATTTCAATTAGTGTATATGAAATCTAAACTATAGAAAAAATAAAATTCAAACCTAAATATTACCATTTGCCATCCACTGGTATAATGTGCATCAATGGTGGTCATCATCCAATACATGACGTAGTAGCTGCCAATGACGCTTGAAATTGGAAATAACTTAATTGTCATATACCAAAATTAATAAATGAAACTTTAAAGTTAACAAACTTCACTTACCAAAGTATATAAGGGACAAAATATATCTCCTTCCCTATTGCAAAGCAGGTGGTGATGTATGTTTGGATACCATCAAATTTATTTCTTTCATGAGTGATAGAGGGGTCAATGAACCTATATATATCATTGAACCCCTTCTTGTTATTGACATCAAACATATACCTGAAATGAAGAAATGATCTGATATAAGTAACTTGATAAAAATGAATTATATAAAAAAGTTCTCATAAACTTACATTATCCACAACTGAATGAGTGCAATATTAATTTCTCCTCTCCTCGACGCAAGCTCCCTAACATCTTGCTGATGCAAGTACAATGGGATCTGAGGTTCTCTTCCAAATGTAGTAGAATCCCATTGTACAATCATCAACGCATATGAAATGGTGTTAGCAAGCTCGTCTAACGCACCAAGAGGGTTGTCCTCAGATAAATGAGTCTTATTCGGTGTAGGACTTCCCTCTTGACCTGTCTGCTGTTACATGAAAAAATGGTTATGTTATGACGTCAATAAGAAGTAAATATTAAAACTTAGAAGTATATACTAGGAGTGTTTAACGGGGGGTCAGATACATCACCAACCAAATGTCTACGCTAGGTGACGAAGGACTTAAATGCCTCTTGCACAGTGAAAAACTCATTTGTAGGCACAAGAACAAGGTCATCTGGTAGGACAATTTCATCCACCATGAACTTGACCTCATCTTCTGCTAGTTGTACACCATGCACTACAGTGGTTGTCTCATAGACTGTGTCACGAGCCACTAGCATGGTCCCGGTAGGAGAGAAAATATATAGCTAATATGGACGAGTGTCGTCCATGTCGTCCCCTTGGGCACCGACAGTTGAGCAACTTCCTTTGCCGCTTCTACATGTCAAATTAAATGTTAGGTTATACAAAAAGTAAATTAATAAACAAAAATGATTATTAAGTTTACCTGTAGGGGGCATAGCATGTTCCGTTATAGGAGATGGCGGAGGACAATTGCCATAATCCTCATAACGCTGCTGGAACTGGTATGCAACCATTTCAGCAACTTCATCATACAACTCTGCCCGGACCTTCTTTGTGATCTACTGCGTAATTTCTTTTCTTATGTCCTCCTTCGACTTTTGCTCATACTCTTTAGTTAATCCGTATGAAGATGGATGCGAGGAAGACCCAAAGATCTGTCGTATGCCTATGTCAATCCCAACAACACGCACCCATCTTGGGTGCTTAGGTCGTCCAATAGTTATGGAAAGAATATCCTGACGACCTTCTTGTGTGAATTGACATTGGGAGCTTTGCTAAACCAAGGAGTCCTGTAACATAAGAAAACTTCATAATTATTTGAAAGATCTATGTAATATATATAATAAAAATTTTGTAAAAATATGATAAATGACATCTTACAATTCTTTTAGATATCTCTCTAGCAGTGTCGGAAGTGTAGGAGCCCGATGATCTTAAACGGGTTAACTTCCACTTCTTGTGACGAGATGGTGGTGAAGGAGGAGAAGGAGGGTCACCGCCCTCAGAATAAGGAAGTCTATTATCTAACTTCTACTTCATTATTTTTTCCTCAAGCTCCATGTATCCACCACGAGACAGTAGGTGTGAATTTTTATTCTTAGCACTTATACCCTATGCTTTTGACCTTGTTTCCTGTGACAAAATGAAACAATTGTTATGATATAAAATTATGAATGATGAATTGAATGATTTTTAACTACACTTACCTGTCACGTCTCGGATGTCCTAAGCTTTACAAACTGATGCCATGTTTCTTCGTCAATTGCAGAATATTTAGAACATGGAGTTTCATTACTGTTTGGCCCAAATATATATCTGGATGTCAATTTTGTCTTAAACCTCCGAAATCTTTCTGCAATTGCAGAGAAACGCCTACTCCTTAGGCTGAAGTCATTTGACATATCAAATGTCATCTGCAACAAAGAAAGTAATAACCTTATCTCAATACAAATTTATCAATATAATGAATCTAGAATTTGGAGCAATATTGTTTAACTTACCAATAGATCTTGCTATATAAGATTCTGATTAGCCTCATATACATGGTTAAAGGATGAAGTAAGTATAGAGATACAATCACGTGCTAGTACTCCAAGGTAAGACCTAAATACATTTGCATCTGGGCCAGATGCAACTCCAGTGACCACGTCAATAATGACAGGTGTCCTCTCACCTGCATTTCTTCTAAGTATAAGTTGTCGTAACCTCGTCGCTCCTCTCGTCCGTCTAGAAGTAGGGACTTCATCCCATGGCGAATGAGGTGGCTCAGCCTTATATCTGTCACAATTTCAATAATCTTGAATGATCACTTTGATCGTGTTTGTATTCAAGGTGTGACCCTATCCCATTCAAGAATATTCACTTTTGTTTAGTTTATTAAACATATAAATTTTAAACAACATACCTAAAATTTCACGAAATTTTGCTAGCATTTCGCATTGCTCTTCAGCTTACATGAAATGAAAGTGATTATAAATCACAATCAAATATGCACCGGAAGATCAATACAAAACACAACTGCAAAATTTCATGTAATTTAAGAAATGCATATTAAAATTGATATGTATTAACAAACTATGAAAAAATTATTACTCTTCTTAAACTGTACAACCGGACAATTCAAAATTCAAAACTTGTAAATTAAACGTACCATCTCCTCTCTATTCATCTCTAAAAAGTACATTTGTTTAAAAAAATTTGGAGATAGTAAATAATTTTTGTATTGAATCTCAAATGGGAAACTAAGGCTAATTCAAAGCAACAATATATTCAACCAAACAAATAATTACATATGCAACCTAAAATATATTCAAGAAAATAATATATTCAAGCATAAGAGAAAATTTTAAGAATAGAAATCTGGGAGTGTGAAAGCCGGTCAACTATGGAGAATATCCACGTTTAAGAAGTCGGTCAACTATACAATATCTGGACAAAAACAAACAACATATTAATTACTATCATGATTCCTAAAGTTTATTTCATCACTAAACCAACCAATTTAATACAAACAATTCAAATTTCCACTCCCCTAATTTATATATCTCTAATTAAATCCCCACCATTTAATTTAATCATCAACTTTCTATCATCATTGTATATATTCAAAATCATATTTTTTTTTTCATTTCTTATCTGCTATATGACAAATTTGAAGTTTAACTTATTCATTGTACACCAAGCCATCATGATGAGAAAATTCACATTGTACACCAAGACATCATATATAATTTAGAATCCAAAACAAAATATCCATGTTTTCAAACATCACACAAAAGTTATTTATTTAACAATTACATTAACTTAATTTAAAATTTCAACACATGAAAATCATCTATGCCAACATGCAACCTAAATTTCATCCATGTGTTTCCCACTTACACAACACACAAACTACTTCACCATCCCAATAATAAACCAAAAATATATATCAGTTTACGTTATCAATCAATTTACATTATCAAGTAATTTAACATAAACATTTAGCTAAACTCTCTATCTGCCCTTCCATGAATTATCATCAACAAACACTAACATTGCTACTATAATCAATTTGAAAGTGAAAAAATAAAATAAAATGGTGGCAACAAATACAGCTTACCACGGGTAGGAGGAGAACCATGGTTGCCACAATAGAGGCGCGACGATAGAGGAAGAGGCGCCATGAGTGAGGCGGAGACGGATGCGCATGAACGATGACGAAGATGTTGGCAGCAATGACGAGGCAGAGGCGAGAAGCGACAACAATGGCCCGCGAGGTGGCGACAATGGCCCGCAAGGAAAACGTAGCGACAATGGCAATGGCCCGCGAGGAAGACGAAGTAGCAATGGCCTCAAGGAAGATGAAGAACGACTCTTGCGCAAGTAAGAAGAAGGAGAATGCAAGAAAGAAAAAGAAGAATGACGGAGGAAGCAAAAGAACGCGAGGCCGCGAAAAAGAGAATGAACAACATAGGTTATAATTTTTTATGGGCTGAAGTTAACCAAGTGATACTACCTTGGTTCAACCAATAACCGAGGCAATACACCCCTTACTGCCTCAGTTAATAGTCCACCCGATGCCTAAGGTGCTCAGAGAAAAGAAAAGTAAATGGCACTTCTGAAATTATTTTCAACTTATATGCCTCAGTTGTACTGTCAATCGAAGCCTATAACCCTTTTGACAACGACTCTCAAGGACCTGAAGCAACAATGGTTGATTAAACTGCTTCCAATGTTTAAAAAAGCAGAACTGGCGTGGCTGGAACATGACATACTACCTCAGTTATTTACAAAATCGAGGCAATAGGTCCAATACTGATCATCTCAGTATATCCGTGGTTGTAGTGGATTTTCCAGGCTTTTAAGCCTCGGCCCCCCTCTCAACCGAGGCAATAGGCGTTTCCAGAAAAGGTGTATCAGATGAAAGGTCTGACTAGCAGAAAGCAGATAGATTTGGCAGACTTTTATGCCTCGATTGCCTTTATAACCGAGGTAAAATAGTCTTTTGGCCTCAGGTGCCATGGAACCAAGGCATAAAAATTCGCTATTATTACAAAAATGTAACCGCGTTGTTATGTGCTTCGGTTTTGATAAAACCGAAACCTATATGGCGCATTAGAATTTTTTTTTACTAGTGATCTAAAGCTAAGTTTGTCAAGCTTGCTTATTGATTTTAATGAGCTTTTTTATTTTTTACTTTTTTTACATATTTACATATCTTTTTTGTGAGTAATTTTATTTTTATAAATTTTCATTTTTAAATAATCAATAAAGAGAAGTTTTCATTACAAGAAAAATTTATATTATCGACGGTTAAAATTCGTTGTTAATGCATAAAATACGTATGTAAATTAAAATTATCGACAGTTTACTAATAGTAAAAATTCATCGGTAAAACTATTGTCGCTAAATTTTGTAGATGAATTTGTTTTTCTTCAGTAATTAATACAAATATTTCCCACGTTAGTTCCATTGGTAATGATCGACGAAAAAAATCCATCTGTAAGTGTTTTGATAATTATCGATGCAAAAATTCATTAGTAATTACCGACGGAAAATTTTTTCGATAAATATCGCGATATAGTTCATCTTCTTCCTCCGCTCTTCTTCTTGTTCTGCACTCTTTCATTTTCTTTTTTCTTTTTTTTACCAATCCAGAAGAATGAACACATTAAAGGCGATGATAAACTTTGGTTTTGGCCAAACTTAGAGCAAACAATGACAACATTGTGCGGTGGTGGCAATGTGTGGTAGTGACAATGTGCGATGGTGGCAATGTGTGGTAGTGACAATGTGTAATGGTGGCAATGCTTGGTTCCATCATTTCGTGAAAGTGGAAGAATAGAGGCGGCCTGACTGAACGAAGATGGAGGCGACCTGACTAAACAGAGCGATAACCTTGCTGAACGAAGATGAAGGTGGTCTTGATTTGTAGTTGCAATGGTTTGAGCTCTGGAAATAGGAGAAGGAGAACACTTTATAGCTACCTCTCGCAAAGGGATGAACACTTGCAAGAGAGAAAAAAATAAATAACGTCTCTATCTTATAGACAAAGAGGAAAAATGGGCGGAAAAATTCCCGCTCCTTTTACCGATGAATTTTATCTATGAATTTTCTCGTTGGTAAGTTAAATATACATTATTGACAGATTTACTGATGAACTCTATCCGTAGATGTAATAAACATTACTAACTAATTTTAGCGACAATTTTTTTCAGTCGGTAATGAATCTATCGATAAAATTTATCGATAATTCAAATTTTAAAAATTTTTAGTAAAATCAATCAATAATTTAAATTTATCGACGAATTTATTTTTGTCGAAAAAATTTCATCCATGATTTAAATTTTTTTTGTAATGATTGTTTCTCTTCTTTGTATTTTCTTTCTTCATTTTATTTGAGTTATGGATCAAAACTATTTTAGTATAATATCAAAGCTACTTTGTTTTCACTTGTAATGTCTTTTATTTTATTGTAGTGTTTTCTTAACGTTGCTCAGATTTTATCGTCAAGCTCAAAATTATACTCCTTATGAAAATCAACCATGACAAGAATTGAAGTATGTGTTTAAATTCAACAAAATAAAAAAAAATTAAGTGACAAAAATAAATATTTATAAAAAAGTTATATAAATTTGTTTTTCTGGTTTTAAATTGAATTTTTATAATTCAACTTATTATTATATGTAAGGGCCTGAAATAAATAAGGCTATTGGGTCTTATGTTAAGGCAGTTAGGCTCATAGACTAAGGATACCTTAGCCTTAGAAGAGACTTTTCAGAAATCCAAGTTCATTAGACATTTTTCCTTTCTCTCTCTAAAAAAACCTTTTTCCCTAAAAGGTTTTCTGTCTTCTCTCTAAAATAACATTATGTTGAACCGTTAAATTTCTAGTTTCAAGGTGCCTAAGCGTTCACGACAACAAGGGCTTCACTTTGAACCGATTAGTTTCTTCGTCTCCTTCCATTCCAGTAAGTGATTTTCCTGTTTCCTCCGTTATTTTCGAAACCTAAGATTTGGGGTTTTATTGATTTCATGCAGTTAAAACCCTCCCTTTTCTAATTCCTATTATACTCTAGCTCTAAGAGATGATTTCATCACCATTTTGGTGATTATAGGTCCGGTTGATCTTGTCTCTACTTACTGTCTTGAGGTCTTGTGAATTGTTCTGTGTAACCAAAAGGTAAGGGAGTTAACATTGTTTTGTTGTTGTGTTTATTTATGATTTTGTAAATTATGGGAATGGGCATACGGGAAAATTATTCATATGATTGCTTTATGTGACATTCCATACCTTGACCAATTTATATAATTATTTTCTGGTTTTTCATGATATTGAAAGGTACCCTTGATTGATTGAGGGGTGTGTACAATGCGAAGTTCTATTTTCGTTATGAGTCGTTTATGGTCGTGGTGATGATTTAGTTCTGTTGCTTTGTCCATGATATGTGGTGGAAGCCGTATATTATATTTTGGTTGTTATTTTTATTTTATTTTATTCGGTGTAGTTTAGATATGTTGAAATGCATGTTGTTTTTATAAATAAATTTGGATTGACATTGGTGGATAAAAAGAATTATATAATTATGTTTTGTTGGTTTAGTATATGACCCTGTTTTAATGTTTAATTTTATGGAATTTTAGTTTAGAAAAACTGACGCAGGAATTGTATAAGCTAGCGTCTGGAATCAAAATAAATTTACATATGCAGTAGGAATATATAAAGATGGTTTACTGTAATAATAATTTTGATTTGGAGATGGTTGTAGTTTAAAGATGATTTTATCTTTTAGGTTTAATTTCATTGTTGAATTCTTAATAGTTTATGTGTGATTGTATAAGGTTTAATTAATAGTTTATGAAAGCTGACCCATTACACATTATCAATATGTAATAGCAAATGCACGGTTGATATTAATTATCCTAATGCATAGTAATATAGTTTATTGTGGCTTGTCCATAGTTTATTGTGGCTTGTCCAGTGCATAAATATTATGGTATGCAATGAATGTTGATTTGACAACGTTTCTTTTTTTATAAATACCATTATTCATGTGCATTGTTTCATTGGTAAATTAAATGGTTATATTTATTAAATCTGATGCATGTTTTTTTTATTGTAAATTAACATGGAATTAAGAATTAATATTGTTATCGTATTCACTGGACATAGGTCTAATAAAGTTCTTATAATTGTGTGAGTATTACGTAAATTCCTTTTATGTTAATTTGCTTTGAGTGAATGTTGATGGATTGTAAGGCATGATTTGATGTTTACAGTACTGTATTATAACATGTATATTGATTGGTGTTAAAAGTGTTTGAGTACAGAGTGGATGGAGTGTGATTCAAGTTGGTAATTCAAGTTTCAAAGTACGGAATTTCTTGGTGAGATTCTTAGTGTTTGGAATGAGAGTATGGGAAGCTCAGTCTTGGGGGTCATCTTGACGCTCCAATGGTCAATCAAGCTCATCTAGAGAGATTGAACCATGTGGTGAGGAGCAGCAGGAGGTCTTAGTCTCGAGGGCTCCCAGTATGCTTCAAGGCGCGAAACAGGCTAACCTCGGTGGAGAACCCAAGTTTCATAAGTCACCACGGGTGCAAGACTTGCCATAGCTCGTCTTTCATTCTAAGTCCAGACGAGTCAAGTCTAGAATATAACATGTATAGGATGTGTGTTTTATCTGATTAATATTTTGCATGTCTTATATATACAATTAGCTCATCTTTGCAATTGTTTGCCTGCTGTGTTGTGCCATGTTGTGTGTGTTGCCCTTTTGCGATGATCATCCATTTTGGATGTGAGCAGAAGAAGGAGAGACCTCCCTAGAGCATGTATTGGAGGAGCACGAGGATGTTGCAGCATAGATTCCCTAGGGCCTTCTTAGTTCTTTATGTTCTATTGAAACACTTTTGTTCAATTTATTTTGAGATACTTTCTAGAACTCTAAGCTTTTAATTTTCAGCTATTCCAAAGATGATTGTAATCCTTTATAGTTTAATCACTCTTGACTGCTTTCCTTTATTATAAATGATGACATCTAGACTATATGATATGCATGTCATGTAAATTTTGGGATGTCACATTATAAATGTAATAAGAGTATAAATTCAAACCCATGTTTGCATTTATGTAGTTAGTTTTTGAGTGATTGGAATTATCTTTCCTTTAAGTTTCTTTAAAATTTCGATTTTTTCTTTCTTTTCTTTATTATTATTATATTATTAATTTGTTTCTTTTTCGATAAATAACTAATTCTTAAGATTTAATTCACAAAATTAAAATCATAAAAGTCGAGATGGGTTTACATTAATCATTAAATATTCCAAATGATTTTCTTAATTTATTCATATTTTAGTTTAATAATTTAATACAGAATATATTTATTCATATTTTGATTTAATTCAATTTTTTAGTTGAGGAAATGTTTTAGGTAAAACGAGCGAGACAGAAGGCGAGAAAAAAACAAACGACAAAACATATTCAACGGCTTCAAATTTGGTTTTGAATGTATTTATTTTTTATTAAAAAAATTAATTGCTAAAGTTTCACAACTGGAACGTTACAAGTATAAAAAAAATCATTTATATTTTATTGAACTACTTTTCTTATTTAATAATTCTTCTTAAAGTTTATTTTTCTGGTTTATCATTTTCAAATTAAAAAAAAAAAAAACTGTTTTACACCCCTTAAAAATGTTACATCATTTCACATCCCAACTTTTATATTGGCGCAAGCATCATGAGCCGTTAGATCCATAACGGTCAAAAACACACGGACGGTGATTTCTACGCTATATATAGGCTTATTCCAAACGTTCAGAACCTCTGCATTCTTTTCTTCAAGATTCAGCGAGTGCGTTCAAGGTTAGTTCTTCTTTCGCGCCTGTGTAAATTACATTGAATCTATTTCATCTATTTTGGTTCTAGAATTTGTTAGGGTTTCGTCTTCTCATCTTTCGAACTTATTGCATTGAAATGATATAGAGCTTGATTCTGTTTAGGGTTTGACAAATGATTGTGTTGATTTAATCATCCATTCCATCCTTTTGCATTGCTTGTTCGTCTATTCAACTGGTTAATGTTCAACCATTCAGACTTTGCAGTTCTCTTTAGAACAGTTTAAATTTAAATTACTGTTCCAGTTATTTGAATGGCAAAACTCTAACCATTAGAGTTTTGAATTCTTGTTATAGTAAGTAATTAGTATTGTTAGAGCGGTTTCTGTTTACCCTGCTGACATACCCAAATTCCCCTGCCCTCTGACATACGCATTTTGAATATCTATTAATTATTAATATACTTAACTGATTATATACACATTTCACTATTATTTTATTTTTATTAATATAAATTATTTTATTTTTTTCGAATATAAGTTTTTAAATTTAATTTTTTTATTTTAATAATAATTAAAATAACTCATTTTTATTTTTTATTATAATAATAAAGTAAAATTAGGTTTATGAATGGACTGTGATCGTTTATGTTTTTCTTCTAAAATTTATTAGAAACACTAAACTAAAATTATTTTAAATTTGAATTGTTTTATTGACGTAAAATAATTATAAATTTTTAATTTAATATTAAATAATAGTTAATAATTTAAAATATTATGTTAATTATATTTTCTTCTCAATATAGATTGACATTATTTTTCACTTAAAAGTTCATCAATAATTGATGTAGGATAAGATTATTATTTTCTTATTATATAATTATTTCAATTCTTTTCAACATTCGTGGTATATTATTTTATGGTCACTGTTGCTCGGAAATTTCTTTTGATAGATTGATAACCGTACACAAAATTTTCTGTGAAAGTTATTTGCAAAATTTTCTCGATCAATATTATAAAATATTTTGACTGATTTTCAAGAAAAAAACATGGTGATTTTGATGAAACGATCTCAAGAAATGTGTTTAAAAAATAAAATTGTCATATTCTATTATAAATATAATATTTTAATAACTTTTTTTATTTAGAAGTAATTAAATATACTCTGTCTAATCAAATTTTATTATATTTATTATACACAATTTTTTTTGTCAATTCTTTGTGGAGGGCTCTAAGACTACAACAAGTGTCTTGTGTTGAAGTTGAAGGTACTGAGGTTCTGGGTTTTTGTTTGTTTCTAAAGGCTGTAGCGGTTGGTGATGAAAAAGTTTGTTTGGATTTGTGAATCATAGAAGAAGACGGTTGGAAAAAGGGCTAGTATGGGATGAAAGGAGGAGGGCTGAAAGTATCAGGAAAAGATAATTGTTTCTCTTTTATTTTTTATTCAATGTAATGGTCCAAGTCTTGGAGTTGTGCTTTCAACTTCTTGATCTTTCTCTTTGTGGCATGAGAAGTTTCACCAAATGGTCTTTTTCCGTTCTTCTTCTAATCGGGAAAGGCCTAAACCTCCTAAAAGTCCATCTCTATCTTTTGATCAATTCTTCTGAGCATAAAGTTTTAAACTTTAGCATTTTTTGTTTGCCAGTTAAGCACTTTTTAGCTTGAGTTAAAGGCCTAAACCTCCCATCAGGTCCTATCTTTGATGGAGAGATATTTGGCTTGGTGTTGATCCTAGTGGTAGGATCTAGTGTCCTTTCCAAAGGAGGAAATTCTTATTCATAGTTGGAACCAGAAATCATAAAACAAGTGATCGACGATTGAGAAACCTTTTTAGGGAAGGAAAACCTTTCTTTTTCTCCCAAGATTTCTGCACATCTTTTCTGAAACCACAAATGATCTGGTTCTTTGGGTTTATGTAGGTCAATCCATCAGATCTTTTCCTAGGAATAGGAAATGGTTTACAGTAATCTTCATGGTCTGTGTCTTTATCTTCCTCGTCTAATTCGTCATCTTTGGAGTTGTCATCATCCTTGCTATATTCACAGTCTAGGTCACACATAGAAGGATCAACATCCCATATGTAATGGTCATTTCATATGGGATGTTGATCCTTTCATGTGTGCCCCAAACTGTAAATGCAGCAAGAATGATGATGATAGCTCCGAAGATGCAGACGAGGAAGATAAAGACACAGACCATGAAGATTACTGTAGACCATTTCCTCCTCCTAGGAAAAGATTTGATCCCACCTCCGGATCATGGATTGGCTTACGTAAACCCAAAGAACCAGATCTTTTGTGGTTTCATAAAAGATGTGCATAAATCTTGGGAGAAAAAGAAAAGGTTTTCCCTCCCTAAAAAGGTTTCTCAATCGTCGATTCCTTGTTTTATGATTTCTGGTTCCAACTACGAACAAGAATTTCCTCCTTTGGAAAGGACACTAGATCCTACCACTAGGATCAACACCAAGCCAAATACCTCTCCATCAGAGATAGAACCTGATGGGAGGTTTAAACCTTTAACTCAAGCTGAAGAGGTGCTTAACTAACAAACAGAAAATGCTAAAGTTCAAAAACTTTATGCTCAGAAGAATTGATCAAAAGATAAATGGACTCTCATCACAAATGAAGAATACAGATGCAAGATTAGAGCTTCTCTCTAAAAGAATGAAAGATCATTATGTCCATCTTACAACTGAGATTTCCATATTAGAAGAAGAGTGGATAAAGACCACATTTGTGCAATGAAATTTAACATAATGCATAAATGATAAAGTGAACTTCTTGGGTTAAAACTCTTTAGAATGAAATGATTTAAGATGATATGATTTCAACTAATACACTCCTATGCAAATGCATAAAACCACTCTTCTTCATTACTTTTCTCTTGTCAACTTGCTAAGTTACTTAAACCCAATCCCTTGGTGAGAAAGCCTAGATTCACTTATTAAATCTCAATCCCTTGGTAACATAACAAGTTCATCCGCATTAAGAAAAGAAGTTTAAGACAACCAAAGGTCCTAGCTCTATCCCTAGACACTATTTCCTTTAGGTGTTTAGTCCAGTTCAAGGTTTACACAACATTTCCCAATATTAAGCAAACCCTAGAATCATGCTATGGTTCATCAAGTCATAATAAGCTTTAAGCAAAGAAATAAACACTAGCAAGTAATGAAAAAAACATATTTTCATTTAAACCAAGTGCATTTACAAGTGGGTTGTAAAGTTTACATCATTCCTCAACAAGAAAAACTTAGCTCTCCATTGTTGAGCTTACAATGGAAGAAAATTGAGTAGAAGGAGACCCAAGGAGGAGGAAAGGAGAGTTCCCACAACTCAAAACCAGCTCCTAGAGGTCCAAAATGGTGTTTCTGAGCTTCAGCCGCCAAGAAGATGCAACCCTCGTAAATTGTGTGCCTTTTATAAGTCTAGGGTGCCAAGTTAGCAAAAAGTCGCGCCCAACGCCCTTTTTTGAGGCGCCCAGGCGCCATCAATTAAGCTCCAACAACGAATCAAAGGGCGCCCAAAGCCCTTTGGGGGTGCCTAGGCGCTGGCAATTAAGAAAAAGTGCGAGCTGAAGGGTGCTCCTTTAGGGGCTCCTGGGCGTGGAGAATTGCCAAAAAGTGCGAATTGAAGGGCGCCCAAGCGCCACTTTTGCATAAAACTTCTTCTAAACTTCATCTTTTAAGCTCTTCCTTGGTTCTCCACTCTTGATAGCTTGAATGTCCTTCCAAAACACACAAAGTTCCTACAAAATTTGAGGAATTAGTGTTGAAAACTAATGAGTGTAACCTAAGCTGAGTTTATTCACAAAGTTAAAGTAGAGAGAGGATTCAAAATCAACGTCCCTAAACTCATTCGCACGGGATGCTGTGTACTCACGAGATGCAATGTCCTCAGGCCACTGATTGTTGAAGAATGAGTTGATGGTGGCAGCATCAAAGGGGACTCTTCGGCCCCTGACATAGCTGAGGAAAGGCTCATCCCCATCAGAAAAATGGCGGGCATTAGCATAAAATTCCTTGACAATCGCAATGCTCGCAGGTTCAGGGTAAGTAAGGAGACTCAACCAGTTCCTCCTGTCGAGCTCAGCACCAAACTCATATTCATCCAGAATCAGTCGTTCAACTTGCCTCTCCATCATCAGGAGGAACTGGCTGAGTCTCCTCACTTACCCTAAACCTGCGAGCATTGCGATTGTCAAGGAATTTTATGCTTGATAACGGTAATTTTTACCATTATCTATGGTGCAATTTTCTTGCCAAATCAACACTCTTGAAGCTTGAAACACGTTTGATCCTCTTTTTAATCTAACTTTGTGAATAAATTCAGTTTAGGTTATACATTAGTTTTCATCACTAATTCCTCAAATTTTGTAGGAACTTTGTTTGCTTTGGAAAGACATTTAAGCTCTTGAAAGTGGAGAACCAAGGAAAAGCCTAGAAGATGAAGATTTGAAGATGTTTCTCTGCACAAGTGGCGCCAAGCGCCCCTAAAGGGCGCCCAACGCCCTTCAATTCGCTGTTTTGGCCATTTGCTCACACCCAGCGCCCTTCAGCTCGCTGTTTTGGCCATTTGCTTACGCCCAGGCGCCCCTAAGGGGCGCCCAGCGCCCTTTAGCTCGCTGTTTTCCCTGATTTGTCACGCCTGGGCACCCCAGAAAAGGGCGTTGGGCGCGACTTTTTGCTGAGTTGGCACCCTAGACCTATAAAAGACACATAGTTTTCGAGGGTTGCAACTTCTTGGCAGCTGAAGCATTGAAGCATCGTTTGATACCTCTTGGAGCTGGTTTTGGACTGTGGGAGCTTTCCTTTCCTTCTCCTTGGGTCTCCTTCTACCCCATTTTCTTCCATTGTAAGCTCAAGCTCTCCATTATGGAGAGCTAAGTTCTTTTATGATGGGGAATGATGTAAACTATACAAACCTTTTGTAAATGCACTTGTTCTAAATGGAAATATGCTTTTCTCATTACTTGTTAGTGTTTATTTCTATGCTTAAAGCTTGTTATGACTTGATCAATCATGACATGATGTTAGAGTTTGCTTAGTATTGGGAAATATTTTGTGAACCTTGAAATGAACATAAACACCTAAAAGAAATAGTGTCTAGGAATAGAGCTAGGACCTTTGGTTGTCTTAAACTTCTTTTCTTAATGCGGGTGAACTTGTTGGGTTGCCAAGGGATTGGGATTTTACAAGTGAACCTAGGCTTTCTCACCAAGGGATTGNNTTTAAGTAACTTAGCTAGTTGACAAGAACAANTTAATGAAGAAGAGTGGTTGTGTGCATTTNCATATGATTGTATAAGTTGAAATCATTCTCCAACATATTCATTCTACATATTCGTTAATCATCTCATTTTCACGTGTTTTGGCCCCAAGTAGTTCAAACTTTTACTTATGCATGACTTTTACTTTCATTGCACAATTTTACACTAAAATGGAATTATTCTTTAGCTTAAATTAGTTAGCAATTATACGATTGTAAAGTAGTGACCGAGTCTCTTGAAAAACGATATTCGGTCTTACCAGTATTACTACTTGAGCGATTTGGTACGCTTGCCAAAGTCCCAACAAGTTTTTGGCGCCGTTGCCTGGGATTTCGGTTTAATTACTTTCCTTTTATGTGATTTCTAACCTATTTAAGCTTTACTCTTATATTCTTTTTATTGTGAATAATTTTTGTTTCATTATTTGTGGGCTAACTTGGTGCTCTAGTACTATTGGCTCTAGTGTATGCTGGGCACAATCCGTACTAGGAGCACACGATCTTCCGAACCTCTCCTCTTAGATCTTGAAGTTGAGAAGACTGCCCGAAGAAACAACAGTAGAAGAAGAAGAGAGAATCGGGCATCTAGAGAAACTTCTCCAGCTCTTGTGACACCTGAGCAGGAAGTGGAACAAATGGCTGACAACAGGAATGGTGATGGTGATGGGCAAGCTAGACGCACTCTGGAGGATTTCAATACCTTCTCAAGGTCGTTTCATTTCAATAGTATTGCTCAACCACAAATCAATGCACCAAACATGGAGGTGAAGCCTGCTCTCATTCATCTGGTGCAGAGCAAGCAATTTCATGGCCTGACACATGAAGATCCATTCAAACACATTACCTGTTTCTTGGAGATATGCAATACGGTGAAGCTCCAAGATGTTCCTGATAACTTCATAAGGCTCAGTCTATTCCTATTCTCTCTCGAAGGCAACGCCAAGGAGTGACTCACTTCATTTCCAGAAAATAGCCTCACTTCATGGGATGATGTGGTGGCAAAGTTTTGTAACAAATACTTCCCTCAATCCAAAGTAACAAAAGGGAAGCAAGAGATTTCATCTTTCCAGCAGGGTTTTAGTGAGACACTTAGTCAAGCTTGGGAAAGATTCAAAGGGCTACTAAGGAAAACACCCACTCATGGGTTTGATGAGCCCACAGTCTTGAACGTGTTCTTGACAGGACTGGGTTCCCAAACTAAGTTGATGTTGGATGCCTCATCTGGAGGAAACATCCGTTGGAAGACTCTAGAGGAAGCCCGGGAGCTCATTGAAAACATGGCTGCTAATGATAATGAATCACAGAATGAGAGGGGGCAACAAAGAGATATCCTACAACTCCAGTCTCATGATGTCATCTTGGCCCAAAATAAACTCATGACCTAACAACTTGAAATCCTCATGAATAAAGTCTCACAGTTGCAAGAGCACCAAAATGTGTCACATGCCCAACATCAAGGATGTGCATTGTGTGGTGGAGAGCATATAAGTGGCCAGTGTGTGAAACAAGGCTTAGACAGACAGTTCAATTCCAATGAATCAACACTCAAGATAGTTAGGATCCAAACAAACTTGCTCATCATGGTAAAATTAACTTTGAGAAGATGAATCTTTGACAGAGAAAATTGCAACCATGGTGCTCACAGAACAAGAATCACAAGAAATATGTCAGGTTTTAAAAGGGATCAACAAACATGGCAAAAGTGTTCTCAACACTAACATGAACCCTTTCCTCACCAAGGAAACTGTTTCTCTCAAGCACACTGGTGTATAAAGATGTGTGTTTTTCACTCTTAGCAACACAAGGTCACACAATTCAACTTTGCCTTTCATTTCTACCACAATGAATACATTCACCTGCAAGTTTGCATCACAAGGACTTTCAAGGCTTGTATTTTGTTTGGGCTAAGAAAGAATTTTGGTTTTTCTAGATACAAAACACCTTTAGCTAAGAGAGCATTCAAATCAGCAATTCAACATCCTACTCTTCTCAACTTTAAGCAGTTACAACCAATTTTCAATTCTCTATCAACTTTTCATCTATTGGTTCATTTTCTTGCTCTTGTTCCTTTTTCTTCTTTTTCTTCACATTTTTCTTTTTGCTTTTCTTGTCATTTTCTTTTTGTAACCTCAACCACCCCAAACTTAAACCATTTTCCTCTACCAAAATGAATGCTCCACTTAACTCAAGGTAAGGAGGTCAAAGTTTTCAATATTGGTCAAAAGGTTCAAGAATGGGATCAATGTTTCTTCCAGGTTCACAGGGTTACAGTAGTTCTCGGGTTCAAAACATCAACAAGATAGAAGAACAAGATGGCCTTGATCATATGAAACATGCAAGTAAATTATTCACATAGAGACAATCAGGAAAAATCAATTGAGATTCCAAAGTGAAATCATTCAACAAAAATTCTAAGGCACAACATCTCACTAGGTTTCTTAGGGTTCCACATTTTTGTTTTCAAACACTATTGCCTGTATATTGACCACAAGAAAAACCTAGCATAATCTCAAACAATCATGAGCAACCACAATCAAATCTTCACATCTCAATCCTATCATCTCATAGAAATCACACAAATCGAGCAAACACACAAAAATTTCACAATCACCAAGAGTACTTGATATCAAAACAATGTCATCAAACTCACCATCAAGCCAAGTTCAAACACTAAAAAAAAGAAACTGAACTAGAATTTTAAAATAAAACTGAAATTAAAAACATGACAGAAAAATAAAAGTATCCACAATATGCAGTGCAGTGACAGAGTCTGATCCATAAGCTTCAGTCATCATCCTCATCCTCGTCATCCTCATCATCATCAACATCCTCCACCTCAGTGGTGCCCTCCTCGGAGTCCTCATCATTCTCAATAATTTCAGTGCCAGCATCCAAGTCCTCCTCCTCACAACCATCCTCCTTCATGGCCTGAACTTCAGACGACGAGCCACGTCCTCCAACAGTAGGAGCCTGGTCCCCAGGCCAAGCTACAAACGCGTCATACTCGGCTGAAGTCATAAAGTCAAGGTGAGAGGCCCGAAAAGCGTGCCGCATCATCGCCGCCTGGGCACGACCAATCCGGTTGATGGCCTCCATCTTCGCGTCCTGGGCACGACTGATCTGGTGAAGGGTCTCCATCTTCGTCTCCATCCTCTGCATCATCTGCCTCATCTCCACCATCATGAATGAATCGTGAGAGGCAGGGTGGTTAGGCTGAACAGGTGGGTCAGGCCCAATAGGATGCTGAGGGGGAGCCTAGGGGGCCTGCCTGCGGCGCCTGTGGAGTCGAGGAGGCTGAGGGGCTGGAATGGGAAGACCCTCCTCATCAAGTAGGCAATACTGCCTATAATAAGCAAGATCAATCATCTTGCGTGGAGGCTCTAAGGGTGCTTCAAATGTGTCAACACCAGCCAGCTCACACAAGTAAGTGATGAGGGAAGGGTGCCCAAGAGGAGCCTTCGGATTTGTAGTTTGAGCACACTCGAAAATTTCTCTAGCTATGATCTGCCCCAGACTGATCTACCGGCCCTAGACGATGAAGTAAAGAAGAATGGCCCTGCTAAAGAGGAGATCCGAAACATGGGAGCAAGAAGTGATGTTGGCATGCAGGAGAGTCATCCAGTATTTGTGCACCGGGGTGAGGAGGGAGCGACGGACATAAAGAGGCTTGCCTTGACTATTTCTCTGAAAGCTGCCATCACTTCCTCTCCCAGAAGCATGAGGCTCATTTTCAGGTGGTTCAAAATCGTCGCCTGTCGATGGAGAGGAAATTTGAGCCAATTAGTTTGGATGCACCTGTGTTTCGTGATGAGCTTGAAAGGAGGAACTGGCTGCGTCTCCTCAGCTATCCTGAAGTTGCGATCATTGCCCTTGTTAAGGAATTCTATGCAAATGCTCGCCTTTTTTCTGATGAGGAGGAACCATTCCTTAGCTATGTATGGGGCCGCAGGGTACCCTTTGATGCGGCCACCCTCAACACCTTCTTCAACACCTAGTGGCCTGAGCACCTTGCATCGTGTGAGTTCACCGCTGCTCGTGAGGAGGAGTTTCGAGGCGTTGACGTTGAGGATGTGGAGCGCGTCTTGTGCGTTCCAGATGGCAGCTTTCAGAGAAATAGTCAAGGCAAGCCTCTTTATGTCCGCTGCTTTCTCCTCACCCCGGTGCACAAATACTGGATGACTCTCCTGCATGCCAACATCACTCCTTACTCCCATGTTTCGGATCTCCTCTTTAGCAGGGCCATTCTTCTTTACTTCATCGTCAAGGGCTGGCACATCAGTCTGGGGCAGATCATAGCTAGAGAAATTTTCGAGTGTGCTCAAACTGCAAATCCGAAGGCTTCCCTTGGGCACCCTTCCCTCATCACTTACTTGTGTGAGCTGGCTGGTGTTGTCACGTCTGAAGCACCCTTAGAGCCTCCACGCAAGATGATTGATCTTTCTTATTATAGGCAGTATTGCCTACTTGATGAGGAGGGTCTTCCTATTCCTGCCCCTCAGCCTCCTCGACTCCACAGGCGCCGCAGGCCCCCAGGCTCCCCCTCAGCATCCTATTGGGCCTGACCCACCTATTCAGCCTGACCACCCTGCCTCTCACGATTCATTCATGATGGTGGAGATGAGGTAGATGATGCAGAGGATGGAGACGAAGATGGAGACACTTCACCAGATCAATCGTGCCCAAGACGCGAAGATGGAGGCCATCAACCGGATTGGTCGTGCCCAGGCGGCGATGACGCGACACGCTTTTGGGGCCTCTCACCTTGACTTTATGACTCCAGCCGAGTATAAGGCGTTTGTAGCTTGGCCTGGGGACCAGGCTCCTACTGCTGGAGGACGTGGCTCGTCGTCTGGAGCTTAGGCCATGGAGGAGGATGGTTCTGAGGAGGAGGACTCGGATGCTGGCATTGAGATTATTGAGAATGATGAGGACTCCGAGGAGGGCGTCACTGAGGTGGAGGATGTTGATGATGATGAGGATGACGAGGATGAGGATGATGACTGAAGCTTATGGATCAGGCTCTGTCACTGCATTGCATATTGTGGATACTTTTATTTTTTTGTCATGTTTTTAATTTCAGTTTTATTTTAAAATTCTAGTTCAGTTTCTTTTTTTTAGTGTTTGAACTTGGCTTGATGGTGAGTTTGATGACATTGTTTTGAAATCAAGTACTCTTGGTGATTGTGAAAATTTTGTGTGCTTGCTCGATTTGTGTGATTTCTACGAGATGATAGGATTGAGATGTGAAGATTTGATTGTGGTTGCTCATGATTGTTTGAGATTATGCTAGGTTTTTCTTGTGGTCAAAATGTACAGGCAATAGTGTTTGAAAACAAAAATGTGGAACCCTAAGAAACCTAGTGAGATGTTGTGCCTTAGAATTTTTGTTGAATGATTTCACTTTGGAATCTCAATTGATTTTGCCTGATTGTCTCTATGTGAATCATTTACTTGCATGTTTCATATGATCAAGGCCATCTTGTTCTTCTATCTTGTCGATGTTTTGAACCCGAGAACTACTGTAACCCTATGAACCTGGAAGAAACATTGATCCCATTCTTGAACCTTTTGACCAATATTGAAAACTTTGACCTCCTTACCTTGAGTTAAGTGGAGCATTCATTTTGGTAGAGGAAAATGGTTTAAGTTTGGGGTGGTTGAGGTTACAAAGTCCTTGGTGAGGAAATGGTTCATGTTAGTGTTGAGAACACTTTTGCCATGTTTGTTGATCCCTTTTAAAACCTGACATATTTCTTGTGATTCTTGTTCTGTGAGCACCATGGTTGCAATTTTCTCTGTCAAAGATTCATCTTCTCAAAGTTAATTTTACCATGATGAGCAAGTTTGTTTGGATCCTAACTATCTTGAGTGTTGATTCATTGGAATTGAACTGTCTGTCTAAGCCTTGTTTCACACACTGGCCACTTATATGCTCTCCACTACACAATGCACATTCTTGATGTTGGGCATGTGACACATTTTGGTGCTCTTGCAACTGTGAGACTTTATTCATGAGGATTTCAAGTTGTTGGGTCATGAGTTTATTTTGGGCCAAGATGACATCATGAGACTGGAGTTGTAGGATATCTCTTTGTTGCCCCCTTTCATTCTGTGATTCATTATCATTAGCAGCCATGTTTTCAATGAGCTCCCGGGCTTCCTCTAGGGTCTTCCAACGGATGTTTCCTCCAGATGAGGCATCCAACATCAACTTAGTTTGGGAACCCAGTCCTGTCAAGAACACGTTCAAGACTGTGGGCTCATCAAACCCATGAGTGGGTGTTTTCCTTAGTAGCCCTTTGAATCTTTCCCAAGCTTGACTAAGTGTCTCACTAAAACCCTACTGGAAAGATGAAATCTCTTGCTTCCCTTTTGTTACTTTGGATTGAGGGAAGTATTTGTTGCAAAACTTTGCCACCACATCATCCCATGAAGTGAGGCTATTTTCTCGAAATGAAGTGAGTCACTCCTCGGCGTTGCCTTCGAGAGAGAATGGGAATAGACTGAGCCTTATGAAGTTATCAGGAACATCTTGGAGCTTCACCGTATTGCATATCTCCAAGAAACAGGTAATGTGTTTGAATGGATCTTCATGTGCCAGGCCATGAAATTGCTTGCTCTGCACCAGATGAATGAGAGCAGGCTTCACCTCCATGTTTGGTGCATTGATTTGTGGTTGAGCAATACTATTGAAATGAAACGACCCTGAGAAGGTATTGAAATCCTCCAGAGTGCGTCTAGCTTGCCCATCACCATCACCATTCTTGTTTCCCTTTTTTTGCTTGAGGACAATCAAAGTTTCAAGTTTGGGGTTGTTGATAACGGTAATTTTTACCATTATCTATGGTGCAATTTTCTTACCAAATCAACACTCCTGAAGCTTGAAACGCGCTTGATCCTCTTTTTAATCTAACTTTGTGAATAAATTCAGTTTAGGTTATACACATTAGTTTTCATCACTAATTCCTCAAATTTTGTAGGAACTTTGTTTGCTTTGGAAAGACATTTAAGCTCTTGAAAATGGAGAACCAAGGAAAAGCCTAGAAGATGAAGATTTGAAGATGTTTCTCTGCACAAGTGGCGCCCAGGCGCCCCTAAAGGGCGCCCAGCACCCTTCAATTCGCTGTTTTGGCCATTTGCTCACGCCCAGGCGCCCTTGAGGGGCACCCAGTGCCCTTCAGCTCGCTGTTTTCCCTGATTTGTCACGCCTGGGCACCCCAGAAAAGGGCGCTAGGTGTGACTTTTTGTTGAGTTGGCACCCTAGACCTATAAAAGGCACACAGTTTTCGAGGGTTGCAACTTCTTGGCGGCTAAAGCATTGAAGCATCGTTTGGCACCTCTTGGAGCTGGTTTTGGACTGTGGGAGCTCTGCTTTCCTTCTCCTTGGGTCTCCTTCTACCCCATTTTCATCCATTGTAAGCTCAAGCTCTCCATGACTATGGAGAGCTAAGTTCTTTTATGTTGGGGAATCATGTAAACTATACAAACCTTTTGTAAATGCACTTGTTCTAAATGAAAATATGATTTTCTCATTACTTGTTAGTGTTTATTTCTATGCTTAAAGCTTGTTATGACTTGATCAATCATGGCATGATGTTAGGGATTGCTTAGTATTGGGAAATATTTTGTTAACCCTGAAATGAACATAAACACCTAAAGGAAATAGTGTCTAGGGATAGAGCTAGGACCTTTGGTTGTCTTAAACTTCTTTTCTTAATGCGGGTGAACTTGTTGGGTTGCCAAGGGATTGGGATTTTACAAGTGAACCTAGGCTTTCTCACCAAGGGATTGNNTTTAAGTAACTTAGCTAGTTGACAAGAACAANTTAATGAAGAAGAGTGGTTGTGTGCATTTNCATATGATTGTATAAGTTGAAATCATTCTCCAACATATTCATTCTACATATTCGTTAATCATCTCATTTTCACGTGTTTTGGCCCCAAGTAGTTCAAACCTTTACTTATGCATGACTTTTACTTTCATTGCACAATTTCACACTAAAATTGAATCATTCTTTAGCTTAAATTAGTTAGAAATTATACGATTGTAAAGTAGTGACCGAGTCTCTTGGGAAACGATATCCGGTCTTACCGGTATTACTACTTGAGCGATTTGGTACGCTTGCCAAAGTCCCAACAATGCTAATGCCCGCAATTTTTCTGATAGGGAGGAGCCTTTCCTCAGCTATGTCAGGGGCCGAAGAGTCCCCTTTAATGCTGCCACCATCAACTCATTCTTCAACAATTAGTGGCTTGAGGACATTGCATCTTGTGAGTACACAGCAGGCCGTGCGGATGAGTTTAGGGACGTTGATTTTGCGGATGTGGAGCGCGTCCTATGTGTTCCAAATGGCCACTTTCAAAGAAACAGTCATGGCAAGCCTCTCTATGTCCGATGCTCCCTCCTCACTCCTGTGAACAAATATTCGGTGGCTCTCATGCACGCAAACATCACCCCGTGCTCTCATGTCTCAGATCTCCTCACTAGCCGGGCCATTCTTTTGTACTTCATCCTCCAGGGCCGGCAGATCAGTTTGGGCCAGGTCATTGCTAGCGAAATCTTCGATTGTGCTCATTCTGCTAATCCGAAGGCCCCTCTTGGGCACCCATCTCTCATCACTCACTTGTGTGGGCTTGCTGGGGTTGACACTTCAGAGGCACCATTAGAGCGTCCGCGCAAGATGATTGATCGCTCCTATTACAAGCAGTATTGCTTGCTGGATGAGGAGGGTCTTCCCATTCCTGCGCCTCAGCCTCCTCGACTCCACCAGCGTCGCGGGTAGGCCCACCAGGCTCCCCCTCAGCAGCCCCATGGGCCTGACCAGCCTGCTCAGCCAGACCATCCTGCCTCACACGATTCCTTCATGATGGTGGAGATGCGGCATATGATGCAGCGACTGGAGGCGAAGATAGAGGCCGTTAACCGGATCCGTCATGCCCATGCAGCGATGATGAGGCACGCTTTTGGGGCCTCTCACCTCGATTTCATGACTCCAGCCGAGTATGATGCGTTTATAGCTTGGCCTGGGGACCAGGCTCCCACTGTTGGAGGAGGCGACTCTTCGTCTGGAGCACAGGCCATGGGGGAGGATTGCACTGAGGAGGATGACTCTGATGCTGGGACGAAGATTCTTGAGACTGAGGTGGAGGACGATGTTGATGATGAGGATGACGAGGGTGTTGACTGAGGATTTTGATTTAGCACCGCACCTCATTGTGGAAACTTTTACATTCTGTCTTGTTTTTAAATTCAGTTTTTTTCATTTTAGTTTTAGTTATTATCTCTGACTTTGAACTTGGATAGTTTGATGACTTGTGTGCAATGGTTTGGTTTCTAAGGAACTATGCTTTTGCTTTGTTTAAATTGAAAATCTTATGTTTTTGCTCTGGTTTCATTTGATTGATTTTAGAGATCTTTTGAGATGGTGTTGGTTGAACTTTTAAGTATAGATGGTGGTTGCTCATAAATGCTTTAGATTGATGATTGGTTTTGATTGTGGTCAATATTCTTGGCAATTGTTTGATAGAATTTGAAACTGTGAGTTAACCTGTGAGATGTTGCGCCTCAAATTTATTGTTGAATGCTACCACTTTGGTATCACAGTTGACTTTGCCTGATTGTCTTCTTTTGAACTATTCACTTGCTTATTACAAATGATCAAGGCCATCTTCTCTTCTACTTCTTTTTCATTTTGAGCCAAATAAGTCAATGCCAATCCTTTGAACCCAAAAAGAAAAAGAATTTTCCCATTCCTTGAACCTTGAACTTCATGTGAAAACCCTTGATGTCCTTTCCTTGAGTTGAGTAGAGTATTCATTTCTGGTATAGGAGAATGGTCTAAGTTTGGGGTAGTTGGGAAAATCATGTTACAAAGGAGTATGGAGAAAAACAAGAAAAGAAAGAAAAAGAAAAGATGAAAGAAGAACAAAATCTAGAAAAAGAATACAATGAATGAAAGTTGGAAACTGAGTTGAGAATTGGTTTCAATTGTCTTGGAGGAAAAGAGAGAATGTAGTTATCCTGCTTTGATTTGTCTACTCTCTTAACTCAAGGTGCTTTGTATTAAGAAAAACCAAATTTTGTTCTTAGCTCAACCACAATTCTAACCTAAAAAAGTCCTTGTGATGATAATGTGCATGTGAATGTGTTTGATTTGGAATGAAATGAAAGGCAAGGTTGATTTGTGTGACATTGTGATAGTAGAGTGAAAACAACACCTCCTCATACACCATTCAGCATGAGTGAAACACTTATTTTGGTGAGGAAAGGTTCCATGCTATTCAGGAAAACATTTTGCCATGTTTGTGGATCCCTTATGAAGCCTCTACGTCTGTCTTGAAAAACTTATTCTGTGAGCACCATAGTTTAAGCTTGATTGGCCGGCTACATTAGCTCTTGTTAGATCTTCTCACGATGAGCAACATGTTTGATTGACTTATCTGATTGAAATTGCTTCCTTGAGCTGCTTGACCGTTGTGACTGAGTTGTTTGTTTAAACCAAGTTCCCTTTTTGCTTGAGGACAAGCAAAGTTTCAAGTTTGGGGTTGTTGATAACAGTAATTCTTACCATTATATATGGTGAAATTTTCTTACCAAATCAACTCTCCTGAAGCTTGAAACACGCTTAATCCTCTCTCTAATCTAGCTTTGTGAATAAACTCACTTTAGGTTACACTAATTAGTTTTCATCACTAATTACTCAAATTTCGTAGGAACTTTGTGTGCTTTGGAAGGACATTCAAGCTATAAAGAGTGGAGAACCAAGGAAGAACTTAAAAGATGAAGTTTAGAAGAAGTTTGCTGCAAAAGTGGCGCCCACCCTGAGGGCGTTGGGCGCCCTTCAATTCGCACATTTTGGCAATTCTCCATGCCCAGGCGCCCTTAAAGGGCGCCCAGCGCCCTTCAGCTCGCACTTTTTCTTAATTGTTGGTGCCTAGGCACCCTTTGATTTGCTGTTGGAGCTTAATTGATGGCGCCTGGGCACCTCACAAAAGGGCGTTGGGCGTGAATTTTTGCTGACTTGGCACCCTAGACCTATAAAAGGCACACAGTTTACGAGGGTTGTATCTTTTTGGCGGTTGAAGCTCAGAAACACCATTTTGGACCTCTAGGAGCAGGGATTTAGTGCTTCCGGTTGATGAATGCTACAATTGGGGAAGGGTTTGGTCGTGAGATTGGAGCAGTGGCCAAGAGGTGAAGAGTATTGGGGTTTTGTGGAAGTTGAGACGAAGCAATGAGTGGTGGTTGTGGAGGGCCGTGAGTGGTGATGAGAGTGTGAGGAATTGGAAGAGTGATTGGCGGGTTTTGGTGGAAGAAGTGAATGAAAAGTGGAGAGGTTGGGGGAGAATGAGGCTGCGAAAGAGATATTGGAAGTGGGAGGTTGTGTGGGCAAGGGTGGTTGTGTCTATTCGTGGTAACAGAGTGAGTGGCAGAGTGGGGTTTGAGTGGAGAATGAAAAGGGGAGAGAATGAGAGTTAGGGTTTTGTGATAGAATGAGAATTGGGATAGTGGGGGGCGCATGTGGGGCGCTAGGGTTAGGTGTTTAGGAAAAAGGAAATTGAAATGGGCCAAGGCTGTGCATCCCAAACCCAACTCAGAATTCAAATCTCTGCAACTTTCACACTGGGGCGCCTTCTGGAGGGGCTTGGGCGTGACAAATTAGCTGAGAATGCAGCAAAAAAGGGCGTTGGGCACCCTTTGGGGGCGTTGGGGCGCAACTTCTGCAGCAAAGCAAACCTAATATCAGTGAAAATTGGCGCTGGGCGCCCCTAAAGGGCGCCCAGTGCCAATTCTGCAGAATTGCTGTAGAATTCTACAGACTTGAAACTTGATTACTCAACTTTGACTTTTGGGTTTTAGCACTTCTATGACACTCAATTCAGCCCAGATCAATATGTTTCCAAACTTGCTCAAATCCTTAAGGAGTTAAATTGAGTGCAAGAATGCCAAATCAAGGGTCCACTTTCAAAACTACCTAATTCTCCAACTTAAGGGTCATTTATTACAACAAAGGCACTTAAAGCTTATCTAAACTCATCAACCCAAATTAGAACATACACCAACACACCAGCACACATCAAAACTGGTTGAGACACTCTTATTCATATCAAATGGCTTCAACACTCAACATTTCACCAATGCACACAAAAACTTCAAGAAAAAAACACATTTCCTAAAACAACTAATTTGCACTAAGAACACATCAAACCAACTTCAAACAATCAAAACACAACAAAATCACAACATAACGCAAGAGAAGGGATAGAAAACTAGGTTGCCCCCCAACACCGTTATGCTCAAGGGTCAGCAAGATGGATAATTGTGGTGAGACGTTGAATCTCACCACCCAAGTAGTGTTTCAAACACTGACCATTTACCACCCAACTTCTCTCAGGATCATCAGAGGAGGGATCAATCAATTCAATGGCTCCATGTGGTTTTACTTCCTTGATGGTGAACGGTCCAGACTACTTTGACTTCAGGTTGCCTTGAAAGATCTTGAATCTAGAATTGAAGAGAAGAACTTGTTGACCAGATTGAAAGTCTCTCTTAAGAAGTTTCTTGTAATGATACAACTTGACTTTTTCCTTATAATTCTTGGAGTTGTCATAAGTTGTTATTCTCATCTCTTCCAACTCTTGAAGTTGTAGTTTCCTCTTCTCTGCAAACAAGGTAGGATCAAAGTTTAGAAACTTTAAAGCCCAATAAGCTTTATGTTCCATCTCCACTGGCAGATGACAGGCTTTTCCCACAAGTGTCTTCAATGCAGTCCTGTAGGCCCATAAAGCATTATCCAACTTTGTTGACCAGTCTTTTCTTGAAGAAGAAATTGTTTTCTCAAGAATCCTCTTAATCTCTCTATTTGAAACCTCGGCTTGGTCGTTGGTCTGAGGATGGTATGGGGAAGCGACCTTGTGTCTCACTAATTAGAACTCTAGGCGCCCCAAAACTTGAGAAAATATTCCTTTTTAGGAATTTGATGACAGTGTTGGCATCATTCTTTTAGCATGTTACTGCCTCCACCCACTTGCTGACATAGTCCACTACAACTAGAATGTACTCAATATTATATGAAGGAGGTAGGGGACCAACAAAATCAATTTCCCAACAATCAAAAACCTCAACTTCAAGAATATTCTACAGTAGCATTTCATGCCTTCTTGAGATGGTACCAACTCTTTGGCACTTATCACAACTCTTTGCATGAGCATAAGCATCTTTGAAGATTGTAGGCCAATAGAATCCAGATTGCAAAACCTTGGCAGTTGTTCTTTCAACTTTAAAATGTCCACATATGGCGAATTGTGACAATGCCATAAGATTTCTTCTGCTTCTTCTGCAGTAACACACTGCCTCAACAGACCGTCAGCACCTAATTTGAAGAGATAAGGGTCATTCCAAACAAATTGTTTAGCATCATTTAAAAATTTCTTCTTTTGTTGCCATGACAGATCATCGGGAGGATCCCTACAACTTTGAAATTGGCTATGTCTGCAAACCATGGTCTCTATTGCACCATCATCAAGTTCTCATCACAAAACTCTTCAGAATTTCTCTCTCCTTAGTGGTAACTTCTTCATTAACAAGCCTAGAGAGATGGTCAGCAGTGAAATTTTCACTTCCTTTTTTATCTCGGATCTCTACATCAAACTCTTGAAGTAGAAGAACCCATCTTATCAATCTGCGTTTAGAGTCCGATTTGGTCAACAAGTACTTAATTGCAGCATGGTCCGTGTAAATGATGACTTTTGAACCAATGAGATAAGGTCAGAACTTCTCCAAAGCATACATTATTGCCAGAAATTCTTTCTCAGTTGTGGCATAATTGAGTTGAGCTCCATTTAGAACTTTGCTGGCATAGTAAATGGCATGAAAGATCTTTACTCTTCTCTGGCCAAGGACAACCCTTATAGCATAATCACTGGCGTCACACATCAATTCAAACTCTTGCTCCCAATTGGGAGCTATGATCACTAGGGCTGAAATGAACTTGTTGTCAACACCAAATTTCGTCCGGGTAATTAAATAGTAAAACTTGTTTTCATTTTCATCTTATTTTTATTTTCATTTTATTTTAGTTTCATTTTTTTTACCTTTTATTTAGTATTTGTTTAGTCTTTTTGCTTTTATTATTTAATTTTATTTTCTAAAAAAAAAAGAAAAAAAGAAAAGCAAAACAAAAAAAAAAGAAAAAGAAAAAAGAAGAAAAAAAAAGAAAAAAAAAGAAAAAAGAAAATATTAAAAAAAAGGAAAAAATGTGAAGGCGGCACCGTAGTAATTTAAACACACTTTTTCATGCCAAGGTTTGCTCCAGAATTTCATTTTCCCATCATCAATTTATGCTATGATGAATTAAAAATAAGAAAAGGAAAAAAAAAGGGAAATGAAGAAGTGAAGTGTACGGTGACTGAAATTTTCAATTGCAAAGAAGTGATACATATTGAAGAAGCGCTGAATCACTTGGGCAAAAAGAAAAATGGTCACGGCCCATGGGTATTATTTTCAGAGAGAACCCTCTCCAGCGTAAAAAAAAAAAAAAAAAAAAAAGAGGGTGCTGCATCAGGGGTTGCACGTCCAGCAATTTACTGTCACGGCCTGAACACGTTCAAGTGGACAACACGGAGGGGACACACAAAATTTGATTTTCAATTGGAGAAATGGGAAGCAGCACAGCACGAGATGATGGCAAGAAGTTACGTCCAGGGAACACGTACAAACAATGACCCCTCTCCTATGCCTAACCCATAACCACCCACACCACATAACAGAAAAGATTCCCCTAACACACACGCGCCCCTCTTGACCCTACCTCTCTACTCACATTCACCCCCATCATTTTACAGTAGCTGGATACACGGTGACGCATCAACACAATTTTTCGAATCCATCACCCTGTAACTACCCAATCAGATTTTCCTTTTTCGTTTTCCAATTCCTCACCTCCGAATTGGAGCTGACCAAAAAACTCCATCNCCATCACTGTTAGGATCATCATCCATTCACATCCGNAACCACCCCAACCACATTTCCTTTTTCACTACCAATTCCTCCCTCTCGACACTGATTGTTCATTTCCTCATCCCATCATCATCATTCATCCTTGACTAACTTCCTCCATCAATGAAATACAAAACAAAAGAAAAAAACAGAGAAGAACCAATCAAGCACAGATGCTCCCCTCCATCTTCTTCAACACCTGAAAACAGAGAAACTCATTCACTACCTCTATCACGTTTTCCATCATCATTCACACATCGGGACCCTCATCCTCAACCCTCAACAATCCTAAAATTGCTACACACAACACTGGAACACAATGTGCTGTCACGCTCCACACTAAGAAACCCATTAGAGGGCGAGCCGGGGAGGGAACCAATCTTCACTGCTCCTAACGGTTGTTGTCGGCGGCGGCGACATCCAAATCCTCTGATGACAGCGGTTTCGAGTTCGAGAACAAGAAAAAGGTTCGTGTGATGTCTTCGGAGAAGGTCGGTGTCGCCGGTAATGGTGAGACGGCGAACCTCGACGGCCACGTATGGTGGCGGTTCGGTGGCTGGCCCTGGTGGCGGTGGAAGGTGCGGCGCGCAAAGAGGAGAAAGCTTCCTCGGGCTGGCGTTTCCCTCGTTGGCAACGTTTCCGGTGCGGCTTTAGCCAGCCATGGAGGGGGCGAATGGGGGCGGCCATCTTGGAAGCTAGAACGGCCTGCGGTGGCCGACGGTAGGAATGACCTCTCTAGGTTTTCGCTCAGATGGGATCGGGGTATCCTTGTGTTGAATGCACACAATGGGGGTAATCTGATAGAACCCCCAATTTTTCAAATTAGGTTAAGAGGCTTTGGGCTTGGCTGGTGGGCCGCCTCCTCTTTCTTCCCTGCACCCCTCGTCTACTATTCACACCACCATTCCCTGCAAACGAGAAAAGAGGCCTTAAGCCTGACCAGCGAATATCCAGTGGCACCCCCCAACTTTACAGCTGCACCCCTGTCTTTAGGCCTGACCAACAACTACTACATGACACCTCAACTTCACTCCTGCCATCCTACCTTGGGCCTGGACAGGCTATTTCGTGTTGCACTGCCAATTTAATAATTACACCCCTGGCAGTCTCAACCCTGCTGTGCACCCCTGGTTTTTAATTTCTGCTTCTCACTCTTATTGGGCTTGTTGAACTGTTTTATTTTTATTGTCTTTGCTTTTATTATTATGTTTATTTGACATTTGTTTTATTATTATTTGTTTGTTATACTCATTTGTGAATAAAAAAATAATAGATAATAAAAATTAAAAAATAATAATATCAAAAAATGTGTTTTAAAGGTTTAAGCACGTGTGTGATCGCACGCATCGTCCTCGTGCTAAGACCTTTTCTTCCTTTTATAAAAATCAATAAAAATTGTTTTGAAGGTTTAAGCACATGTGTGATCGCATGCATCGTCCTCGTGCTGAGACCTTTTCTTCCTTTTATAAAAAATCAATAAAAATCTTTTTGAAAAGGTTTAAGCACACGTGGGACCGCTCGCGTAGGTCTTGTGCTGAAAATCTTTTCCTTCTCTTTTACAAAAAATCAAATAAATATATTTTGAAAAGGTTTAAGCACACGTGCGACCGCTCGCGTAGGCCTTGTGCTGAAAATCTTTTCCTTCTCTTTCACAAAAATCAAATAAAAAATNATATTTTGAAAAGGTTTAAGCACACGTGCGACCGCTCGCGTAGGCCTTGTGCTGAAAATCTTTTCCTTCTCTTTCACAAAAATCAAATAAAAAATATTATTTTAAGGGTTCTAGCGCATGTGTGATCGCACACATCGTCCTTGTGCTAGAAAACTATTTCCTTTCTATAAATAAAATTAAAAAATAATGTTTTAAAGATTCTCAACACGTGTGTGATCGCACGCATCGTCCTTGTGCTGGGATCTTTCTTCCTTTTACAAATTAAAAAATAATATTTTAAGGATTCTAGCGCATGTGTAATCGCACGCATCGTCCTTGTGCTAGAAGACCTTTTATTTTTCTTACATAAAAATTACAAAAAAAATACTAAAACATCCTTTTTCAAACCACAAGTAATCTTTCTAAAGAACAATGTAACCTTGATTTCTCATTTTGAATGAGAATACGTAGGAGCAAGGTAAATCCTTGTCGGGCCCAAAAAACTAAAAATATATTTTTGTTTCTTTATATCGTTATTCTTGGGATAGTCAAACATTTTGCAAACCACATCTTTATTCGCGCATTTAACTAAAGGTACTGCCTTCGGGCAGACGTTGTAGGGTGCTAACACCTTCCCTACGCGTAACCGACTCCCGAACCCAATCTTTGGTTTTCGTGGACCGTGTCTTCTCTTTATGGTTTTTTCCATAGTTTTCCAGAATAAACTATGGTGGAGACTCCAAAACTTTCTTAAACATTTTTTTCTTTTTGGATCGTCCTCTCGTCGCGATTTCGGTTGCGACAGATGGCGACTCCATTAGGGAGTGCTAGAAAGTCGAGCCATTTAATTAGATGCGCGAATTCGATGTGGTTTTGCTTTGTGTTTTTGTTCCCTTTTCTTTATCTATGCTTGGTATTTGGAATAACTGCATGTGAATTGTGGGATATTGAACCCTAGGGTAGAAAACATGCTTATATCTGCCTGGGAAGTTTTCTGGTTGTTTTGCAGGTGAGGGTTTGGGTGCATTGCATTCTCCCTTCACACACACACACACACACACATTATGCATCTATTGAGTGTGGCCTTATACCTAGGTCTGAGCGTAACTTAGAATTAGAGGAGTTGTATAGCGGTGTCACTCTGGGATGTACTTCCTGTTTGGCTATCGTGAGAACTCCAGCTAGAGTCTGTTCTCTTCATTTGTGTCTTCACATCTAGTTGATTACTCGACTGTTGTGGAGATGCTTTGAAGGGGGCCATATCTCTAGTGACCATTGACCTTTAGGCTCAGGGAACTATCCTGGTGAGATTGCATATACTTGACCTTAAATCTAAAATGTTGAACCTTCACTAGGGCACAAAGGGAGATGTGTGCAGTCTTATAACCCTCATTTTTGCTTAATAAAATCAAGCACCTTGTACATATCACTACATTGTTTGTTTTCTTTCTTTCTTTGTTGCTCATGTTTTTATGGTCTTGTCAAATTTTATGGGTTCTAGTTAAGAAATTATAAAGTCGTGATTACGGTAAAAATGGAATTTAACATGGGATTTTGAGTCAAGGGGCATTCGAGTTTGGACTTTTTGAAGAAAAGCATGCACATTGAGGCCAAGGGGGGCAGTATCAATCACTTGAGGAATCTGATGAGAAAAAGATAACCCTGAAAGATGCCTTCAAGAACGGATATAAGATTTTGTCAAGCCTGTCAGAGTGGAGGAATTTGGGCAAATCTTAGATACACCTCCCGAAGTTGGAGAGTATATTCATACTTAAGGGTGCAACAAGGGACCTTCCTCAAGGATACTTATGGTGGTTCTTGCATTGATTGACCGAGGAGGAAAAGTGGGAAACATTCGTGAATGTACTAACTCTGAGAATCCATTCACTATTAGCCTAGCTGAAACTTATAGACCCTCGGTCAATGTTGTGAGCCAAGGAGAAGGAAGATGTTACGCTGTTTACCGATGTCGTATGTGTGCTTCATTTCTCGCATGAGTAAGGGCGCTTTGAATGCCACATGTCCCTTAGGAACTACTGCAATGTAAACCAAAGATGAAAAGGGCAAATGAATGAGCTCAACTATATGCAAGCTTAGAGGAGGGAAAGTGTAAATGGCGTATCTCTTGGCAGCAAATATCATGTATCACACGTCGTTGCGAGAATTACCCTAATGTCCCCCTCATGGGTATCCATTGTTGTGTATGTGTTAACAAAAAAAAAATATAGAAAAAAGGAACAAAAGAAAGAAAAAAAAGTACAAAAAAAAAAGAGAGAAAAAAAAAAAGAAGAAAAAATAATTTGGGTATCCTATGAGAGGGTCGCCAACACTTGCATCTCTTACCACATTGCAAATCTTCTGAGGAAGAGACCTTTACTGAAATGCTTCATGCTAGGGACACTTGGGGAAACGTTGTTCGCTTGGAGAGATGCCCGAGATCATGGACTATTAGTGAAAGATTCCCTTAGCCAAATTGATCAAGAAGAGGGTTAAGACAATCAAGTTGCCATTCAAGTTAATTTCTCCTTACCTAAACTGCGAGAAACAAGTTCATAATGCTAAGCAGTGGGTGAGAGCAGTAGTGGCAAAATTGAAGGAGGAACGACGTCTTCGAGCTAAAAAAAAGAAGGAATAAAAAAGGTGGTGATTCAGAAGAAAGAGTATGTTGTTGAACAAAGGGCGAGATACAAAGTTCGAAGAGAGGCCTAAGATCATGGACCATTAACGAAAGATTTCCCTTAGCCAGATTGATCACAAAGAGGGTTAATACAGTCAAGTTGTCATCCAAGTTAATTTCTCCTGACCCAAATTGTAAAAAATAATTTCACGATGCTGAGCAGCATGTGAAAGCAACAGTGGCAAAAAAAATGGAGAAAGAATGTTGGCATCGAGCTAAAAAGGAGACATCAAAAGTTGACAATTCAAATGAAGGAACATGTTATTGAACAAGGGCGAATTGAAAGTGAAGCCTCTCACAACTAGTTTCCCTTACCAATGAAGTCATTGAAAACGTTCCTAAGTCATTAGCCGAGGCTGAGTCTGCATTGCCGATACTTTAGCCCGCTTAAGGGGATTGAAACATTCCTCAATTGCTGCAAGAAATCAATGGGAGAAATGAAAAATCCGATGGTTAAGGCCCCAGGGTAGTTGACCAAGTCTTCATATGCCTCACATTTTGTGAACTTTTGAATGATGGGCCATCCTATTGACTCAGTCTTGTGTTAATTTCCAAATTATACCGGGGCAATCTTTTCATGGCTTTATAATTTCTGACTAGAGCATTTGAACTACATGGTCTTCTCTTTTTCTTTTCATTTTTATTTTCTTTTTGTTTCATCTAATAAAATTTAAAAAAAAATAAAAAATAAAAATTCAAG
>NC_028358.1:6952641-7019360 GCF_000741045.1 Vigna radiata var. radiata
TGAAAAGTTGATATCCAACAATTGAAGGGGCAAATGAGCCAAGCCTTAGAGGCCCTGAATGCCTTACAGGGAATTGGAGATTCCTGTGCACCTCAGCCTCAACACAAAGATCGAGAGGCCCAAAATTTCTTCCCCTAAATTACACTTCACCCTCAGAAGCGTACTTGGGGCAAGTTCACACTCGAAAGGCCGAAGATAACGAAGTTGAAGTGGAAAACAAGCTTGGGCAACCACTTTCATGGTGCCTAGGAAAGGCTTTAATCAAGTATTGTGAGCATGACGATGACAAGGCAATCTGAGTTGAAATATTCTTTCCCTGTTTGCACACCAGTGGATGTTGAGGTTGACAGGGGTAAATTTGAAATGCTGAAAAAGGATAACAGCCATAGAAGGTGAATGAAACGCTAAGTCTGAAAATGTTGTAGAGCTATGCTTAGTCCCAGATGTGGTGATATCTCCCAAAGTTTAAATTATCCAGAGGGACCGCTTGTCTTATAAGCCACCTCATGGCGTATAGGAAGAAAATGGTCGTTCATGCATGTGATGAAAGGTTGCTAATTCATTCCTTTCAAGGTAGATTGTCTGACATGACATTAATTGGGGCAATCATCTTGAACCTTAGTGCATCCAGTATTGGGAGGATCTGGTGGATGCTTTCTTGAAGCATTTCGAATATAACACGAATGTGACATCTCATGGATTACAACTACAGAGTATGGTGAAAAAGCAGTCAAAATCATTCAAAGAGTATACCCAAAGGTGGAAACAATGTTGCTCAAGGAAAGTCTATTATGAGTGATAATGAGATGGTTGACACATTCCTAAATACTCTGCGATCACCCTTCTATGAGACCATGGTGAACAGTGTTCCTCAAACTTTGTAGACCTGAGGATACTTGAAGAAAGAATTGAAGTTAGTGTGAGGATTGGAACGGTCACGCAAGGTCATACCATGATAGCAAATAGGAACAAGTCGGGTTTAAGCTTGCGAAGAGAAGAAAGCAAAGAGTTTAATCACCTCCTATCGCTTAAATCCCGTTGGCCTACCCTTCACTTGAAACAATTGCAAGACAAATGGGATACTTGATCCAAACTCAACTTCTCACTAAGCCGTTGGGCAGGAAAATGTTTGTTCAAGAGAAAAGGCTGCGAGCTTCACTCCTATACATATGACTTAAGCAACGTTGCTTCCAAGTCTGCTTTAAAAAGGCCTTGTCTCTAATTGTTACATGAAGCCTTTAGACCCTCAATACTTCAAGACTCACGATACGAAAGGTATTTACCATGAAGGGGCTATCGGTCATTACACCAAAAGTGTCTGTTGTCAAGCGCAAAGACAAGTTTTGATCGATTCAGAATTATTAAGGTGTAAAGAAAGTCAACCCAACACTGAGGCAAGGCTTGAGAACATCTCTACAAATGCTATGAAACAATGATGCGGGCTCTAGAAACACATAAGAAAACATAAGTCATCGTACAAGTGAATTTGATGTTGTGAAGTATCTTGCCAAGAGATTTGTGTTCGTTGATATCGCGCCGTCATCCATGACTTTCAATGCGAACTTTCTCTACAGGGTTTCTCCAAGTAGTGCTGGAAATCGAGTTCTGAAAGGGTATTGTGAAAAAAAAAAAAGAAAAAAAAATTGAAAAAATGATAGCGATCTTGAGTCATTTGTCTTTCTTGCAAATCTTCAAACTCTTGTTTTTGGAAAATAGCAAAAAAAAAAAGAGAATAAAAAAAAGATGAAAAAATGGCAATAAAACAACAAAAGTTGCAGTGTCAGACTTTTCCGAGGTCAAATGTTAAATCAAAAATAACAATTTTGACGTTTCTCTCAAGACGTTTGTGCACATGCTGTTTGAAAACCTCCACCCTTCACTTTTCCAAGATAAAGGATTTCCTCTCAACAAACATCATCGCTGCCCTCAATAAAAAAGTAAACCTTTTCACTGGGGCAGATTGGCTTGGCCAAAATTTTTCTCGCTTGCGCTAGTAGGGTGATCCCCGAATCCATTGAGACAAAATAAAAAATATAAGGCAAAAAAAAACATATAAAAAAAAGAAACTTTCAAAAAGAGAATAAGCCCACTAGATTGAAAACCCGAAAGGGCGGTCTAGAAAGAGGAAGAAAAAAGAAAAATGACTAATGCTGAGTTCATCTAGTCGCAAAATTAATCTTTTGAAATAAAGCAATCAGAGTTCAAAATGATGTGTGGCCTTCTTGTCTTAATCTAAAAAACAAAAAAAATATATCCATTGTCACCCCTTTTGAGCCAAAAATAATTTCTTTTTCAAAATTATCCCCAAGCAAGGGTTATCATCAGGTAGGAGTCAACTTATGTTGAAAATGAAGAGCATGCAATGAACAAACAAAGAGAATTCATCAAGAAAAGTGAATAAAAAACGAAAGAAAAACAAAAAGAACAACAAAAGAAATCACAAAGTGATGTTGAACAAAGAATGAAAATCAAAGTTCAAGATAAAAAAACAAAGTGCTCAAAATGTCAAATAGTTGATGCAATGCCTAGATGACAACCCTTGTTTCCAAAAAATATAACCACAAACATTCATTTGGGCCTTTATATCCTTTCTTTCAATACCTTTTAGCCCTTAGCCACGTTACAAGCTTAATAAAGTCCACGCAGATTGGATAATGTTTGCTAAAGTTTTCATAAAGCTTAATTTCGCGCTAAGGAGAAATGACTTTCAATGTGTCGAAAAAAAGAGAGAAGAGAAAAAAAGAAAAAAAAAAAGGGAGAAAAAAAGTAATGTCTCAGGAAGAGGGGATCTTCTTACCATCTAACCAAAAGCATGCAAAAGAAAATCAAACCAATTGGGGGCCACCCTTTTAGCCGATCCTGTACATGTCCACTACCTCTTCCAAATTGAACCCCTTGCCGAAGAAAAACTGGGGCAACTTTGTGAACCTCACACGAATTTTTCATCAACCCATACCACGATAAAAAAAAACTGGGGCAGCTTTTCAAGTCTCACACAAAATTTCATCAATCCATAATCCCATGACTGGGATAACTTTGCAAGTCTCACTTGATTTTGTGTCACCCTATTTTTCATGGATCCAAACCCTAGCTCATTTTCCAAAACACAAAACGGGGCAAAATTTTTGATATATTGTGTTTCGTCTTGACACTCACATATTACGTCTCCTTTGAGGATTGAAGTACCCATGTGTTGGTTGCACTCTTCCAAACCATTCCAAATGACTCTCATTCTCTTCAAAATCCTCCTTTTGCCAATAAATTCAAGCATGTGTGCATTGATGTCAAGAAAGAAAAAGTCAAACATATAATCATATCTAGCATTAGACCTTGGATGTATGACATTACTCAGATTTCACAAAATCTTGACAATAAAGACCAGTTTGATAATTGCAAGTGAGATGACTGACTCAAGCAAAGAGAAATGAAAAAATGCAAATGTTTTTCATCAATTCATAAAAAGAATTTTTTTTTTCAGATCGAAACCCTCTTCATTCACATGAATGGTTATCGAATCCTTCTTCCTCAAAAATACAAAAAGAATAACATTCAGATTTTCTCTTTCAAGCCATATTGTTTCAAAAATCAAATTTCTATCAAAATTGCAAAACATTTCACAAAATTATGAATTTCAAAATTTCATAAGCCCAGTTTCATCTGGCCATTTCAAAATTTCAAAAGCCCAGTTTTATCTGGCCATTTCAAGGTTTCATAAGCCCAGTTTCTACACTGGCCCCTAAGCCCAGTTTCACCTGGCCCATAAGCCCGGCTCGCCTGGCCCATAAGCCCAGCTCGCCTGGCCCATAAGCCCAGTTTTGTCTGGCACCCAAAGCCCAACTCGCCTGGCACCTCAAGCTCAAGTTTTTCTTTCTGTTATCGGTCCTCTGTGAGGCAATGGTCGGATTTAAATTTTTGTTCTGCGAGTTTGGCCCTCTACGAGGCAATGGCCAAATCCAGGTTTTAGTTTTCTGTTATCGGCCCTCTGCGTGGCAATAGTCGGATTTAAATTTCTGTTCTGTGAGTTTGGCCCTCTGCGAGGCAATGGTCAAATCCAGGTTTTAGTTTTCTGTTATCGGCCCTCTGCGTGGCAATGGTCGGATTTAAATTTCTGTTCTGTGAGTTTGGCCCTCTGCAAGGCAATGGTCAAGTCCAGGTTTTAGTTTTCTGTTATCGGCCCTCTGCGTGGCAATGGTCGGATTTACATTTCTGTTCTGTGAGTTTGGCCCTCTGCGAGGCAATGGTCAAGTCCAGGTTTTAGTTTTCTGTTATCGACCCTCTGCGTGGCAATGGTCGGATATAAATTTCTGTTCTGTGAGTTTGGCCCTCTGCGAGGCAATTGTCAAATCCAGGTTGTTGTTTTCTGTTATCGGCCCTCTGCTTGGCAATGGTCGGATTTAAATTTTTGTTTTGTCGCTTTGGCCCTCTGTTAGGCAATGGTCATTTGGTCGTGATTTGTTTAATTTTTGTTCGCTTTCTCTTTTGAAACCCAGATGAAATTAGTGTTTCTATCTTTACTTAGCTTTTACTCAGATAATACGAAAATGTCAAATTTTCATATTGTCCAGTAAATCTAAGTAAAGAGGGGCAGCTGTCAATACCCAATTTCGTCCGGGTAATTAAATATTAAAACTTGTTTTCATTTTCATCTTATTTTTATTTTCATTTTATTTTAGTTTCATTTTTTTTTTACCTTTTATTTAGTATTTGTTTAGTCTTTTTGCTTTTATTATTTAATTTGATTTTCTAAAAAAAAAGAAAAAAAGAAAAGCAAAACAAAAAAAAAAGAAAAAGAAAAAAGAAGAAAAAAAAAGAAAAAAGAAAATATTAAAAAAAAGGAAAAAAGGTGAGGGCGGCACCGTAGTAATTTAAACACACTTTTTCATGCCAAGGTTTGCTCCAGAATTTCATTTTCCCATCATCAATTTATGCTATGATGAATTAAAAATAAGAAAAGGAAAAAAAAAAGGGAAATGAAGAAGTGAAGTGTACGGTGACTGAAATTTTCAATTGCAAAGAAGTGATACATATTGAAGAAGCGCTGAATCACTTGGGCAAAAAGAAAAATGGTCACGGCCCATGGGTATTATTTTCAGAGAGAACCCTCTCCAGCGTAAAAAAAAAAAAAAAAAAAAAAGAGGGTGCTGCATCAGGGGTTGCACGTCCAGCAATTTACTGTCACGGCCTGAACACGTTCAAGTGGACAACACGGAGGGGACACACAAAATTTGATTTTCAATTGGAGAAATGGGAAGCAGCACAGCACGAGATGATGGCAAGAAGTTACGTCCAGGGAACACGTACAAACAATGACCCCTCTCCTATGCCTAACCCATAACCACCCACACCACATAACAGAAAAGATTCCCCTAACACACACGCGCCCCTCTTGACCCTACCTCTCTACTCATATTCACCCCATCATTTTACAGTAGCTGGATACACGGTGANGCATCAACACAATTTTTCGAATCCATCACCCTGTAACTACCCAATCAGATTTTCCTTTTTCGTTTTCCAATTCCTCACCTCCGAATTGGAGCTGACCAAAAAACTCCATCGCCATCACTGTTAGGATCATCATCCATTCACATCCGTAACCACCCCAACCACATTTCCTTTTTCACTACCAATTCCTCCCTCTCGACAATGATTATTCATTTCCTCATCCCATCATCATCATCCATCCTTGACTAACTTCCTCCATCACAGAAATACAAAACAAAAGAAAAAAGCAGAGAAGAACCAATCAAGCACAGATGCTCCCCTCCATCTTCTTCAACACCTGAAAACAGAGAAACTCATTCACTACCTCTATCACGTTTTCCATCATCATTCACACATCGGGACCCTCATCCTCAACCCTCAACAATCCTAAAATTGTTACACACAACACTGGAACACACTGTGCTGTCACGCTCCACACTAAGAAACCCATTAGAGGGTGAGCCGGGGAGGGAACCAATCTTCACTAATGTGTTTTAAAGGTTTAAGCACGTGTGTGATCGCACGCATTGTCCTCGAGCTAAGACCTTTTCTTCCTTTGATAAAAATTAATAAAAATTGTTTTGAAGGTTTAAGCATGTGTGTGATCGCATGTATCGTCCTCGTGTTGAGACCTTTTCTTCCTTTTATAAAAAATCAATAAAAATTGTTTTGAAAAGGTTTAAGCACACGTGCAACCGCTCGCGTAGGCCTTGTGCTGAAAATCTTTTCCTTCTCTTTGACAAAAAATCAAATAAAAATATTTTGAAAAGGTTTAAGCACACGTGCGACCGCTCGCGTAGGCCTTGTGCTGAAAATCTTTTCCTTCTCTTTCACAAAAATCAAATAAAAAATATTATTTTAAGGGTTCTAGCGCATGTGTGATCGCACACATCGTCCTTGTGCTAGAAAACTATTTCCTTTCTATAAATAAAATTAAAAAATAATGTTTTAAAGATTCTCAACACGTGTGTGATCGCACGCATCGTCCTTGTGCTGGGATCTTTCTTCCTTTTACAAATTAAAAAATAATATTTTAAGGATTCTAGCGCATGTGTAATCGCACGCATCGTCCTTGTGCTAGAAGACCTTTTATTTTTCTTACATAAAAATTACAAAAAAAATACTAAAACATCCTTTTTCAAACCACAAGTAATCTTTCTAAAGAACAATGTAACCTTGATTTCTCATTTTGAATGAGAATACGTAGGAGCAAGGTAAATCCTTGTCGGGCCCAAAAAACTAAAAATATATTTTTGTTTCTTTATATCGTTATTCTTGGGATAGTCAAACATTTTGCAAACCACATCTTTATTCGCGCATTTAACTAAAGGTACTGCCTTCGGGCAGACGTTGTAGGGTGCTAACACCTTCCCTACGCGTAACCGACTCCCGAACCCAATCTTTGGTTTTCGTGGACCGTGTCTTCTCTTTATGGTTTTTTCCATAGTTTTCCAGAATAAACTATGGTGGCGACTCCAAAACTTTCTTAAACATTTTTTCTTTTTGGATCGTCCTCTCGTCGTGATTTCGGTTGCGACACTTGTTCTTCAAGATTTCAAATGACTTTAGGCATTCATCATCCATATCAAAGGGCGTGTCCTTCACAAGGAGATTGCTTAAAGGTTTAGCAATCTTGGAGAATTCTTTGATAAATCTTCTATAAAAACCAACATGCCCAAGAAAACTTCTTATACCTTTCACATTTGTCGGTGGAGGAAGTTTTTCAATGACTTCCACCTTAGCTTTATCTACCTCAATCCCCTTGGATGATATCTTGTGCCCAAAACAATGCCTTCGGTTACCATGAAGTGACATTTCTCCCAATTAAGGATTAGATTGGTTCGGACACATCTTTTCAACACTATTTCAAGATTTGCCAAACATCTGTCAAAAGAGCTTCCAAACACAGAGAAGTCATCCATGAAGAATTCTATACACTTCTCCATAAGATCGGAGAATATGGCGTGCATGCATCCTTGGAACGTAGCTGGGGCATTACAAAGCCCAGATGGCATCTTCTTGTAAGCGAATATCCCAAAGGGGCATGTGAAAGTCGTCTTCTCCTGATCTTTGGGGTCCACAGCTATTTGATTATAACCTAAATATTCATCCAAGAAGCAATAGAAGGCTTGACCTGCTAATCTCTCAAGCATCTGGTCCATGAAGGGAAGAGGAAAATGATCCTTTCTAGTGGCTTTGTTGAGGTTCCGGTAATCAATACACATTCTCCAACCGGTGACAGTTCTTGTAGGGATCAACTCTTTCTTCTCATTACAAACCACTGTCATACCACCCTTCTTCGGCACTACTTGCACCAGACTCACCCAAGTGCTATTAGAAATGGGATAGATAATTTCGGCCTCAAGAAGCTTTAGAACCTCTTTCCTCACCTCCTTCATAATAGGATTAGGCCTTCTCTGAGGTTGAGTCACAGGTTTGAAGTCTTCTTCCATAAAAATCCTGTGCATGCAATAGGTGAGACTTATCCCCTTCAAGTCAGAAATGGACCATCCCACAGCTCCTTTGTTGCTTTTTAAAACATTCATCAACTTCTTCTCTTCATTAGGTGATAAGGAGCTACTAATCATAACAGATTTGTTGTTGCCCTCTTCCAGAAAAACATACTTTAGATGAGAGGGTAACATTTTCAGTTCCAACTTCTTCTCTTCAACAATATCATGAGTCTTTAAATCTTCAATTTTCTCCTCATGAAGTGGAATCTCCTTCAACACATCAAGATTTGTCAAACAATCATCAAAAGTTTTGTCCTCTTCTTCATTGAGGGACTGTTGGGCATCTATGAGAGTTTTCAAAAGAGGGGATGAGATATGTATCTCTCTCTACTTTAGGACACACCTCATCAAGCACATCAACTTTAAAGCACTCTCCTTCATCACTAGAGTGAGACATGGCTTCAAAAACATTGAAATTCACCTCTTCAACTTGTACTCTCACCTTGAGCTTATCATCATCAACATCAATAAGCACTCTTGCCGTCTTCATAAACGGCCTTCCAAGGATAAGAGGTACATCCACGTCAGCCTCCATCTCCATGATGACAAAATCCACTGGAAACAAAAATTTGTCAACTTGTACAAGAACATCCTCCACTACACCATGTGGGTATTTGATAGATCTATCCGCCAATTGTAGAGTCATCCGAGTTGGCTTGAGTTCTAGCTCTCCAATCTTCTTGAATAAGGAAAGGGGCATCAAATTGATGTTAGCACCCAAGTCAATTAAGGCTTTCCCAATGGCAAGCTTCGCTATGGTGCAAAGGATGGTGAAACTACCCGGATCTTTGAATTTTGGGGGGAGAAGCTTCTGGATGATGGCACTGCAGTTGCCTTGCACTTCAATGGTTTCCTGCTCAATGTATTTCCTCTTTTTTGTGAGGAGTTCATTCATGAACTTTGCATTGGCCAACATTTGTTTAAGTGCTTTCGAGAAGGGTATTTTGATCTCCAATTGCTTGAAGATGTCCATGAACCGCCCATATTGTTTCTCCTTCTCCTTTCTAGAGAAAACTTTAGGGTAAGGAAGAGGCTTCTCAATTTCTTTCTTGCTCTCAACTCCCTCTTTCTTTTTCTCTTTTCTCACACTCTCACTTTTTTCACTCTCATCTTATATTTTTCTCTCCTCATTCTCTTTTTCATTCTTCTCTCCACTCTCTTTTTCCATCTCTTCAGCTCTCTTGTCTTTTTTCTCTCTCTCTCAACTAACACCTTACCACTTCTAGTGGTGATGACTTTGCACTCTTCCTTTGGATTGGCCTCAATGTTAGCTCCAAAACTCTTATCAGACTTCTCTTCAAGCTTCTTGGCCAGTTGGCCCACTTGGATCTCCAAATTCCTGATGGAGGCCTCTGCGCTCTTGTGGTTGGAAATGGAGACTTGCATGAACTGTTGGAGAGTGTCCTCCAACTTAGAAGTTCTATATGATAGAGAGGGGTGAGGTTGATATTGTTGTTGTGGTGGTCTATTTGATGCCCCAGCTTGTCTTTGGCCCATACTTGGATGTGGTCTCCAACCTTGGTTGTAGTTGTTTTGCCGGTTTTGATTACCTATGTAATTCACATCTTCTTGGGTATTGGCCTGTTTGACACATTGACCACTTGCATGTTCTCCACCACACAACTCACACCCTAGATGTTAGGTGTGTGAGACATTTTGGAACCCTTGCAACTAAGAGACCTTGTTCATGAGAATATCCAGCTGTTGAGTCATTATTTTGTTCTGAGCTAAGATGGCATCCTGAGACTATAGATGCAAGACACCTTTTTGTTGCCCCCTCTCACTCTGCAATTCACTGTCATTTGTAGTCATGTTTTCAATGAGCTCATGGGCTTCTTCTGGGGTCTTCCAACGGATGTTTCCTCCAGTTGAGGCATCCAACATCAACTTGGTGTGGGATCTCAATCCTCCCAAGAACATGTTCAAAACTGTAGATGCCCGATTCTCTCTTCTTCTTCTACTATTGTTTCTTCGGGCAGTCTTTTCAACTTCTGGATCCAAGAGGAGAGGTTTAGAAGATGGTGTGCTTCTAGTACGGATTGTGCCCTGCATACACTAGAGACAATAGTACTAAAGCACCAAGTTAGCTCACAAATAATGAAAACAAAAATTATTCACAACCAAAAGAATATCAGAATAAAGCCTAAATGGGTTAGAAATCACACAAAAGTAAAGTAATTATGTCGAGTCCCCCGGCAACGGCGCCAAAAACTTGATAAGACTTTGGCAAGTGCACCAAATTGTTCAAGTAATAAAACTGGTAAGACAAGGTATCGTTTTCCCAAGAGACTCCTAATACTAGAAAATTGTGCGATTAACAACTCGTCTAGACTCAAGAACATAACATTCATATAAGAATATGTGCAAAAAGATAAATTCACAAGTAATTACAAGGTTTGCTTTGGTCTTGAAGGCACTTAGAAATGGGAAATACTAAAAATGGAATGAAATGTCAATGTTAATATTAGATTTCACCAATTCACTCTTGTGTATAACCAATTTCATCTCCTTTCTATCAATTTAATAAAGTTAATCCACTAAAACACTCTAATGCTAATCCCTTAGATGAAAGAGCCTAGGTATTCCCTATCAAACTCCAATCCCTTGGAAAATCTAACAAGCAAACCCACATTAAGAACTAGGATCTAAGACAACATGTGAATCATATCCCATCCCTGGCTCAATGACCCACAAGGACTCTTGTTTCAGTTCAAGATTTATATCCCATCCATGGCTCAATGAAACCCCAAAATCAAGTCATGAACGTCCCCATTACATGCAAGCTTTAAGATCGGAAACAAGAATACTAGTAATAGATAGAAAAGGCATATATAATTACAAAACAATCATTCATTACAAAAGAGTTCATAGGCTACATCTAACTCTAAAAAGATGAATCTAGTTCTCCATTTCCATGGAGAACCCTAAAGCTTACAAACATGGAAGATGGAAGAAGAAGGAGACCCAAAGGAAGAGGAGGAGATTTCCCACAAGCTCCTCGCGCCCTCCATGAGCTCCAGCCGTGAAATCGTACCTCCAAAGAACCGAAGACCCCTTTTCGTTATGCCTCGTGAGTATATATACTACCCGAATTCTCACTTAAGCTAAATTTTTCTTGCTTAAGCGAGAAGAGATTTCTTGGAGAAGATAGTCATTCTCGCTTAAGCTAAAATATTCTCGTTTAAGCGAAAATGACTTTTACATCAATGGCTTCCTGGATCACCGAGGCTCTTCAATGTAATGGAGGATCTTCTTAACATCGAAATAGATAACAAAAAAAGGGATTAGAGTATTACATACGTAATGTAGCTCAAAATATAGATAAATACTAAAACTAGATAAAAGAGAGTATTTAAGCAAGTTTTAAGCTAGAAAAGAGTTGATTTTGCTACTAAAATGATGCTTAGATAATGGTAAGAATTAGCATTATCAATCACTCACTAACCACGAAACAGATTCAACAGTTTTTAGGAATCCTCAACTACATCTGAGACTTCATCCCAAAAGCTGCCAGATATACCAGCCCTTTGTCCAAACTGCTAAAAAAGAATCCCTCTCCTTAGAGAATAGAGCAAACTGAAGCTGTACAACAAATAAAAAAGATAGCCCAAAATCCTCGTGCTCTTGAAATCCCTAGAGAAGGAAACATAATCCTCCAAACTGATGCAAGTGATAGATACTGGGAAGCAGTCTTGATAGAAGAAATTCATGGCAAGAAATTCTATTGTGGACATGCAAGCGAAAAATTTAAGGAAGTTGAGGTCCATTATCACACCACATACAAGGAAGCTCTTGCAGTCAAAAACGGAATAAAAAAGTTTGATTTCCACCTTAGAGCTTTCCGGTTTGAAGTACAGATGGACAACTCCTCATTCCCAAAAATTCTTGAATTTAAGAACAAGATGCCTTCAGATCCTCAGATATTAAGATTGAAGGATTGGTTCTCTCGATATGATTTCACTGTAAAACATATCAAAGGCAACAAAAATCTCATTCCAGATTTTCTGTCTCGACCAACAAAAGTTGTACAAATGATCACCAAAACTGACAACTTCCCGTTGGTTTTCATGGTAAAGCCTCTACCCAATTATTTAGACTATGCTAAATCCAAATACTTCTTTTTCCTTCATGAAACACTGAGATTGAAGTTTATTCCTCCAAGTGCATTTGATCCTACAAACCCAAACGGAAATATCTTTGACTTATTCTGTGACATTGGATGGGATCTCTGTGAATCCACATTATGGGCTATCTGATGTAAAATAGTACAACATCCCACTCCCACAGCCTTACAGACAAAAATGGCCTAGCAAATCCTAACAAATCCTCTCAAGCATGAGTACTTGTATTGGACTTTACTTGAATGGTTTAGTCCCATTTCCTGGTGGAGATCAGAACTGGAACAGATACTCTCATATCAAGAAAGTCAAAGAAAGTTAATAGGACAAACATTAGTCTCCATTTTTATTGTCTACAGGCCCTATGCAAGTAACTCCTACGGACAATTGTTTTCACAGAATCATGCTTATACTTGGGAAACATTTGAAGAATATCCATTAAATGAGAGCTATAAAATGCAATTGAAAAGACACCTAAAAGAAGCTAGTCTCAACGGTGATTCTCCTTCGAACAGACTAATTCCATCTAGTTCCGGAAGCCAGCAAACCACTGTTTTCTCTGAATATTATATCCCAGGACAAATGTTTCAAAGAACCGAGGAACTTGTATCCCTAAAGAAGATGAAAGTCCAGATGACTTAATGAAACAAGATTCAGACGGTTCAGACCCCAATCTCTCACCAAGTCACGAGCTTATCTGTGACTAATAAAGCCACTGCAGCCATTTGTACTATAAAGGTCCCAAATAATGTTGTAAGATACAGTGGACCCAATGTAATCTAGATAAGATAAGGTGTGTAAAGGTATGCAATCTAGATAAGATAAGGTGTTTAAATTAGATAAAATAAGGTGGACCCAATGTAATCCACATGAGCCAATCCCCTTAGGGAAAATCCTTATCCCATAACATGTAAGATAAGGTATGTTATCCTCTTCTCCTCTATATAAGGAGACATCATCCTTGTGAAGAGACAGAAGCAACTAAATAAAAATCCTTTGAGTTTCTTCAAGAACTATGAGTTTTTAAATCCCTCTACTTCTCTCTCGAAAATCCTTTTCTTTATAAATTTTTATAAATATACTTTTTGAACTTAATTAGTTATCTTTAACTAGTGAAAAATATCAGTATAAATATCTATTTTTTTTTTACTATAACAAAAATGCTAATAAGTTCTAAAATAATTTTTAATTATTAAGATAAAAAATAGTGTAATTTTTAATTTATAAAAATTATGGGATAATTTATTTGTTGTGTCTTTGATATGTTTTTTTTATTATGGAAAATCATATTTGAATTTAAAAATTAATTATTGAAAAGGAAAAATTAAAAATGTTTTTTTATTAGAACTTAAAAAACATTATTAAAATGGAAAAAAAAATTGTGTATAGGTAAATTTTATTAATAGTATGGATTATTTTTAATTAGTATATTTTAAAAAAATAATAACAATGTTTTTCATTATATGAAAAAATAATTTCTTTATTTTTTAATTTTAAAATTATAAAAAAAAATTGTATTATATAATTTAATATCCTATTTATCACGAAATAATACTCAATCAATTATTTATTTTAACTAAAACTTGTATATGACTGAATTATTCCAACATTGGGTCAATTATTATTTCCTTGTCTCATTTCATTATTAAGGTGATCATGTAAATAAATAAACACATGGATAAACTCACCAACACAAAAGAAATGGTAACATGCAAAAGATCATTCTTAAACATTTGTAATACCATCATTCAATAATCATACTAGAAATCTCGGGGGTCATGCATTTATGGTGATCTTCACTGGTCTCACAAAGCCAATGTTAATGCATTACACCCTACCACCCATAAGGTTAGTCCACTAATGTCTATGGCCAAAGCAAATCCCCTAGACTCGTGCTCCTCTCCTCACACCTTCTCTACTTGAGATTTTAGAGTGGCAGAATAGCCTCTACGTTAGGATTCTCACATTAGCGTGTACACCAATAAAATGCCACCATAAAATCGTTCCGTAAGATATCTGACCAAACTCATACAAAGTTCATACTCATAAACCACTCAATCATACCTCATTTCATAACTCACATACCCAATTAATGGTCATATCAAATCAATACTACAATTGCATATGATTTCCTACCATAGTTGATCACACATAATGGTCTCAATATCACATGATATATCTAGATAAATATAAGGTTAGTTATAGTGTGACCAAGGTTGGTTATAGCTCGACCAAAGTCTCAAATAGGTCAACTGAGGTCTTTAATAGCTCGGCCTAGTTGTTCTAGAACTCGACCAACCTGTTTATGAACCTAATCAAGTTGTTCTAGAACTCGATCGACTTGTTTAACGTGGCCGAGCTGTTGAAGGTAGCTACAACAACACATATGTAGTTGTCCTCCACATTAGACACTTTAGATTGTTTTTTTTAGGGTATTTCTTCCTAAAGTTGGCATATAAGTGCCTTACACAAAATCTTTGATCAACTCAAAGAAGAAATTCTTGTATAATTGGTAATAGACCCTGTAACATACAACATAATGTATAGTGTTGTTAGTTTTGGCAGTATGCATGTTCAAAAGATATAATGTGCAAAAGTTTGAGGTTGTTTTGTATGAGATCTACCTTTTGTTGGTATGATATAAATGTAATTGATGAACATACTGGATCCTAACCAAGGTCTTCAATCAAAAGCTCCCAAAACCACTTCCATGTATTCTTGTTCCCCACTTCCATCATGGCATATACAACATGCAACATTTGGTCATTGACATCTCAACCAATAGCACTTACCAACTCTTCACCATATTTTCCTTTCAAGAAAGCTCCATCGAGGCCAATTATTGGCCTACATGAGACAAAACTATCTTTGCATGCCTAGACATGCATAAAACCTTTTTAAAATTGGTTCACCATCATTCTCATCAACTTTCACCTTCACTATCGATCTTGGATTTTAAGATAACAACTCCTAGACATAATTATATATCTTTTTATAATGCAACTTGAATGACCCATCAACCTAGTTTGAAGCAATGACTTTCGTCCTGTAAGTTATACACCTAGATATATCAGTGTTCCATTTTCTATTGATTTTCTCTTGAATTTCGTCCTGTAAGCACTTTTGGATTTTCTCTCACGACTTTCTCCAACTTCTTGTTCAACCACTTCACATTAAATAAGTGAAGGTTGTACTCTCTATTGCATGTGTGATTGTCTACAATAGTTTTGAGCTGCCACGTATGGACTGCATTCCTATAGGCATAGTATGACATCCATGAGCGTGCTCCTTTTGCACCCAGACATTTTATAGCCTTATCCTTTTGCACCCAGAAAGTTTCCAAAGAAGAAGAAAGCTTACATGGTTTGGGAAGAAAATGCTTCTAGCTCTTCAAGCTCAAGTGATTCAGATGAAGAAGCAAATTTCTACTTAATTGCTGACTCAGAAGACGCTGGAAGTCAAGTAAGTGATTCTAGCTTTGAGTCTAGTGAGTTAGATTTACAAAAAGCATTCTTTGAATTAATGAATGAATCTGAAAAACTTGATGCTGCACATAAAAAGCTAAAGAAAGAGCATAATGAACTGGAATTGAAGTATGAAAAAGTGTTAGATGAAGAAGTTGTTTTAAGAAACAAAGTTAGTAATCTAGAAACTAAATTGTATGAATCTAATGAAAATGTACAACCTATTGGATGTCTATCTTGTAAGAGTCATATGTTTGATATTGACATACTTGAGAACTTACTTATTGATTCAAAGCTTGGGAAAGATTCAAAGCTTTACTGAGAAAGTGTCATAGTCATGGATTTAGCCTAGAAATGTAAGCGCAAACCTTCTGCAATGGTTTGCAACCTCATACAAAGATGGCCTTGATCATATGTAACAAGCAGCAAATGGTTCAATTAAGAGAAACTTAGGCAAAGTCAAATGTGATCTAACATGATAGCATTCACAAGAAAAATCTAAGGCACAACATCTCACAAGGTTAACTTAAGGTTTCACAAATATCATCAAGCAACTACCATAAATATTGATCATAATTAAACATAAAGCATCATGGATCAGCACAATTTATCAAACCCGATAACTTAACATAAACTTCCATAAACTGAAAAGCAAAATGTTCATTCAATTCTAAACTAGGAACTGAATTTCAACCAAGTTTAAAAGTTAAACTAGAAAACTAAACAAAAGAAAGAAATATAAAAGATCCTATGAAACTTATCAAATGGGGTTATCGCTCTCTTCAAAATCATCATCCTCTTCTTCATCAGTATCCTCATCAGTTGCTGCTCCACCTTCCCTAGTAGAATGGGACTGGTCTCCAGGCCAAGCAACATACTCATCAAACTCAGCAGCAAACATCATGTTCAGCTCAGGCATGGCATAGATAAGCTAACGAAGCATCCGAGAAGTGGCAAGTTGACCCTTATGAATGGATGTCAGATAGGGGAGTATGTCGGGCTGAGGTGCACCAGGTGGTTGAGCACATTGGCGTGCGGGTAGCAGTGGAGGTGGTGCAATCATACCATCGTCATCAAGAAGGCAATCCCGCATATAGCAAGAAAAGTCAATGGTTTTACGTGGTCGTTCAAAAGGTGGGGCGGAGACATCAACCCCTGTCAATTGGCATAAGTGAGTAACGACAGAAGGATGACCAAGGAGAGCGTTAAGAACCGTTATATGGGCACACTAATGTATTTCTTTTGAGATTAGTTGCCTAAATTCAGTGTGGCTTTCTGGTGATGATGTTGAACAGTATGAGAGATCGACTCATAATAATATCAGAAACATGAGAGCAAGGAAAGATGATGGAGAGCATAAGAGTCATCCAAATCTTGTTCAAAGGTGTTAAGTCAGATTTCCTAATGTACATTGGTTGTCCTTGTCTATTATGTCTGAATGTACCCCCTGGACGGCAAATTGCTCTCTCGATAGCTTGATAATCAACATCATAAGCAGACATGAATTGTCTCCCCCTTCCCACTCAGTTTCAAGGAAGGAGTTAATGGTATCTACATCATAAGGGATTCTTGTTCCCCTTACATAACTCATGAAAGGAATATCACTCTCTAAAAAGATTTGTGCATTGGCATAAAATTCTTTTACTATGGCTATGGTGGCCAGTTCAGGGTAAGTGCCGAAATTGTTCCATTTTCTTCTACTAAACTCATTCAAGAAATCATCCTATCTTTAAAGTAACAGTGTGTTCCATGAGTAGCCTTCTATTTTGGATTAATGCAACATGTTGCTTAGTCAAAAAATTATTGGAGTATAACTTTTCTTTCCTCTTTAGACCTCTTGAAGACTGCGTAGTAGTCATCTTTACACGTTTGGTGACTGATGAAGAAGCCATACTACATAAAACAAAACAAAAAATAAAAATTGAAAAAAGCTTTTCATGGTTAGTGTATAAAAGCAAACATTGAACAAAAACTCATCTTATAACTATTAGTATAACATCATATAACTGGGAAAAACATGTAGAAAAGAGAGCTACTAGCAAGCTCCACTCAAACAAAACTAGATTACCAAGTAGAACAACATAAGAACCTACCCTGTAGTGTCAGCTTTGGGCTCCAAGGTTTTGTGTAGCTGGGCGGCACAGGACAGGGGCTTTTCAAGCCTTGGTGCATTACAATGAGCATTTTGCTAGAAATAAAATTTAGAACATAACCAGTGGGTATAATCATATGGCTCAACAAAGAACATGTAACACCAAAAAGCTAGCCACAAGCTCTGCTCGAACAAGATGTTGGAAAAAGAAGGTTTAATCTCACTAGAAGTCCTTATTTTTGTCCAAAATCTTAAATAGGTCCCTTTTCTTTTTGGCGTATCAATTGGGTCCCTATTAGTATAAATTTGATTCAATTAGAGACCTACTGTCAAATTCACCTAACGACAGTTAAATATTTGCTTACGTAGCCTACATACTTCAACCAGTAATGACATGTGGCACTTTGATTCGTTTTTTTTTAAAATTGCATAGCTGATAGCAAATTCATATAAGGGAAAACTTGGAAAGATAAAAATTATAAGTGTTGTGACCTTTAATTGGGGAAAAAATGGGGGAAATTGCGTTCACTGTTAGGGTTGGTATTATTAGGATTTTTTTGAAGGTGAAATCGCGTTCCTTTTTTCGATTGCAAGCGAAAGGGTTCCTTCTTCTGAAATCACATAAATCTTATCACATTAGAGTTTCTTTGGAGGGGAAAATCGCATTCTTTGATTCGAAGATATGGACAATATATTACAGAAGTCGCATTTTGCTAATAAGATTTATGTGATTTCAATGCTAGAAAGATTTATCAAGCATTACTAACAATAGAAAATAGATATATACTCCTCAACATCAAGGCTTCAATGCCCATTTACTTGCACCCAGAAATCACTATAGAAAAATGTAGTAAAAAGGAAACAGAAGCAGAATCAGACGCATTTCTATAATAGAAAACATAACCAAATTTTCTCTCTAGCAAACCGTAGGTCTCCTTCAATCTGAGTAATGATGTCTGTTGTAGCTACCTTCAATCTCAAGACCATCTTCCACCTATATCAAACATAATGAATGGACCAAATAGTAAATCCCATGCCATTTCATTCGAAACCATTCCTCTAGAACAACTCACCCCATTCATCTTTACCTTCGTTCCCCCAACACACCAATTTCGATGTAGCTCAACCTCGAAGACCAACGAGGCACCACCTTAATCTCTTGCTCAACTCGTAACCCATCAGTAGCATCTAATTTTTTCCCTGGCTGAGAGGGTGCTCAAAGGATTTTTGTAGTAACAACGTCTTAGTGATGACCCTTGGTTTTGGGTCGCGCTGAATTGGGGTGAGCAGAGGACTTTGACGTTGCAACCGATGGTGTCCTAGCTTGTGGCTCATAGTGGTCGGGCTTGCCCAAGTGGCGGCCGGTGTTGTTTTTGAACCGAGAGGGGTTCTCCCTCGCACGCGAAGAAAAAAAGCAGAGAAGACCTGGCGTCTTTGATGGCACTGCCTCGGTGGTGAACGACAATGATGGTAACGTCTTGGCCGGCAACCGGCGACCGACGATGGCTGGTCTCACCAATGATAGGAAGTATGCATCCCAGGTATCGTTTTCCTTCGAGCACGAGAAGAGAAAAAGGGATTTTAACGCCATGGCCGACCATGAGTCCGGCGGTGAGCAGTGGAATCGACAACGGCTTGGGTGGCGACTCGCGATGGCCGGTTCGGCGGGGGCGGCAGCGGATAGGCGAAGGAGATTCTGCAATTCTTTATCCATCTCTTCGAATTGGGGTTTTCCCCCTTGAACCCTAAGAACCCAAATTTGTTTTGTTTCAGTTTCATATCAATTAACTTAAAATGTTTTATCTTTCCATTTTGCCCTTTCCCTCAATCTGATCTCCTTAAAAAAATTTTAAATCATAACTTAATTTTAATGCCACGTGTCATTATCATTCAACTGTGCATGCCAAGTTATTAAATATTAAATAGTCGTTAAGTGAATTTGACAACAGACCTTTAATTGAATCAGATTTACATTAATAGGGACCCAATTGATACGCCAAAAAGAAAAGAGACCTATTTAAGATTTTAGACAAAAATGGGGACTTCTGATGAGATTAAACCGAAAAAGAATGACTTAGTTTCAACACCAAGAGGGGGGTTGAACTGGTGAGGTTCACAAATCACAGTCTTCTTAAAATCTTTTTCACAAAGTGATGAACTTTCAAAAGTTTCTCGAATATCAAAGAAAAAGATAAATTAGTGCAGCGGAAAATAGTTGACTATACTGAAAATAAAGTCGACTTGAAAGTAAAGAGTTCATGGATAGAAGATTCAAACGCAGCTTTTATACTGGTTCAGCCAAACTACCTACATCCAGTGTCCTTCCTGTACCCGGAAGCAAATGCACTATAATGGTCAAGGTTTTTACAACAAGGTTTTTATAGAGACCTCCACGACAAAATATAAAACACCTCTCTAACCCTCTAACCAAAATATAAGCATACAAAACCCAAAGAACAACAGCAAGATATATCCCCTCTCCTGCAGTCTTTGTTAACTTTGAACAATCCTCAAAGTTCCCAGAATGCAGCACGTCATCTTCCTGTAATCACAATAGGGCAGCCACAATCTTCACAAGATTGAGAGAAGTAGATGATTGCGTTTCCAAAACACCTCAATGTGTAGTATGATCAAGTCTTTCTTTCAGCACGACAACCTTGTTCTTCAAGCAACTATCAAAGAGAGATCTCCACGGTTTTCTTGATGAGCTCTTAGAGCTTTTCACATAGATCAAGATCTGAAACAATAGAATGAAAATGTTAGAATTACCAAAAGTCTCTGTAGAATACAGAATTGCGTCTATATATAGTTTTCTATAAAACAGAAGCTCCCATAGTTGACTACGTCGACTTCAGTCAGACAGTTAAGACAGTTAAAGTAATTAGTAGCAATCAGACAAACTAAATTGATTGCACATTTAATTCAATTGACTAGTAATTAATGCTTGGTCAAAGAATCAAAATATAGTCGTTATAGTTCATAAGCATCAACAGAAATTCAAAACATAACTAACTAAGTCGAGTAGCTTGCACATACAGTCGACTATGTCACTTCAATGCAGTTTTGTAAATCTTTCTTTGCAAAAATACTCACAGCACTGTTTTTTACAATTTGTGCAAAGTCACGAGTTTTAATCAACTTGCTTCATAATGAAGTCGACTTAAAACTTGCAGTTTTGTCACACAATATAAGTTCAACTAAGTGCATGTTCTTTTCTAAAACATATGTTATGCAATCACAGATGATATCTCATGTAGAAAGCAGTGAATATGCACACATAAAAAGAACAACACAAACATGTTCTTCTAGAACAAATACACAAGAAAGTTTTGAACATGTAACACATATCAGTACATGTGTTATTAATAATATGTTTTCATCATCAAAATCCAGAAGCATTGTGAGATTGTAAGGTTTAGCTAAACCAGTGCTTTCCTTATCAACAATCTCCCCCTTTTTTTATGATGCACAACCATGATTAGTAAACAACCATGTTTGTACACAACAGCTTATAAAATCATTCATATAATAATCAAACTATATCAGAGCAAGTGATTAAATGATTTTATCAATATATGAGAGCAAATAAATGAAGTCTTTCTCAAATTCAAAACGAATATATCAGAGTCACAAAGACAACATATATATTTTATTTCAAACAGTATCAAACAACCAATATAAAAGCAAATAGCAATCAAAACAATCAAACTTTCTCCCCCTTTATGCATTAGCAAAAAATGTATGCTCTATGATAAGATATGTTGATAAATGATTTGCCAGAGATGCATCATAATAGAAACATATTAATCAATCAATGACGCTCCCCCTGTCATAGATAATCACATGATAAAGAAATATTCTCCTCCTAAAGTGTAGACATGTGAAATATCTAGACTATCATGCAATGCCCCCCTGTCATTATGCATGTTTTATAATCAAAACCCAAATGCACAATGTATATATCACAGATTTCAGAGCATGTAAAAGTATGTATCAGAATTGTATCAAGCAAAGAAATTATGCAAACATATCAATGATGCATAGATACAATCAATCAACAATCTCACAATATGATCTCACAAATATATCAATCAATTATAAAGAAGAGATATATTGAAAGAAAACAATATAGAATATGATCAAACAACAGAATAACCAAATTCCAAATCATGGAATTTATAACCCCTGTTAACCAATAGTTGATTGATCCATATTCCCAGTCGATTTGCATTGCTCTCCAAGTAAGTTGAAACTTCAATGATTCATCCAGAAGCAATGTTTCCTGTAAAACCTTTCAAGATCTTTGGTATATCAAGCGTTTTAGAATCATTTAAATGCAAGAAAGTAATACAGATATGAATTGAATATGCAAAAGAATTAATGTAACAGTAAACATTGCATAATCAACTTCATCAATCACAAAGTCGATTTTAACTATTTTATACTACTGTCATTTAGAATTCCCAATTCATTTCGAATAGTAAAAAAATCTTTCCTTGTTCAAAGGTTTTGTAAAAATATCAACCCATTGATGTAAGGTATCTACATATTCGACCTTTATTTGACCTTTGAGGATGTGGTCGCATATGAAGTGATGCCTTATTTCAATATGCTTGGTTTTCGAATGAAGAACAGGATTTTTGCCAGATTAATAGCACTTGTGTTGTCACATTTTAAAGGAATATGATCTAATACAATACCATAATCTTCTAATTGACTCTTAATCCAAAGAGATTGTGCACAATAGCTTCTAGCTGTTATGTACTCAGCTCCTATGGTAGATAATGTCACACAAGCTTGTTTCTTTGAATACCAAGAGACTAACGAAGATCCAAGTAGATGACAAGTGCCACCAGTGCTCTTTCTATCTAGCTTACAGCCTCCAAAGTCATAATCACTATATCCTTCCAAAAAAACATTTGTTCCATTTGGATACCATAGTCTAAGACTTTTGGTTCCTTTAAGGTATTTTAAAATTCTTTTAACCGCAATTAAGTGTGATTCTTTAGGGGAAGACTGAAATCTAGCACAAAGACACATATTGTGCATTATATCAAGTCTACTGGTAGTTAGATATAGTAAAGATCTGATCATACCTCCATACATCTTTTGATCAACATCCTTACCAGCTTCATCAAGATCCAAGTAGCAATTTGTTGCCATATGGGTTGTAGCCTCCTTGCAATCCAACATTTTGAATTTCTTCAACAGATCAGTGCAGTACTTGGATTGGTGAATGAAAATTCCATTTTTGGCTTGCTTGACTTGAAGACCAAGAAAATAAGTCAGCTCTCCCATCATAGACATTTCGAACTCATCTTGCATAGTCTTAGAAAATTCTTTGCATAAAGCAAGATTAGTTTATCCAAAGATAATATCATCAACATAAATTTGAACATATAGTTTATCCTTGTTTAAGTTCCTGATAAACAGGGTTGAGTCTACTTTACCCCTGAAGAAACCTTTCTTATCAGGAATTCACTCAAGCGTTCGTACCATGACCTTGGTGCTTGCTTCAACCCATATAAAGCCTTTTTTAGCTTAAAGACGTGTTCTAGACGTTCAAAGTCCTCAAATCCTGGTGGTTGTTCCACATAAACTTCCTCCTTAATATATCCATTTAAGAACACACTTTTGACATCCATTTGATATAGCTTGAATTTCATCACTGAAGCAATAGCAAGAAGAATTCTTATTGCCTTCAGTCTAGTCGCAGGCGCATAAGTTTCATCATAATCGATTCCTTCTTCTTTGTAGTAACCTTTTGCAACAAGTCTTGCTTTATTCTTTATAATCTCTCCTGAATCATCCATCTTGTTTCTGAATACCTATTTAGTGCCTATGACTTGTAGGTCATCTGTTATAGGTACCAGTTCCAGTACATTATTCCTTTTGAACTGGTTTAGTTCCTCTTGCATGGCCATCATCCAATTTTCATCTCCAAGAGCATCTTCAATCCTTTTTGGTTCAATCTTGCACACATATGCAACATTCATACATAACTGATTCAGTTGTCGTCTTGTAGAAACGCCTCTTGAAATATCACCAATTATATTTCTTGTAGAAACATTTTTCAGAACTTTCCATTCCTTAACCGATTTTGTTCTAAGAGAGTTTATTACATCTTCATAGTTCTCTTCTTCTGGAACATCCACATTTTCTTAATCTTCTCCAGCAGAATTATCAGCTTCTATTGATTTTCTAGTCTGTTCAAGATTGCTAGCCATTTCAACATATTCATCAAAAGCCACATGAATCGATTCTTCAAGACACATAGTTCTTTTGTTGTATACTCTGTACGCTTTGCTTGTCAGAGAGTATTCTAAGAATATTGCTTCATCAGCCTTGGAGTCGAACTTACCAAGATTTTCCTTCCCATTGTTGAGCACAAAACATTTACATTCAAAGACTCTTAGATGTGAGATGTTTGGTTTTCTTCCTTTGAGTAGCTCATAAGGAGTTAACTTCAGCATAGATCGTATTACAATTCTATTCAACACATAGCAAGTTGTACTCACTACATCTTCCCAAAAATATTTAGGCATGTTCTTCTCATTCAGCATTATTCTAGCTAGCTCTTTTAGAGCTCTGTTCTTTCTCTCAACCACTCCATTTTCCTGAGGATTTCTAGGTGTAGAGAAGTTGTGTGATATTCCCATTTCAGCACAGTATTCATCAAATGCTTCATTCTAAAATTCTTTGTCATGGTCACTTCTAGTCGATTTAATTCTAAGTTCCATCTCATTTTGAATGACAGCAGCGAATTCAATTTAAGTATGTCACTCTTGACAGGAATGAAGAATGTCCATGTGAAGCAATAATAGTCATCAATTATTACAAGACCGTAAGAATTTCCACCTAGACTTTTCACCCTTAAAGGTCCAAATAAGTCCATGTGTAGAAGCTGTAGAGGTATGGAAGTTGACATTTCCCTTTTGATCTTGAAGGATTGCCTTGTCTGTTTTCCCTTTTGACATGCATCACATAGTATCTCTGAAGTGTAGCGAATGTAGGGAAGACCAATGACAAGATCTTTTGATACCAACTTGTTCAGTTGACCCATGTTGATATGAGCAAGTCCTTTGTGCCATAGTTAGACATCATCTTCTTTAGTCATTAAACAAACTACTGACTTGAGTGACGTTTCCTTGAAATCGATTATGTAGATATTGTTAAACCTTTTTCCCATAAGTAAAATTCGTTTGTTGAACCATTACTGATCAAACAATGTTTAGGCTCAAATGTAATCTTTAATCTTCTGTCACATAGCTGACTGATGCTGAATAAGTTGTGCTTTAACCCTTCAATAAGAAGAACATTTTTTTAATCTCATCATATGAAGGAGTTTTAATTTTACCTATACCAAAGATCTTTCCTTTGTTATTGTCGCCATATGTAACATGACAAGAAGTCTTGTAAGAAATGCTAGAGAATTTGGCAGGATCCCCTGTCATGTGTCTTGAGCATCCACTGTCCAAGTACCACATGGAGCTTCTTGTTCCTTGTTTTGGATTTGCTTCTGCAACCTCAGATTTTTCCATCATGATAAGATCAGTTTCAGATGTGGTCTTCTTGTTATCACTTTGACTCCTTTGGCTTTTCTTTTCATTAAGAAATCTTGTAAATCTATCAGCATGCAAATTGCTTCTTTGTGATCCAAGACTAGTTTTATCACCATAAGTTGCCTTGTCTCGCAAGATCCCTATTTCAAAAATTTCATAGAATCTATTAGTAATAGAATTTGATTTTGCATTGCAAGTAACTGATATCAATTCAAGTGTGGATTCACTTGTCCTTCTCATTTGAGAAACAAAAGCCATTCCCAGGAATATAGTCGATTCAAAGAAAAATGTAGTCAACTAGTTTTTCAAATATCTTATGAAAACTTGCTCTAGTGCTAATTGTTGGAAAAAGAATGGCTTAGTTTCAACACCAAGAGGGGGGTGAATTGGTGAGGTTCAAAAATCACAGTGTTTTTAAAATCTTTTTCGCAAAGTAATGAACTTTCAAAAGTTTTTTGAATCTCAAAGAAAAAGATAAATCAGTGCAGCGGAAAATACTTGACTATACTGAAAATAAAGTCGACTTAAAAGTAAAGAGTTTAGGGATAGAAGATTCAAACGCAGTTTTTATACTGGTTCAGCCAAACTGCCTACATCCAGTGTCCTTCCTATACCCGAAAGCAAATGCATTATAATGGTCAAGGTTTTTACAACAAGGTTTCTATAGAGACATCCATGTCAAAATATAAAACACCTCTCTAACTCTCTAACCAAAATATAGGCATACAACACCCAAAGAACAACAGCGAAATATCCCCTCTCCTGCAGTCTTTGTCAACTTTGAACAATCCTAAAAGTTCCTAGAACGCAGCACTTCCTCTTCCTGTAATCACAACAGGGCTGCCACAATCTTCACAACATTGAGAGAAGTAGACAACCACATTCCAAAACACCTCAATGTGCAGTGTGATCAAGTCTTTCTTCCAGCACAACAACCTTGCTCTTCAAGCAACTATCAAAGAGAGATCTCCATGGTCTTCTTGATGAGCTCTTGGAGCTTTTTACAGAGATCAAGATCTGAAACAATAGTCGACTACGCTACTAATATAGTTGACTACGCTACTAATATAGTCGACTTCAGTCAGACAGTTAAGACAATGAATGCAATTAGTTGCAATCAGACCAACTAAATTGATTGCACATTTCATTCAGTTGACTAGTAATTAATGCTTGGTCAAAGAATCAAAATATTACCGTTATATATCACAAGCATTAACAGAAATTCAAAACATAACTAACGAAGTCGAGTAGCTTGCGCATACCGTCGACTATGTCACTTCAATGCAGTTTTGAAAATCTTTCTTTGCAAAAATACTCACAGCACTGTTTTTGAAAATTTGTGCAAAGTCATGAGATTTAATCGACTTGCTTCATGATGAAGTCGACTTACAACTTGTAGTTTTGTCACACAATATAAGTTCAACCAAGTGCATGTGGTTTTCTTTTCTAAAACATATGTTATGCAATCAAATGATATCTCATGAAGAAAGCAGTGAATATTCACACATAAACAAAACAACACAAACATGTTCTCCAAGAACTCATACACAAGAAAGTTTTGAAAATGTAACACATATCAGTACATCTGTTATTAATAATGTTTTGTCATCATAAAAAACCAGAAGCATTGTGTGATTGTAAGGTTTAGCCAAATTAGTGTTTTCCTTATCAATAATCTCAACACAAGATCAAAATGCATCGAAATGAAAGGGAACTGCCTTGCAGCGCCAATGCAGCTGAGGGACGCTGGACAGGAGCATTTTAGGCCCTGGTGCGTGCTATGAGCTCCTTGGCCATAACAAACAGAGAAAAATTCTCCCAATTAATTTCTGAACTACTACCTTATCAAACATAGCTCATACACATGTAAACAAAAACATTATATCGACAATCACATTTCACATTTTCACGGTGTTCAAAACTTTAACAAAACAAATGCAAGAGTGAAAGTCTAAACAATGGTGCAGGCCTACTTATGAGAGATTGAATGGGTAGCAAAAGCAAAAATCTAGAAATTGGAACAAGCTCTATCCATGGTGGCGACGCTCTCAAATGGGGTGTGGTGATGAGTTCGAAGGGGGGAAAGGAATGGGAACAAAAATGGCAAGGAGTAAATGAGTGTGTGAAATGTGAGTGGAAAGTTGAGAAATTATGGTGGAAGATGCGAGAATGTGAGAGTGAAGAGTGGTTTGAAGAGAGAAAGGAAAAGTGATAGAAATTAGGTTTGAAAAAGTGAAGTGGGTAAAAGGGGGTTGGAATTTAAGTGCACCACGATAGGTCACTGGCGCTAGGCTACGTGCTTTTGTGCAGCTGAGCGTCGTATCAGAAAATGGGAAAATTTGGGCACCTACCCTGAACCGGCCACCATAGTCGTAGTAAAGGAATTTTATGCCAATGCACAAATCTTTTCAGAGAGTGGTATTCCTTTCATGAGTTATGTAAGGGGAAAGAGAATCCCTTATGATGAAAATACCATTAACTCCTTCCTTGAAACTAAGTGGGAAGGGGAGACACTCCATGTCAATACGCCCAAATGTTAGAAGATGTTGATTATCCAACTATCGAGAGAGCAATTTGCCGTCCAGGGGGTACATTCAAACACAATAGACAAGGACAACCAGAGCACATTAGGAGATCTGACTTAACACCTTTAAGCAAGATTTGGATGACTCTTATGCTCTCCAACATCTTTCCCTGCTCTCAAGTTTCTGATATTATTGTGAATCGATCTCCCATACTATTTAGCATCATAACCAGAAAGACACTAAATTTGGGCAATCTAATATCAAAAGAAATACATTAGTGTGCTCATACAACGGTTCTTAACGCTCTACTTGGTCGTCCTTCTCTCATTACTCACCTATGCAACTAGCAGGGGTTGATGTCTTCGCCCCACCTTTTGAACAACCACGTAAAACCATTGACTTTTCTTTCTATATGCAGTATTGCCTTCCTTATGATGATGGCACATAGTGCACCTCAGCCTGACATGCTCCCCTATCTGGCATCCATTCATAGGGGTCAGCTTGCCATTTCTCGGATGCTTCGTGAGCTTACATATGCCACGCCTGAGCTGAACATGATGTTTGCTACTAAGTTTGATGAGTATGTTGCTTGGCCTGTAGACCAGTCTCGTTCTATTAGGGAAGGTGGAGTAGCAGCTGATGATAATACTGATGAAGAAAAGGATGATGATTCTGAAGAGAGCGATAACAACTTTTCATGAGTTTCACAGGATCTTTTATATTGCTTTCTTTTGTTTAGTTTTCTAGTTTAACTTTTAAATTTGGTTAAAATTCAGTTCCTAGTTTAGAATTGAATGAACATTTTGCTTTTCAGTTTGTGGAATTTTTTGTTAAGTTATCTGACTTGATAAACTATGTTGATCCAGGATGCTTATGCTTGAATATAAAATGATGCTTGAGATGGGTCAAGTTAGTTCAAATTGTGGTTACTTTCTTCATGAAACGTTTGAGAATACTTTATGTTTAATTGCGATCAATATTTATGGTAGTTGTTTGATGATGTTTGTGGAACCTTAAGTTAACCTTGTGATATGTTGTGCCTTAGATTTTTCTTGTGAATGTTATCATGTTAGATCACAGTTGACTTTCCCTGAGTTTTTCTGAATTGAATCATTTGTTGCTTGTTACATATGATCAATGTCATCTTTGTATGAGGTTGCAAACCATTATATAAGGTTTGCACTTGCATTTCTAGGCTAAATCCATGACTGTGACACTTTCTCAATAAAGCTTTGAATCTTTCCCAAGCTTCACATAATGGTTCATCTACTCCTTGAACAAAAGTAGCAATTGCAACTTTTATTTTTGTGCTCTTTGATTGTGGAAAGAAGCAAGAAAGAAATTTGTGTTCCACATCTTCCCAACTAGTCAAACTTTGATTACTTTGTGACTGAAGTCAAGCCTTTGCTTTACCATTCAGAGAAAATGGTAAGAGTATCATGTACAACGCTTCTTCATCCTCCCCCATTACACCCACTGAACCACACAATTCATAGAAAGTTACCAAATGAGCATGAGAGTCTTCATTGTCCATGCCAGAAAATTGATTAAAATTGATGAGCTGAAGTAGAGCAGGTTTCATTTCTGCCAGTTTTTCACTCATAGAAGGCCTCACAATGCTTGAGAAGTCTCTCGGGCTTGTGTAACCAATAGAGTCCCCTATTGTTCTCCTTAGAGGTGGTCCTATCCCATCCATTTCATTCACTAAAGAAGTATCAAGAAGATCAATTATTTGATTGTTGAAAGAAGTTGAAGATTCAAGGGCAACTTGTTGACTTATAGCTCATAGTCTCCTTGTGTCACTATTTTTTTGCCAATTGTATTCTCAATCTCAAGGTCGACAAGGAGTGGTTTAGATGGCACAGTCCTGCTTGTACGGATTTTTTTTTCTGCATACACTAGAGAACAACCACACTCGAGCCTGAGAAACTACTGAAAGACTCTTTCTTGAAAATTATTTTCTTGTATCCAGATTATCTGCCATACATAGAGAAATTCAAGATATACGACAGAGAGATAGAAAGAATATTAGTGAATATTGAGAAAGATTCAAGAAACTATATGCTTCATGCCTTCAACTCCAAATGGTAGATTTCATTCTAAGCTTTTATGAAGGCTTAAATCCAATTGATAGGTCATGGGCAGATGCAACAAGCGGATGATCTTTCTTAGACAGGTCACCAAAAGATGGTATAGATCTAATAGAACGGAAGACAGTAGACAATCAACAATATGGAACAAGAGAAAATTCAGTGACTTTGTTGAAAGGAATGCATGAAATTGAAAATGGTGTAGTTGATGGAAAAAGAATAGATGAAAGATTGAATAAGCTAGAGAGAAAACTCGACAAGATTGCAAGCTTGTTTAAAACCTCAACTCCACAAATTGCTAAGAAATGTGGAATTTGCATTTCAATTTATCACTACACTAATGAATGTCTTAGCTTGATGGAAACTGTTGTGGAAAACTCATCTCAAGCTTTTGCTGCAAACATGATTGGAGGAAATAGATCATACCAGAATTATCATGATTCATCCTCCAATGGGTATCAGTAGAACAGGCAACCTTAAGATCCACCTCAACAAAGGCGACAATCTCAACCTGAAATGTCACTGCAAGATTTCATGAAGACAATGCTTAAGCAAAATTCAAAAATCAAGACATCAATTGTAGAGCTGACTCAAAGAGTGGAAAAGTTAGAGGCTAAGGAGTCAAATAAACTGCTTGCACAAACAGTGATCAACCCGCAAAATGTAAGTGTTATTACTTTAAAACAGGTAAGCAAGTACAAGGTTATGAGAAAGCCCAAGAAGATGAAGATAATGAGAAAGAAGACACGCATATTGATGATAATGGAGGACTAAGTGAACCATCACCTGAGACTACCACTGATAAATCCAGGTTAGTATCCTTTAATTCTTCTTATAAAAATTCTTCTTCATCTTATTCTCCACCTCCTCCATATCCAAATCAGTTGAAGCCAAGAAACAAGAAAATGGAGGAATTAGACCAAGAGATTTTAAATACTTTCAAAAAGGTGGAAATCAACATTCGCTTGCTAGATATTGTTAAACAAATCCCTAAATATGCAAGTTTTTAAAAGAACTTTGCACAAATAAAAGGCACATTAGGGATAATGAGGTTGTGAATTTGGAAAGAAATGTGTCAAGCTTTATTAAGAAGCATATTGAAATACCGTGAAAATGCAAGGATCCAGGATGTTTTTTTATTCCTTGTATTATTTGAAATTCAAAGTTTGACAATGCCATGCTAGATTTAGGGGCTTCCATTAATGTAATGCCTTTATCAGTGTTTACTTCTCTATCTCTGGGACCTCTTAAGACTACTGGTGTGGTCATTCAACTAGCCAACCGTAGCACAGTTAACCCTGCAGGTGTGCTTGAGAACGTGCTTGTCCAAGTAGACAAGTTAATTTTTCTCGCAGATTGTTATATCTTGGATATGAAGGATGATGAAGGAATCAGTCCAACAACTATTATCTTGGGAAGACCCTTCATGATGACAACACGAACCAAGATAGATGTGCATGCAGGATCATTGACAATGGAGATAGGAGACGGGAAAGTGTGTTTCCCAGATTCTAACACGTCGAAGCGCATTTTCTCGTCTCCTATCTCCATTGTCAATGATTCTGCATGCAAATCTATATTGGTTCGTGTTATCATCATGAAGTCTCTTCCCAAGATAATAGTTGTTGGATTGATTCCTTCATCACACATGAATAATATTGAGCTCATTTATAAGTATGAAAACAAGTATTTTTCACACTTATCAAGTTCTCCAAACTTGAACTATTTCATGTCCTCATGAAATCACAAAACTAAAAACAAAATAAGCATTTGACATTTTGATGAAATGAATGTGCACATCAGAAAATGTTATATGAATTCCTGAAGACTTGAAACAAACATGACATGATGCATTCATCAACAAAAAGTTCACTTGTGCATATAGTATGAACAACCAAACCAAATATTCAAATCACTTAAATTTAGTGTTTGTCCTCACATTTGTATTAAAATATTTGTTAAAGAACTTCATCAACTTTTGCACATCATCCAATTCATACATTTCACACACATTTGGGTAAGTCAAAAGGTCTTTTGAGGTTTGGAGCTTGGCTTGGCTAGAAGAATCACGGTTTTAATTAAATGCATCTAAGAAGAGAACATAAGTATATGCTTCAATTCTCAATTGTCACCAAAATCCAATATATCTATCAACCATTCCATACCATATTCTTTCTCAATTCAATCATCTTTTTCAAATCATGCACCCTTTTGATCAATTTCTTTTCTTCTTCTTCTATTTTTTTTACACGTTATTTTTCTTCCCCAAACTTGGACTCAACCATTCCCTTAATCAACATAATACTTGTTCTCTTCTAAGGTGTAAGGTAGGATAACATCTCAAAGGCTCAAGGTGGAAGAAAAAATATCAAGGCTCAAAAGGTTTCACAATTGAATAATGATGTACCAAGGTTGGCTATTTGGCCAAGTAGCTATACAATGAACAAGAACAATGTATTTCTCATCCTTAACCAAAAGTATGTATGTAGAATCACAATCATGCAAAAATCAATTCCATATCCAAAACAAATTCATCATCTCATCTGGTTTACTCTCATTCATGCTCTCAAACACTCCAATATATCTAGTCATAGTTCAACTCATGCACAAGATCACATATTAAACACATTGCAACCACAATCATACATTTTCTCATCTTGCAAAATCATACCAACTTAATCAGAAATTGCATCATTCATCAAATAAAAAAACTCAAATAAACACATAGCTCCAAATATTATAACATATGATAACTAAAATAAAATAAATAAATAAAATATATCAAAGTTATGTCTTCATCCACCCGTTGGTGAGTCACCAAGAACCATCCTATATGGATCTCCACTGACTCTCATTCTACTGGGTGGTTGTGTCCAGCGTAGATCAGGTTCTTCTTCCTCCTCGTCACCCTCTCCGACCATCATATCCTCAAGATTTGGCTCTGCTGCAAAAGCACTCCCCCATATGGACTCAGGCCTGCCCTCAGGCCAAGATATATGAGAGGAAAACTGAGCCCCAGTCATCAGTCCATCATCAGGAAAGTCTGGTAGGCCAAGTGAAAGATGATACATGTTGTCCTGTAAGGAAACCTGGCCTTGCCTCATGCTAGTACATCAATCATGAATGTCATCATGTTTGGCAAGGCTCTAACGCATGAAATCAGTGAGCATGTCTGTCGGAGGAGCTTTGGGCACTTTGGTACCTCCATGCACGATAAATAAAAAAGTGCCTTTAACAATGTATATAAATAATCATCATCAAAATCTCTTCAAAACTTAATTTGAGATCCCCTTAAAGCCTTAGTCAACACATATGCGAGTTAGTTGTTTGATCCAACAAACTCAATACACATTTATTTTGTCAACAACCTCAAACGAACAAAATGACAATCAATTTCTATATGTTTATATATCTCGTGAAATACTGGATTTGATGCAATGTGGGTAGCAGCTTGATTATCGCAATACGTTTTCATAGTTTGAATGTCACAGAAGTTAAGCTCTTAAAGGAACTGTGTCACCCAAGTTCACATGTTAGTGACGACATTACCCTATATTCAACTTCAGCTGTTTATCAGGCCACTACATTTTGTTTCTTACTTTTCCAAGAAATAGTGTTTCCTCCAAGGAAAACACAATATTCAATAGTAGATCGTCTATTAGTAGGCGAACCTGTGCAATCTACATCACAGTACTCAAAGATCTGAATGCTCCCTTTATTTTCAAATAACAACCCTTACCCCAGAGCCTTTTTGACGTATCTTAGAATGCGAATGATAGCATTCCAATGACCAACACATGGAGCCTGCATGAATTGGCTAACCACTCAAACTGCAAAAGATAGATTTGACCTTGCCATAATGAAATAAATCAGTTTTACAATCAGCCTCCTATATCTCTCTAGATTAGAGAATAATTCACCTTCTTTTGTCATTAATTTTTTATTTAGGTCCATAGGAATGTCTATCAGTCTACAATCAATCATACTTGTTTCTTGTAATATGTCAAGATCATACTTCCTTTGGGAAATTATAACTCCATCTTTGGACTAAGCTACTTGAATACCCAAAAAGTATTTGAGACTTTCAAGATCCTTGGTTTGAAACTGTCTACACAAGTGCTCCTTCAGTTGAGATATTCCAGCAGTATTGTTTCCTGTAACGTATATTATTAAGTAAACACATTTCCCAGGAGATGTATGACGATAAAAGACAAAATTATATGCTTCACTGTGTGTTTTTCCCCAAATTTTTGAACAACGAAGCTGAATTTTCCAAACCAAGCACATATCGATTGCTTGAGGCCATATATAGAGAGATGCAACTTGCATACCTTACCAAACCTGAGCAACAAACCTAGGAAATTGCTCTATATAAACTTCTTCCTCAAGATCACCGTGGAGGAAGGGATTTTTTATATCTAATTGATGAAATGGTCAGTGATGAATTGCTACCATTGAAAAGAAAAGACGAATAATAATAATCTTGGGCATAGGAGGGAAAATGTCACAATAATCATGGCCATAAACCTAAGTATATCCTTTAGCAAGTAATCGGGCTTTGAGCCGATGAACTTCACCATCCGGGCCGACTTTAATTGCATGCTCCCATAAACAACCAACTGCCTTTTTTTTGTGTGGAAGGGGCACGAGCTCCCAAGTATTACTATGGTTTTGAGCATGCATTTATGAAATCATGGCTTATTACAATCTAGGATGAACAAATGTTTTTTTTCACATTTATTGGTATAACCAAAGGGGACACCACGAATAAAAGAGAATAATAGGCATGCGACAATCTGTGATAGCTACGAAAATTATAAATGGGATAGGGGTTTCAAGTGAAACGATTACCTTTACTAAGAGCAATGGGCCAACTTGAATCATCGTCACTAAGAGTCATGGTATGAAGTGACGAGGGAGAAGAATCATCGTCACCAAGAGCATGCATTTCTGCATTCATGGCTTGTCACTATCTAGGATGAGTAAGTGTTTTTTTTTCACATTTTTTGGGTATAACCACAGAGGACACTAAAGATAAAAGAGAATAATAGTCAGGTGACAATATATGATAGCCAAGAAAATTATAAATGGGATATGGGTTTCGAAGGGAACAATTACCTTTTATAAGACCAATGGGCCAACTTAAATCATTGTCACCAAGAGTCATGGTATGAAGTGACGAGGGAGAAGAATTTGAAGCAGGGGATTTACCATTTTCTTGGAGACGTGGACTCTCCATCGAGGTCCTGTGTCGAAAAATATCAATATGTAGAGATGATGTTTCAAGAGGACTTGGATGGACAAAAACATTGGAAATATTGGACGCATCCATGGGAATAGGAAGGACTTGTTGGATGATATGAACATCTTGAACAAATGGAGAGAAGTAAGGAATATGTTCAAAGAATGTAACATTAGAAAACATGTAGTACTTGGTTTCAGGAGAATAACACCACTTCTAGAAATGTGATCAAAAGCACTCGAGTCAATTACCCATGAATTTTGACCTTCCATGGACTAAGAAATGTAAGTTGTTGATGTACTTAGATATTGAGATATCAAGGCCAATCGGTTAGGTTTTAATCGTAGATACTATTAATATTCATCCTCTATGAACTTGGAATTGGTAGTTTCAACAATAGAGATATTAGCAGTTTTGGAAGGAAAACCATGCAAGGAGTAATAATTCTCTTGGGTGTAACCCATCCTTTTACAGTATGTGCATTAAGAACGCCCCTGACCCCTACGTCCTCCACCTCTAGTGCCATGTCCTCCTTTTCCTCTTGTGGCAACCATGACAAATGGTTCCACTAGTTCCACGAGCTTTGAGTTTGAGGCACCAGGATACGAAGAAGGCGTATGGTCAAAGTTTCCATGGAAAGGACCTAATGACTGGTCAGAAGTTGATCTCTGATGTGATCAAAGTCTGAATGTAGGGAACAAAGGATCAACACCATATAATATTTGTCCAATTTCTTCTTCATCCTCCAAAGGTTTGACTTCCGTAAACATCCTCGGTTCTTCGATAGCAGATTGGGCTTCAGTCATGAAGGATATCATATCATGGTCTGCCATTTTAAGATAGGCAAGCTTATTTGCCATAGAGTCGTTGAATATCATTTGAATAGATGTTTTGAGCTTTCTTCCAATAGGAATAACAAGTTTTAAAAGCTTTAAGGGACATAAGAAGTCTTTGTTCCACTAATTGCCATAATATGGCACACAATTGGAAATTTGTTTGTTTCCACTGGTCTACTTTTTCAGTAGGCACATGGCTTCCATCTTGTTAAAGGTGATCACAATGTCCTTGAAAAAAAAAACACATCTCAACAGCAACAGACCAAGATAAATAGTTTTTCCCATTTAGCTTCTCAAAAGTAATTGAGGGACTTCCTGAAAAAGAAATAACACTTCTAGTAGCCATTTTAGATGAAAAATAAAAATTGAGGGAGCACGAAAACGGAAAACACTAAGGCTTTTTCCTTCAAGGGTAGCTTCAAACTCCACTGAAATGAAGTTTTGAGGGTCAGAGTAGAGGAGGGACAGATGACAACTATGGAAGTGGCATAATAACGTTCCAATGAGCATAAGGCGACCTGGGAGCAGTGAACAAAGACGGTGCGTGTGGTAGCAAACTGGCCCTCAACACCAATGGGGTTGGTCGTCGCTCGAAGAGGAGATCCATATATGGTGGTCGCTGGAAGAAACTATAATGATGTAATGACCGAAAACGACTACAGAGAATAGTGAACTGTGACAAACCAACATAGAAAAAAGGTTAATAGTGTTAGACGACTTTAACTTGAAGTGGACAGCTGTAGAAAGGAGCTGGACAACGACAAATGATGTTGGATAGATGCAGACAACAATAACACTCATAATAAATAAGACAAAACAGAAATCAGAACGAGATCGATCTACTCTAATACCAACTTAAGAATAAAACAAAAAGAAATATATTTCTAAAAACTTAATAAACCTCTCTCATATTATATATATATATATATATATATATATATATATATATATATATTTCAACAAACCTTAAAAATAAAGAAACGAAATTAAATCAATTGAATAAGGTTTGTTGAAATATATATATATTTTGTGCCTTGAGGCAGCAGTCTTCAGTGCGGCCGCGGTTGTGGGAAGTCGACTCGACAGTATGCAATTTCTTTGACCTTATACTTCTCCATTTTTTCCTCCATTGCCTACTCATTACCCATATGCTTTGCAAAAGTAGAACAAAAAGCTACCAAAAGTTTTTTTTTTCTTTTCTTGTGATTGTTTTTGCATTTGTATCCATTGATAAGCTTGAGTTCTACTTCACTTTTGTCATGCCCATGTAGAAAAATTGGAAAAGAAATGTTTTTTCTGTAACGGGTCTCTCTGATTTTCTCACTGTTTAGTGATTTTATTCCAGAAAAATCAAACGGGATTTGGGAAATGGCTACTGCAAGAGGGTTGGTCCTGTCACGTCCTGTTACTTTTGTGACCGGAAATGCCAAAAAGCTTGAAGAAGTTCGTGCCATCTTGGGGAATTCCCTTCCTTTCCAGTCGCTCAAAATTGATTGTAATAATAATAGTCACTCTTCCCCTTTTCCTTTTAAATTACTTTTTCCATCTTGAGTTGTTTATTCTTTCCCTCTACTTGTCTATTTTGTTGAGACGTTTAGGGTGTGTTTTTGTTTTCTAATTTCAAAGGCTGTTTTTAGGATTGAAAAATGCAACTAAAGAAAGTTTCTCGAACCACTAGTGTGTTGGGTGGAGGAAGGGGTATAACAGAGTGCGGAAAACACAGAGCAAGATACAAGTGGGAGAAGAAAAAAAGAAATGAGAAAACATCTTTTAACTGCTTCTACTTTTTTGGTTTTGAAACACTTGTTTTGAAAACAATTTTCAAAACTTTATTCATTTTTTACTAAGAATTTGGTTGGTCAGTGGTGTGAAATTGTTTTAGAAAAACAACTTTTAGAATTGATACGTGAGAAGTGAATCAAAGGGACAATTATTTTGTGTTCAGTTGCCTTTCTTGCTTGATAATTCTTCTTAGAGTTTGTTTTTCCATGCTTTTGATATCAAGTGCCCGAGTTGCAAGGAGAGCCTGAAGATATCTCTAAAGAGAAGGCTCGAATGGCTGCCCTTCAGGTACCTTGTTATAATTTTTTCTCAAATATGCTTGGCCTTGTGCGATTTTAAGTTGTCTTTCTGCTTTTTATTGTTTTTATACTTTTTTTTACGGTGTATGCTTAGGTGAATGGACCTGTGTTGGTTGAAGACACTTGTCTCTGCTTCAATGCCTTGAAGGGTCTTCCAGGTGGATATTATTTTGTGTTTTTTATGCAATGAAAGCTGGCATTATTATACAACCTGACTGATATTGATTGACTGTTTTACACTTTTTCAGGGCCTTACATGTAAGTTCATTTTCACCCTTAACCATTGTACTCAGTGAACATTACCCCCTTTTGTTGTCATAATTTATTCAAGCCCTCATATTACTGTTATTCATTTATGTTTTAGTTTTTTAGCATGAAACTGATGTAGAAAAGTACAAGAAGCAGATCGTTTCTTAAAATAGGCTGAAACTATGGTAGGAAACTGATGATGATAAATATTAGAGAATAGTTTTTCTTTCTTCTATATATATATATATATACATATTAGGTCATTTTGTATTTTTGGTCTTGGCGTATCTTTCTTGTGCTGAGACAGTTTGAAATAAGAAGGTAGGTTGAGAGAGCGTTAGTGACAGAGAATGATCTTGTGATTTGGGTGAAATTGGGTCTTTGGGCTTTGGGCGGCATAGATCCTTAAACCCTGTTTTCTGTCCAGTAATTTGGTGACTTCTCCTCACCATTATTCTCTAATGAAGTACCAAGTATATTTCATTCCCACTAAATGGTGTTGACTCTAGGGATTCTAGTCTGCCATTGTGCATGATCCTTATTTTTAGGTATATGGAGCTTGATTTGCTCTATATCCTCTTTAATAGTCTCGAACCTTTTTTTTAGGGTTTTTCTTTAATCTTCATTAAGGGGATATTGGTGTATGTTGTATCCTCACATTTTTTCAACACATCTATATTTCATCATTTTATACTGCAAAACCACCACCTTAAGCAATCTTTCCTCCATAGGATCCAGGTCTTGGTATGGTCACTCCTTTGACCATGCCAAGTTTGTGTTCAAATAATGGTATAACCTTTCTCTAATAATTGAGCAACAAATTTTGAATAATCTCATGAACATATGGGACATCAAAAATTAAAATCAAACCTGGGTGACTGTTAATTGTAGCTGTTCATATAACTTTCATAGCAATATGTTCTCCATTTCCAATTCTTACTTTCGAAAGGACAAATGTGTTGAGCTCTTTGAAGAGCTCTTAATCATGAGTCACACGGTTTGTACAACTACTACCTAAAGTTAACCTTTTTGTGGAGTTATTGGTTGTAAAGCATGATATTGCAAATCTAGTTAATCCTTTGCAACCTTGTGATAGGATGCTTGGTGGAGTATTTAAGTGTTTAGTTCTCCCTCCTTAATATTGGCTTTTGAGGGTGGGTTCCCCAAGTGCTTGGGTACTTATCAATTAGTATTAGAGCTGGTAATCAATGTCTAGGAAAGGGCTTCTTACGAGCATTTCTGACTGGTGGAGGGTGTTGATGCATGAGGGTGTTGAGTGAGGTGTCATCGAGTAAAGTGTCATAGTGTGAAAGTGGTCGAGACGTTGCCTCTTAGGGCCAATGCTTTATAGGAACTTTGGTATTATGGTGTGCCCAAGTCCCCCATCAAATAGTATTGGTGGAGTATTTAAGTGTTTGTTTCTCCTCATTAATAGCTAATAATATTGCCCCGATCCTTTCTCAGTTCACAAACTTAATTTCAACATATCACTTAGACTCACCCAAAAGCGTCTTACCCGAACGGAATGCACATATCCTCCACTGATCAGAGACTGACAACTTACTATAATACCAATTGATAAGTACCCCAAGTACATAGGAACCCACCCTCAAAAGATAATATTAAGGGAGAAGAACCAAACATTATACTACTTGAGGTGAGATTCCCAGTTCCTCTCACCTTGACAACTTCTTGTTAATGTTGAGACTTGTATATCTTTTTCATATTTCCCACTTGACCACACTTGTGGAATTTCATATTTGGCCTCAGATAACACTTGTTGCATGGGTGACTATTTCTCTTGCAATGTGGACAAGGTGAAAATACACATGTATTGTTGTTTTGGTTCTATTCATAACCTTTGTAGTTGTTGGCATAGAAAGCTCCTTTTACAAATATTTCTTGCCTCCTTAGTTCTTGTGTCTGTAGTTCATTCAACAATTCTGCCAGTAATACTTGATGAATCCCCTGATATTGATTATGCCGAGAAGCTTGTTGGATTATTCCTTAATTGTTTCTGATTCCTTCATTCTCTGCATCTCAAATTCCTGTGTCAAGTTCACCTCTTGCATCCTTTTCATTGGATGTGATTGTACTCTTGGATGTTTTCAGTGTCATTATTCTGGTCAACAAAATCAATGATATTGCTGGCAAACAGGGTTGTTCTTGCTTTTGATTTTCTTGGCTTCCTCTCTATGGGTTTTGATTTGAGCATTTTCTATCTGATAGGGTTGAAACTTCGTACTCATCTTCAATGACTTCCCTTAGAGTGTAGATCATTGTCATTGAATATTGAATGTAATATTCAATTTTGCATTTCCTTTTAATATTTATGTAATATTCTCATCCATGTAGGTCATTGTCATTGAATATTGAATGTAGAAATATTCATCTGAATTCTTTTAAGCTTTAGTGTCTACACAATTTCGGGATCATTAGTGTTAGATATTGTGTTTATTTCATTTACATGTTCATTTGTATTTGGGCTTAGCCCACACTCTTATTATTATAAATACATTACCCTATGTGTATACACAGACACATAAGGGAGATTTCCCCTCATCTCTTAATTAGCATTTAGCAAGTGAGATTTTTTAGATTCATGATCAGTAATTGATAATGATTATTGTCTAATTTCATTGATGTATGATGCAGCAAATGGTTTCTGCAGAAGATTGGCCATGAAGGTTGTAACTAAACTGCATAATTTTGGATAAGTTTTCAATTTTTCAGTACATGTTTTCAGGAATAAGGATATCCCACAAAATTTGATTTACTGATTCCTCGTGTTCATTTTCCAGGTCTCAACAATTTGCTGATGGCATATGATGATAAATCAGCATTTGCCTTATGTGTATTTTCCTTTGCGGCAGGTCCAGATAGTGAACCTATCACATTTTCTGGAAAAACTCCGGTATCTCTTTGAATCCCTTTAATACATAATTACAAATTCATATTTTGTTGAGTCTGAATTAGATATCTGAGGATGATTGATGTATGAGAGTGTAACTAACACCTTTTTGTGGTGCATGGTAATGTTAGGGGAAGATTGTTCCTCCAAGAGGGCCTAATGATTTTGGATGGGATCCTATTTTTGAACCTGAAGGCTATGATCAAACGTATTTCAATCCCTTCTTTCATGCCATTTTCCTTTCAAACGTTTAATAGTTTCTTGCAAAACCTAATTACTCCCATTTACACTTTGTAGCTATGCAGAAATGCCCAAAGAAGAAAAGAACAAAATTTCCCACCGCTCCAAATCTCTTGCATTGCTCAAATCTCATTTTGCAGAAGCTGGTTATACTTTTCAGATCAATAACGTCTGAAATCTCATTTGCACACTTCAAAGGGATTTTTTAACACTACCAAATATGACACATCGAGTTTCATTGAAGGAATTCTTCCCAAATCGATTAGATTATGTTTCCTTATGGTTATAAATCTAAAAAGATTAATAAAATCCATTAAAATCTCCGTTTTATTATTAATATCATCATTTAGATTGTACACATTTTATTTTCTATTCTTTTCTTTAAATAATTTTTTTTTTAAATTAAAATAAGTATATTATCAATTTTAGTTTTTGCAGATACTTTTTTTATTTCTTTTTTCAATTTGATTTTCTTTTAAATTTAGAAACTATCTACAATAAAATAGTAAATATATCAATTTTAGTTTTTGCACATTTTTTTTTTCAATTTGATTTTCTTTTAAATTTAGAAACTATCTACTATAAAATAGTAAAAAAATTATAATAATAATTTTATTATTTTTGTTATAAATGCATATGTTTACACTGGTGTGTTATAAAGATGTTAATAAATCGTTACAACAGTTGTATTAACATGCTTAATTTTAAGAATATAAAGAATAAGGTCTTACCGAAAACTATGTAGTAATTAATATTTATTTTAAACCATGTCATTGTTTTTTTCATTAAAATAAGTTAACGGTAAACACTAATTTTAAAAATTGAGGAAAAAACATTATAGTAAATATGATCAATAGTTTTATAGATATTAATGTTGAACGAAGTTGGTAAGTACTTAATACTATGATTTATTTAAATTTACAACAAATAGTTTTGAACTATAAAATTTAAAATAATTAATTAATTAAAATAAACTAATTAAATAAATATATCAAAATAAAATGTGTAACAGAAATAAACCAGTCCAAAAAACATTTATTCTAAGATTTTCCAATTCTGAAAATGAATAACTGTTTTCCTTCTTTGTGTTGTGAAAATACTTAACAAAACATATATTATAATATATTACACTAATGAATTTTTTAAGGAGACAAATTATAGTTTCTAAACTTTTTTTTTCTAAATTTTCAAAAGTGTGTGTGTCTATATATACATTATTTCTCAAAATTTAATTTAAAAGTTTTAATTCTTAAAGCTATTTTATTTTATTACTTTTTTAAATTTTCAATCAAACTCTGCAGTAGAATCGGGAGATAATTATTTGGTGGCACCGACATGAATGAAGTGTAGCAAAATACATACATTTCATGTTTTCATGGCATTTATTGAGTTCAAGATCTGAAGAATAAATTGCATTGTTGTTGAATTTTGTGTGTTTCATGACAAATTGACTACACTTTTGTTTCTTCCTGAAATGCTTGTATCTTGCTTCTTTTCTGTATTGTGAAGATTTTCTCTGTCTTTAAATATTATTTACAAGAGTTTTCATGGCATTTTTTACAAGAGTTCTTTTTTTAAAAAAAAAATGCATTATGTTTAAAAAATTCATACTTGGGTAATTTTTTACCTAAGTATCACATAACTAAACCATTTTAAGACAAAAAAAAAAATATTATTTTTAAATGATATGCTATGTGGGCATGCAAATATTTAAAGTTTTTTTATGAAAAGTAATTATAAGTAAAATCGAGAAATAGATTAAAAAGCATATAAAGTGTTGAGAGTTATGAAGAAAATGAGTCGTCCATGAATGTTTTGGGCAGTGTCCACTGAAAATGAATGTGTACTTAGAAAAATGGAACAACGAAAGTCAGACACAGAGCCAACCTTGCAAAACTCGAGAAAGACACGCTCGTTTTGTCGGTATTGCTATTTTCAAGATCTTACATTGCATTTTCGTTACGTTTCTTAACCCATGTTTTTTTACTTACCAACATTCTTAGATCTTCTTCATTCCAACACTAATGTAGAGATCAACATCTAAACACTGTTAAAAAATTTAGTGGAAGATTGTTAGCTAAGTGTGAATAGGAAAAAAAATTAAATATGTGTATAGTTTCTAAATTTAGATACAAAATTAAAATTTGTTATTTTTAAATTTTGATATACTTTTATATTTGTTTTTTATTTTTAATAAATAGATACTGGTATTTTTTAATCTAATAACGATGATTAATCTTTTAATATGTTACATGACAATCGAGATTGATATTTTGTAAAAGTGGGTAAAATGAACTCTAGAGTTAAAAGACAGTAAATAAAAAGTAGTTTTTTTTAATTAAATTGATATGAAAATTAATTTTATACAAATTAAATTGAATTATTTTTTTTATCAAACATTAAATTATATAGAAATTTGTTTTTTATTTTGATACACACCACAATTATGAGTCGGGTTAGAGTAGGCTAAAGGTTGAGAAGAGTCGAGTCAAACCGAAGGTTGAGACAAGTCGATTTGATCCAAGTTAGAAATGAATCAGATCAAAGGTTAAGGTCCAGTCAAATGTCGAGACAAATCAGGTCAGATTTAAGGTCGAGACAGGTTTGGAAGGACTAAAGGTCAAGACGGGCCAATATAAACCATAGTTCGAAACAAGTCAAGTCAAATTAAAAGTTGAGACAAGCCAAGTTAGACAAAATGTTGAAACGACCCCGACTGAAATTCGTTCTGGATAGTCACAATCGAAACATGATAGAGTCAATCTCGATTGAAATTCGGTCGAGTCAACCCCAGGCGAAAGTCTGTCGAATTCGACCAAAACTTGATCGAGTCGGTATCGACCAAAATTTGACCTAATCGACCCTAGACGAAAATTGGTCAAATTCAATCAAATCAACTTCAACCTAATTAGGCCACGTCGACCTTGGCCGAATTAGGCTGGTCGACCTTGGTTGAATTAGGTCGAGTTGGCCACGAGAGAAGTCATTTGAATTAGTCTTGATCAAATTCGATCAAGTTGACCTCTACAAAAAATCGATTGAATCCAGTTGAATCAACTCATGCCAAGAGTCAATTAAAGGCTACCAAGTTAGTCCTGACCAAAGTTGGGATGAGTTAGTAATTTCTAAACTAAATTATAATTTTAGAGACTCTCAAATAAGTAAAAGATTTAAAACAAACTAGTTTTAAGTTAATAAGTAGTTAGCCGAACTACAACTCTAAGTGTGTGTTCACTTGGGGGTGATTAGGGGAGATGGTTTGGGGGGGAGTGATTGAGTGGATTTGAGAGGATTTGAGGGTGATTTTTTTTGTGTTTACTTGAGTGGATTTGAAGGTAAATGAGAGTGGATTTCGGGTTGAAGTTTGTAAAAATTAGTGTAGGATTTGATTGATGTGATAAATAAAAAACATTTGTTTAATAGATAAAAATTAAAGATTACCAAAATACCCTTAGATATTAATGTAATATAAAATTATAATTTTTTTATGTTATATTTATAAAAAATTAACATTAATTACTGAAATAAATTTTAATATTGTACTACCGATTTAATTAAAAGAATCATAAAAAAAAATTAGAAGATTACAATACATAATTTCATAAGAACAAAATGGTATTAAATTATTTAAATAATGTTTTTAATCAAATTGAAGTATGTAGTAGTGTATTCGATTACATCCAGTCTTGTAACCGAATACAACATTCATTTTAAATAAAAGGTGATGGCATTTGACGAAAAGGCAGAGGGCAACAATGACATTTCTCAATAAATCAGCTTAAATCGTAACATTTCAGTGAGATATCAGAAAGGCATCAATCCCGCAAATCATCTCAAACTCTTCCTCGCTAATCACTCGAAACGAACACAAATATCTCGCAAATCGTCACTCGCAAATCGTCACTCGCAAATTCTTTTAAACAGTAATTTCTACTCATATAAACACAGTGTAAAAATTCAATTTTTTTAAATTAAACTATAAAATAGTATAAAATTCAGTTTTCATTATAAACATTTCAATATTTTTTATATAAGAGTATAATTCATTAATAATTCAATGCACTTCACTTAATTTTTCTCACTTCTAAAAATTTCACTTTGAACAACAAATCAAACACTATTTTATATATAAAAAAATTAACACAATTGGATTAAAAATATTATATTCATTTATTTTTAAAATTTGAAAACTAAATTATATCAAAATTTAACACAAAAATAATTTCAATTTTACATCAAATATTTAAATACTTTAAAACATATATGAAAAAAAGAAATATTCATGAATCTATCATAATTTGTTAATTATACTCAAGTTCAATTGAAGTTAAATAATAAAAAAAAAATAACTCACATACAAATTAACATGTTTAATAATAAATTTCAAAATATCTCTATGAAAGAATGTATTGAGTTTAGATATTATAAAAAAGTAACATCATTACAACTCGCACCAGTAAAACACATTTACATTAACGAAAAACACAAAAAAATAAATACAAAAGTGTTTCTCATTAATAAATAAAGAAGTTACTTAAGCAATACTATCAAACATTCTCAAACTCAATAGAAGTTAAAAAAAACTAAATAATAATACGGTACTGAGTATATTAACTAGTGTTTTAAGGCATCGATTAAGATATAATTAATGATCATTAATTTCATTATATTTATGTTAATATCTGAAACAATTAATTCTGCTAATTAAAAATAGGATACTTTTTAAGGTATAATTGATGATATTTAATTCCACTACGTTTATGTTAAAATTTGGAATAATTAACTCTACTGATTAAAATAATATAAATTGATATAATGGATTTTCTAAAGACAAAAAAAATATATATATTCTTTTGTCCTTTAAACTCAAAACAAGCACTTAAGAATTTCTAACATTTTTACCAAGAAACAAGTAAAAATATCTCTGATTGAAAACAGTCTCTTTTGAAATTACTAGCCTTTTTCAAATTCTTCTGTGACGAAAATATTACACATTTTTATAGAAATTTTTTCCTTTCTACATATTGTTTTTTGTCACTCCTTCAAATTAATTTTCTTTATTTGTTTTGAATAAGCCTGAATGATAAATTTTAGTGTGCATCAAATAAATTATCAACACTTATGAATATTTTTGTTCTCTAAATAAAGTAAAATTGCATTAATTATTATTGAGGTCAAAATTCATTTAATGTCACAATTAACTATGAACTTTTATAAAAGTAAATTTGCATTATTAATTATTCTTAAACAATGTCCAAACCCATATAATAAAAACTACACTTGAGAGTCTATTAGAAAGGTTTAAGCACTTTTTACTAATACAAGAGTGACTTATTATATCTGTCTAATTAGTCTAATTATGTATGACAAAAGGCAACACACACAAAATTACTGATTGCGTATTTGTAATTAAATGTTTAATATATACGTATATATCAAAATTTACCTAAGACCAAAGAGTCAATGATAATTATTCTATTCAGAAGAGTTTGAAGGTATAGTAGTTCTGTTTTATTTAAACAAAAATCATTTCATTAAAAAAAAGTTATTTCATTTAATCTCGCATTAAACTATCAAGTTTTTCACATATTAGACATACAAATTCATCATAGGAATTTTTTTTAATAATTATTTAAACTATCAAGTTTTTCACATTTTAAATATTTTTTAAAAATAAATTTAAAATAGATAAATAAAATAATAACACATATCTTATTATTAAAAAAATTGTTAAAAGAGTTGTTAAAATATGGTGATCTTCGAAATAATAACAACAATAATCATTAGTTATCATTTATAGAAAAAAAAAATTGTTTTCTTGAAATGCAAAATACGATAGTTTGGAAAGTGTGTAAAATTTTCTTGAGCCCCTCAATCTCACTAAAAGTTGACTACCATACAATTCTAGTGAATATTGAAGCAACAAATATAGCATTAAAAAATAAAATATATTTTTAGGGCAATACTTAAATAATAATATTAACATTAATAAAGCAAAATTAGAAACACTAAAAAAATTTAATAATTTAGAACTAAAAAAGTAATGAGGGATACCTTCTTAACACGAAAGGCTTATTAGAGAATGTGTGTCTGACTTGTTTGACCTTTTGAACTTTGAATGCCCTTCTTAAGGGTAGTATTGATTGAAGCTTTTTCTTTGTGGGACCATTAGGCCTACGATTAGGACTAGGACTACCCTTTAACGTTGTCGGTGCATCGAATTTAGATTCATTATTCCCTTTTTCTATCCTTCTCCTGAAAATTACCATTGGATTGAAACTTTGCAACATGGGTCAAATGTTGCCAATGACATAACTTTTTCTTACTAAATACATACCATTACATTTTTAAACAGACAACTTTTCTTTCTATGTTTCTACCTATTAAATTCACTCTCCACTGTTACAACTCTCACCATAGAAAAATAAAATTTAAAATAATAAAATATGAAATGGACTTTTTCTATTTTAAATCGAACTTATATTTTTTATACAACAACATTCTTTATGTTACCGGATTAGGATTTTTTATATTTAAAAATGTTATACCTATAAATAACTCTCAACTTTAAACTCTGAAACATTTAAATACTGACTCACTTTGGACATATTTCCATAAAAACATCATCTTTATGAATATCAAAAACTATCTCTTAAAATAGTAAAATATTGAAGATTTGAATTTGGGATTATTGATGAATAAATTTATTAAGGTGTTTGATAATGAACATTTGTTGTCTTATATTTTGAATGGAAAACTAAAAACACACAATATTTAGAAACACAAATTGACGGCCAGACATTAGTTCGTACCATTTTTGGAAGGATAAAGAAAATGTTTAATTCAAGCACGTCTTAAGAAAAGATTTTACATACCAATAATACTTAGATATATATCATACTATGTCATTCATTATATCATATAACATTTCATTCACTATTCATCTTTCTCAAAATATCATCATTTAGAATCTAAACTTTATCACTGATAAACTCAATTGGGGTCATTTAATTAAAAATCTTATAGTGTAAATAGAAAATCATAGTGTCAAGTTCTTCGAGTGGTTATTGGAAGAATCAAAATACTATATTAGAATTCTGACAAGTTTCAAACCATGAATCAGTTATATGTAAAACATCTNATAATGATGGATATGTGTATCTTTTTCTTAGAAAATGAGTGATCCATATACAAAATATCCAATATCAGTTTCAAATAAAAAACTTTAAAGAAAACAAAATTAAGTGTTTCTGTTTGTATATTAGTGATTGGACTATTGATTCCTTAAAGATGTTTATGCAATTGTGAGTGGATTAGCAAAGAAAAAGTGGATAGGAAAGTGAATGGAGAAGTTTGGTATCTGAAAACCAATATGATNTGTAACCTAAATTTGGGGAAGAAGTAGCCACATGGCCTATGGGTCCTATCTCACATGCAGGGGAGATATAGTCTTTATTATAAATCTAACCATGTGCATTCATCACTCATCACTGTCTCTCTTTAGCACTCTCCATTGCACTCTCTCCGCAGGCATTTACTACCTCCTTCCAACCACTTCTCACAGCCCACAATACAGACAAAGACATTTTAACAATACTTTCATTCTACTAAAACTTCCTCTCATACATTGCTTCAGTTCATAGCCTCATGTCAATACTTGGAGTTAGTGTATCTTGCTTTTCTCAGTGACTTTTTGTGGAGAGTAGTCATTACCCTCCAGCTACAATTCTCCACCTNTGTTACTGTCATTAGATATTTCAATAAATCTGATATAATATTAGTCATTTTTAAGGCTAAATGAATTTGATTACAAGTAATCATTCACATAAACTTGGGACATTAACATTTAAATTTGTTTTGTAAACAGTCTAATGAGATTATTGAAGTGTATCATAATTAACTGTTGCGAGAATTCTAAAAGATGATCCTTTTTTCTTTTGTGGAGGGTAGGTTTACCTTTTCAATTGTTTCACAAGCATTGCTTTGTGTACATAGGAAAAATTGAGGACAAAGGTAAATGTAGAACGATACTTTAAAATGATGGCATGTCTTGTTCGGTATTTCAGCCATGATAATGAGAAAGGCAGGGAAATATCTTAAGAATTTGCTAGTTAACATTAAGGGGAGGGGGGACAACTTAGGTAAAGGGGGTCATCATGTTAATTAGAAAGATAATGTTTAATGGAGTGCACATGAACGAATCCAACATGTTGGTAGAGAAACGAACACGGGAAGATATGTTTAATGATTTACAGCCATAATTGCATAACAAAAGCAAAGATTACTTCCATTGACAAGGAAAAAAAGGCTAAAAAAGTTGAGAAAGTTAAAAAGCAACACCACAGCTATTACAATTCCATAATCGTCATTGATAAAGTGTTTCCATATAACTCAACTTTGACAATCATGCTTTTGCTTGTATAATTAACTCAACAAAACAAATAGTAAAAAAATAACAAAAGGGAAAAATCATATATATATCTGGGCTCATTCAAATCCTATAAAAAAAAAAAAAAACTGAAAAAGACTGAACAGTATGTAAGGAGACATGATTTGACATTTGGAAAAATATGCATATAATTGGTGGTGGGTAAGGTTGATTTGATGAGATGAGATGAGATGAGCTGGGAAGGACCAAAGGGAAAGGCAAAAATTGAAAGGGAAACAATGGATGGCGCTTCTGCACCTGCTCCTACAATTTTGCATTGTTTGTTTCAGCTGGAGCAAGTCGAGCAGCTAAGGTTGACCAACAGCAAAACACACAATGTGGCAATGAGGTAACATAAACCATATTGACATGTGTAATTAATGTACACTTGCCAAGAATGCAGGATTACGACGGAGTTCTGAGGAAAGCAATGGATATATGAGGATGTTCTACTATAATATGGTAAAAACTTAGAATCAAACACAAAAGAAAAATAATTGCTCTTTCATTCACATGGTTGGTGGTTGATATGTATGCTAGCACTGATGGCCTCTTTTGCAACCTAGTGCACCAGCATTGGAAGTCATGGAACCAACCATGGAAGAAGATTTGGCACCTAAGCTTGAGGCCCTGGCATAGCTGGCTGAGGCTCCGGCTCCTGATGGTGTGAAAAAGGCACCATTCAGCAACAAATCTCCCTCAGACCTCCAATTCCAACCCTTCCACTGACTTTCTGCTGTTTCCACTCTCTTAGTCACCTGTCAACACCAAGAATTTTTTTTCTCAATCAATTAGTGAAAGTGGCTTAACTAAAACGTCATCAATTTACAGCATCACATGGATTGATTGTCCTATTGTACCTCCTTTGCAAAAGGGTTAACAGGAGCATTGTATCGGTTTCCCTGGCTGTTAATGGTGGGGTTAGCACTTCCACCAATGGCATACATTTCCCAGTGAGTATAGTCATTGTTCACCACGTGAAAATATCCATGTCTACACCTGCATTATTCATGACCAGTCTTTTGTTAGATTAGATAATATAATATTCCACCTCTGATTTGAAATACATCATTGCAGGAGGGGACAAAATAGCCCTATCCAGTTGTTGATTAATGGCTACATCATCTGGTCCCGCACAACTAATTCGTCTAAAAAATTTGTGATTTCCTTAAACTGAAGAAGAAAGCTTACAAACAAAATTAATGCACCAAAGAGGGTCGCTGCGAGTCTGCCCATCCAGACCAACCAAACTTGTGGTTACATTTATTTGCATTTAAAGCACACAAAGAGGAAAACAAGCAAAGAGGTTTCAATGCAAAAAGTGATATTAAATATTACCGTGGCATTCTCTGGATAAGTCCCTCTCCGAAATGGTTGTATGCGATGGTCACTTGCATGAGCTTGTCTCTTGTGTAAGAGTCACTGTGGCCCAGCAGAATCACCTGAATTCGCAAAGAAATACAGACTTGATCAATGATTCAACAATGGAAAAAGTGCACTTTGACACAGGAAACGAGAGTGAAAGTACCTCATTGTGGTGAGTGAAGTGGTTGTTTGAAATAGTAATGGCTGTTGAGCCCAAGACAGCATCCACAAGGCCATCAGCACAGTGGGACAAGGAGTTGTGGTCAACCCAAATGTGGCTTGAGCTAAATATGGAGATGGCATCTCCATCAGCCATTGTCCTCCACCCAAAGTGGGTGGGGGAGCTCCTCACCATGGCATTTCCGGTAGGTACGCAGTCATGAATATGCAGGCCATGGATGATGACATTGGTAACAAACTGAATTGTGATACATGCCCCATTAGCAATGTGCACATTGGCTCCTCTTCCATCAATGGTCTTGAAGCTGTTCATGATTAGCTCTTGCTTCAACTGAATAACCATGTCCCTCTTGAACACAATCCACAAGGGCCTATCCTGTATCACAGCATGACGAAGAGTGCCAGGTTTGGGGTTCACAGGGTCATCATCCCTGGGGTCAGTCACAACATAGAACTTTCCATCGCGACCACCAATGGCATTTCTGCCGAATCCAATGCCACAATCTGCAAGACGCTTCCTGTTGCGCTGCCAGTTGGGGTCACAACGCCAGCAATCATCAATGGGGTTACCAGTTCCACAAGAGAAAAACCCCAGATTCCTTCTCTGTGTACTATTCTGGATGCTCCTGTAATATCAACAACATTGTTTTCTTAGTGCCATCATTGTCAAGCAACTATCTTTATTTTACGTTATCTTAACAAATACATAGTTTAATAAAATGCCAAGATCTGATACAAGTTGAACACATTTGGTGTTACAAATTGAACAACATTGCTTTCATGATGCCATTACTGTAATCATACACCCTTGTTAGGTGTGGTACAAGTTCTTTCAATCTAGACTAACCAATCAGTCCTCATGTAATTTCCAATTTTGTTTCCTTCAAACACTAACAGTTTAAAACCATGACTATGGGTTAAAAATTTAACACAATTTGTTTGCATATGCTCGTGTTAAATTCCTATGTGGCATGTATGTGAATGCAGACAAAATGTTCTCTGGCTTTTTGGATCCACAATAATTAGACCTCATCTAAATGAATAGAGTCAGCTAACGGGAATAAAATAAAGCAACTGGACACTACCCAAGATAAAACTTTTAGTAAATCTCCTTGAGCCTAGTGGAGGAAACAAAACGATGTCAAAATAATTTATCCATGTGACGAGTGAAGACAAAAGGAATTTTCCTAATTGTAACGGCTAAAAATTCTTGCCTTTTTTTCTGGAATAGAAGATATGGTAAATATGCTTTTCTGTCTTGACATGGATCTTACCCAAATATGCAACTGTGGCCACGTTGCGAGGAATCACTAACCAACACATGGTAAATTTTTATGCAAAAAACTCAATCCAAATATCAAGCACCGAAAATTTTGGTCAGAATTGCTAGAAGTAACTGTTTTTAATGGGAAAGAAAGAGTTGTACCCGAAAGTACAACACATTTATGAGGAAACATTCATTAATTTGCTTGTAGGCAAAGGGATTAGATTTATAATGGCATGTAAAAGCACCATGAGCGTGAAGAAGGGTATATCATGAGAAAGTGCATGTGACTGAAACATGAAAAGGAGAGAGAGAGAGACCATGACCGAAAACGTTTCTGGTTAGTGACAAGGTAATTTCCCAACTTGAGATGCCACAAAAGGGTCAAAAAGAAGAAAAGGTTAAGTCTTCAAAGTTTCAAATTGATTGAACTGTGGCAAAATCAGGAAAGTAAAGTGATTGAAAAAATGGGTGAGTTGGATAAATAGTTAGGTCTCAATTCTCAAGAGGGGAGTTATGAGTGCCACCAAAATGCCACGGCACACCACTATCCTACCCTCATTACACTCAATAGTCCCTACTCCCATGTGAATGAATAAATTAACAAAAACATATTAAAACATTATAGATCATTATAGGTTCATGTAATTTTGTCTTTTGCTTTAACTTATGTGCTTAGCTACGAAGGGACATTGTAAAAAGAAGGTTGGTCTGTGTCAGTGAAAATGAAGAGAGAGAGAAAGAAATAGAGACCCACATCTCAACCATTGAAACCACTTCCTCTGGGTTAGCCACTGCAGCTTGTTCATTTAACTTTTCAGCCTCCAGTGCCCTGAAAGAAACAGTTACAAGCACAGTCACAATCTTAAACAATAAATAAGCAAACAAACTACTAATTCAATGATTATATTATTTCACTAAGTAGGGTTAGTTATAGTTGTCTTATGACAACATTAAACTTTATATAATGAATCAATTTTTCTTTCAATAACAAATGTTTGACTTATTCACTAAATGTAAACATAGCAACAATAAATAAACTACACCTTTTGGTGAAATTGTAAGGAAAATTAATATATATATATATATATATATATATATATATATATATATATATATAAATAAAATACTTTATTGCAGTCGGCAACCGTGACCTGTTAACAAATGTCCTTTTTGTACTATATAATAAATTAAATATTTAATAAATACAAAAGGAGAAACAAATTGTTTTCCTTCAAAACAAATAAAGACTTATTTTAGAAAAAAAAATTGACAGCACAATGTTAAAATAAAATTAAAGGAGAATAAAAAACGCAACAGGGACACTTGTCGGTGAGAGATTTGAGTGAGTTCCGTGAATATATTTGCTCCGTAAAAAGTTAAAGTGAAAAAACAACAACTTGATAAAAGCCGTTAAGATAAAAATTTATTCACCTTATCCTCCGGATAATGACCAAAATACTCTTAAGAGAAGAAAATATTATAACACATTGGGAGGGTAGTTTTGGAAGAGGAAAAAAGTTTGTTGACGGTTAACCAACTCTTTAATGAGGTGGTGTGGGAGTTATTTTGCTTTTGCAGAATCCTCAAAGCAAACAGACACAGAGAAGAACGAACATAACCGAATAAACGATCCAGATCGAAGCATCAACGATTTTTCAACGGCTGTGATCGTTTGCTCGATCCAATGGCTGAGACTTAAAGTTCTAACTTAGAACACAAGGTCCAGATTAACCGGCGTTTCAAGAAAGAAAGAACACTAACCTCTCCGCCATTGACGAGTTCTGCAAGCTCGGCAACCTGTGTTTTTTCACTTCAACATTCCTATAGCCAAAACAAAAATGAAAAGGAAAAAATGTCTCAGAGCAAGATCTTCGTTTTCTCTCTGTTTTCACAAAAAACGAGTGTTTAACTTGAAAAGTAGAATTGAGATTTTCCTTTTCAAAAACCAAACAAGTCGCAATGTGTTTAGCTTTCTCTGGTTTGTAGTTAAAAGCTGTATAACAGTGGTAAATCCCACTTCAATTGTTTTCACATCAGAGATCGCACATTGCTTAAAAATAGAACCCAGAGAGTGCATATAAACGAGTTGCAACCCAAATCACACGAAGTTTCTTTTGGGGGTGAGAAAGTGATAAGAAACACTGTTTCAGTTTCGAAATCCACACAATGTAGCTAAAGCTAAACCAACCCAACACAGAACACATAGAAAAGAAGCTTCTGACACTGAAACAGAGTGTTTGTTTGTGTTGAGACCTGAGGTGAGAGATCTGCGGAGTGGTGGTGGCCATGGTTGCTTGTAGGTGAATGAACAGCGGCAGAAGGAAGAAAAAGAAGACCCACATGGAAGTAGAAGAAGAAGAAGAAGAAGAAACGACCGCCATTGCAGAAAGTTGAATTCTCTTCGCTCTTGTTGCTTTGGAGAGAATGAGAATGTTGAAGAGAAAAAGAAAGAGAGAGAGAGAGAAATGGAAGGAGTAGACTCAGAAGGACAGGTTCCAACATAACGGTTTTTTATAGACAGTAAACGAGAAACGCCAACCTTTTGACGGCGTTAGGTAACTGATCGTTTTTCTTGTTTGCGTGTTGGACGTCCGTCTGACGGCGTTATGGAAGAAAGTACTACTAGTGTTGTTTGTTGCTTTTAGCTTTAGCTTTATTTTCTTCTTCTATTTGTTTAACCCTTAGTGACTTTTTTACCCTCTCTCTCTCTCGCACGTGGGTGCAGTAGCTGTCACATGCCGTCGCAGGGTATGGTACTGTTACTAATTACTGATACTAACGCTAATACTAAGATCTAAAATCTCACATCAGCACCACGCACCACTTTCTCTCTTTTTACTTTCTACTTTTTTATTTCCCGCTTTATCCACCAGTCACTGCCCAACTAACTTCAAACGGTTTTTAATTTCTCTACAATATCATTGTGACTTAATAATTCACTTTTCTTTGTTTTCTTCCACTTTTCATTTCTTTTAAATTTTTTTTTTTTAATTTCGTTTGCCTTATCTATTACTTAAATTCGTGTTTTCAAGGCTTTGTTAACAGCAATGGGATTGCAAACCCCAAACCATAATGCTTATCTTTTAACTAAATATGATATCAAATATGGAAACTAACAAAATTCTCAAAAGAATACATATAAAAATTTACATAACTAAATAAAGTGTTTGGATGAGATGATTTAGAAAGTAATTTATTTATTTCAAAATTTTAAGTTTTTCTTATTAAAATAATTATAAAAAAATTGAAATTTAAGTAATTTTGAAGGGTGTTTTAAACGAATAAAATTAAGAATTTTAAATATTGTAGAAAAAATAAAAATTTAAAATTTTGTAATATGTTAATAAGTAACTAGAAATTGTTTTATTTATTGACTTGAGTTAATGGAGAGACAAACTAACTCAAATTTATGGATATGATGAGTCAAACCAAACTGAAGGTTGAGATAAGCCGGTTCGAGTTTAGGATCAAGATGAGTTAGAGTCAAGCTAAAGGTTGAGGGGTCAACTCGGACCAAAAGTTGATACATGTCAACTTGGACTAAAGGTCAAGACAAGTCACGAGCCTAAGATCAAGTCGTGTTTATTCGAGTCGAAGGTTGACATGAATCGTCTCAAGCCTAAGGTCAAGACAAGTCGCCTAAACCAAAGGTTGAGTAGGGAGTCGAGTTAGTTCGGGTCCAATGTCGAGACGAGTCGACCAGTGCTAAAAATCAAGACAATTCGACCTAAGTCGAAGGTTGTGACAAGTCAACCAAGGTCAAGACTCGAGGCTCGAGATGATTTAGCTAAGCTAAAGGTCAAATCGAGTTAAGCTGGTCAATATCAATGATCGAGTTGAGTCGACTCAGGTCAATGGTCGAACAAGGTTAGTTTGGATCAATGATTAAGACAAGGTGTAGGTTGACACAACCGGTATCGTCAAGTCGCGCAGCAGAATAAAATAAGTGGAAAGCGTGTTATAGTCACAAATCAAGTTACGATGGTCCGTTTTTAGAAAATTAGTTTTCTTAGAGAAATTTTATTGAATAGTTGATGTGCGAAATTATAAAGAGTGTACGGAGTGGAAAAAATTCACACACATAACTTTTATACTGGTTCAAATCAAAAGATTCTACGTCCAGTTGTTAATCACTATAAAAAGTGATTAACGTTTTCACTAAAAATCAGTTTCGCAGATTTACAAAAAGTGAATATGAATATAATGATAAAACCTTCCTTCGACTAATGAACCGGAAGGAAGCTTCCTTCGACCAACGTACTGGAAAAATGCAGAAACAATCTTCCTTCGACCAACGAACCGTAAGATAGCAGCTTTGCCAACACGAAGAGAATCGCTCCGATCTTTTACACACAAAACACGAGCTTCTCCTATTCACGAGACCAGACAATGAAATGAACTAGCTTTTTGGAACTTCCTCAGAGATACTGTAAGGGTTTAGAACACTTATATATTGTCTACAGGTCTGAATTTGAAAATACACATTACAATTGCTAGTGATAATCGATTATTACAAGTTATAATCGATTATTCAAGTCCATTACAGGGTTTTTCAAAAAGTGATAATCGATTATTCCGAGGAATAATTTATTATTCCAAAGACTTGGGCATTTCTCATTAGAACCTGTGATAATCGATTATTTGGAGCAATAATCGATTATTCCAGAGTGAAATGGTTTTTCAAGAAAGCTCAAGATAATCGATTATTCCAACACATGATCGATTATATGCGTAACTTTTCTAGAGATACGAAATTTCTAAGTTTCACACGTTTAAACTCTTTCCTAATATATTTGCAAACTACTAAAGTGCTTTTAAAACAATTTTAACTTGATTCTTTGAGTTTTATCACTTGCAACATCATCAAAATCTTTTATCTACAAAGTACCAATGCTCCTCATTGGTAACATAAGGAATCCTAGGGCGAAGGTCGAGTTGACCTTCGTCAAAGTTCAAGCTAGATTGGTCTAGATTAAAGGTCGAATGGGTCGAAGATCGAGATGAGTCGACCAAAGCCAATGTTTGAGATGATTCCGCTTGGACTAATGATTGAGATGGCTCAATTGGGTCCAAGGTTGAGTTGATTCAGCCTAGACTAAGGGTTGAGCCTAGTCAGCCCAAAGTGAAGCTTCAATCGAGTTGACTTAGGCCGATGATCAAGCTGAGTCAATCTAGGTCAAAGGTTGAGATGATTTAGTCTAAACTAATGGTTAAGATGAGTCAATCCAAGGTGAAGGTTAAGTCAAGTCACCCAAATTAATGATCTAGCCGCGTTGACTTAGGTCATTGGTTAAGTTGAGTACCTCGAACCTAAAATTGAGTTGGGTTGTCCTAAACTGTTGGTCAAAATGAATCAATCGAATCAATGGTCGAGCTGAGTTGACCAATTAGAAAGTATAAACTACTCAACCCAGACTAAAGGTAGAATTAAGTTAGTCTTTCTCAAATGTTGAGACAAGTCACTTTGGATTGAATAATTAAGATGAGTTGATTCATATTGAAAGTAGAAATGAGTTATCTAAGTCAAATGTCAAGCTAAAATTAATCGGTCCAAATTGTAGATTATATGACATCTCATTCCATTTTAAAAACAAACTAACTCAAATCAAACTGAAAAATAAAATCAAATTATCCAAATATTTTAAAAATAAAATTTTATCTTAAAAGATAAATTAAAATTTATCCAAACAAAATCATTGAAATTTATGATATTACAAAATTTATATTCAACCTATTTAGTAAATGAAGTAGAATTATTAGTGTGACGATGTTCCTTAAAAAAAAATTAGGAAAGTCACAACTAGCTTCCAGGAAACCTAATAAATAAAACATATCATTATTAACTTATATTAGTAGAGATTAAGTTATTAAGTTAAAATCTCACCTCAATGCATAAAAACCTATACATATCAACCATGAAAGAAAAGTGAAAACTTTATATATGCAAGAAATAAATATTTACTCAAAAATACAAGTTGATCTGTCTAATTGTCTTAAACTTTGTTATCTTCCAAAAATGTGGCATCTAATTAGAGAAAATATAAGAAATGATTTCATAATCTTAGAAAGTGGAGCGAATTAAAAAAAAATAAACTATCTTCCAAAATGTTTTCACACACATGAATAAAACACATTTTAGAATTTTAATTTTATTTTTATAAATCATCATTACTAAGCATAAAATTGCTCACTTAGAATTTGATTAATAGTATGTCAAATTGATTCTTAAAATTAATATAATATTAAAATAATATTTTAAATTATACATCCTCAACGCTTTACTTCTGGAAACTATCAACATATGTTACATTTTTTACTTCTGGATTTTTTCATTGCAGTACTAAATCATGTCCTATATCTTCTTTCTCTAATGCATAAAATACTCAATACCAAACCAAGCACAACATCAATATTTGGTAACCGTTATCTCATATCATAATGATTAATATTTCAAATTCATTTCAACACAACATATAATTATTTAAAATAATAAATATAATCTTTTTAATCTAATTACTATAATCTTATAATTATATTTATTATATCGATTTTCTATAACTAACTTCTTTAATATTCACACTAACTTCTACAACTAATTATATCGATTTTCTGTTATAACCGTTTTAATGGACTACGTAGAATTACCTTTTTTATACTACTTTTATACTAAAATTTCAATTTTAAGAAATAAAGTAATATTCTACGCTTTAATTTTATATAGTTTAAATTAATTTCCTTGATTTTAATTTGCCCTCTGTTTTTTCTCCGTACACGTAAATGATTAAAGAAACATAAGAAGGTTATCTGAAACGCTGAAATACCTCGCAATGACGCAATTGTATAAATATATATTTGGATCGGTTTTTGTTTTTACTTCTCTTATAAGAAGGTTGATTTTGATGGGGCGAAATTAATGTTGTTTTCATGTATCATTCAAGGAATTCAATTGATTATGCTTCAAGTTACCATTGTTAAGTCTCAAAGATTATTATAATTAGACACCATAATCTACTAATTATGATCTTAATTTTTAATTTAAATCAAAATTAACAAACCCATAATGTAAATTGGTATGATTGCATGAAAGGAAAGCGTGGAAGTGAGATGTGGAATTATTATAATGTAAATAATAGGAATTAATAAATAGAGAATAATATGTGCAATAAATCAAGGGTGGATGGTAGAGAAAGTGGGGACCACGGGAAAAATGGGTGGGGGCAGAGACACAGGATGATATTCCGGGGCGTTGGGACCGTACGATTATATTTGGATAAACACAAAAGAAAAAACCAATCTCACAGTTTACTGCTGATTTCACGCCCAAAATGCACACACACAACGCGTAAGAATAAAGACAACTATAAACAACAACTAAAAGTTTCTAATAAATATATATTTTTTATTTAATTATCTAACCAAAAGCGTTTCAATTTAACCGATTAGGTTTATAAAGTATTATTTTAATTCAATTTAGTCTTCCCATGAAACACGTTCACCAATCTCTCAACTAAAGGTTAAAACTCAAACCATAGTAAATTTAGAATGTAAAAACAAATATTAAGATCATTTAAAGACTCCCTTATAGTAAATCAAAGTTTTTTATCTCTTAATAATTGTGATTAATTTTTTTTTTTATTTACATCCCTCTTTATTAACATAAATACATTTTTTAAAGATAAAATCATAATTATAAAAGTAAGTTTTAAAATAGATCTTATATAATTTCTAAGACTATCTTTTATTTTTTAATTTATAAGACATTTTTTAAAGATAAGATACACATGATAATATAAATTAGACAATTAATAAATTATTCGACAATTAACTTCGATAATTTCTTTTAATATTAAGGTAATAAATTTATGTTTTACTTAACCATATAAAATCTATAAAGAATTTATTTTTTATTTATATATTATAATTTGATTTTATCTTTAATTGATATAGAAATTTGTTGAGAAGGTTATATATATATATATATATATATATATATATATATATATATATATATATATATATATATATATATATATTCACATTGGTAAGATATTGTCTCTGTGAATTATCGCGGATTTGTTTTTGATATCACTCCAAAAAGTCTCTTATCAATAGAGTTTAAATCCATATCTATCTCTTATCTTATCCCATGTAAGATTTTGTTTGTACCTCTAACAAAATTTATATTTTTATGTAAAGATATCTGAAAATAATAAACATAGACATAAAAGAAAATTAATAATATATGACATTATAGATTCAAATTTCAGTTATTACTTTAATACCTTACTAAAATAGAAAATTTAAATTTAACTTAATGTTACGTAATGAATTCAGTAAATTAATACTTCTCTTTATTTATATCTTATAATTTGATCTAAAATATCTATCCGTAAGTATTACAAGTATGAAACATGATTTCTTAAAGAAATTCAAAATTTAATAAACTAAAATTATGCTAATGCAGTCTTCAAAGGGGAAAAAAAAGTAATGGTGAATATTTTGTTTTCTTTAGTTAGTAAATTTTTTATTTGGCAAGATTGATTCCGCGGAAACGTACGTTGAAGATGCGCGCTAATCACGGGCAGTGACTTTCTTTTGAAGATTAATGAGTTTGACGACTATTATTCCATCACCATTCAACCCTTACCAATAAAGTTACACTTTTTCTATTTATTTTTTCTTTAATTTTCTACAGTTATATATAACAGTATTCTTCATTATATAAAAAATTAGAAATTGGGAAAATTTACTTTATTCTCTTGATAGAAACTTGACATTGCACTTATATGTTTTGGGTGGGGTAGCTTATGACAACTTCAAACTTATAATTCTAACATATTCGAGTACATAGATCAACTTCTTATCACCAAATACAATTCAACCTACTCGATTTTAGGTGTCGGTTCTCTATTTTTTATTACTTTTCTTTCACCATTTTTCAAATTAATTTTCCTCTATCAAATTCATTATGACTTTAATTTTTATGTGATAGATCACTTTTTGATTATAATTGTTGACTTTTTCATTTAAAAAAAAAAAACTAACATTAGTGTAGAAATGAGTTTTAACGTCAATTTTTAGACATTTGACACTTAATATCTAACGTAAAAAATGACCGATGATACTTTCGTAAATAAGTTTACAATTTAGACGTTGAATATACTGGAAAGCCGACATCTATAATGATGATGACGTCAGTCAATCCAATCGGACGCCAAAAATATGATAGAATTTAATTTTTTACTGCTTTTAGACATTCGACTGGGATACCCCCAATGTCTATAGTGTCCCTACACGTCAGATTGTTCCATTGGATGCCTAAATGGTCGTGCCAGAATGCAAGAAGTCATTTTTTTCCACCCTTTAGACCTCCGATCCCGCACACTGACGTCTAAAGGTTTAGACATCGATCCCCTAAAACTCACGACTAATGACCTTCATAGGTAGGTGAAAAGGTGGTTTTGAACGACGATTCGTTAATCCCGACGTCTATAATAAATTGTTGAGTGTTTAAGTAAGTTATGTATGTAAAATTAACGTTAGTTGATATATTTTAATAATATTATCTATAATGGATTTGTTTTTTGAAACACACATTTTTATTTTTTTTCAGTAATTGCTTATTTAAATTTAATTGTTTTTTAAAATTAAAATACAAAGAAGATAAAATAGATTTTCTTTTTTAAAAATATGTATATGCATATGTTTCATGTGTTGGCCTAGGGATTAGATTAACTGTTTTTGGCAAGAGGAACATGTTTGAGTTATAGTTATTGATTATTTGGGAGTTAAGTTATTTAATACTTAAATATTTTAAGTGTGGAAATGAACTATATGGTCTGATTTAATCTTAATTTTCTTTTAAAATAAATTAGCATTACATGCTCTTTTTTTTATAAAATTTATAAATCATGTCTTTGTAACATTTTCTTGAGGTATGCTAAAGCAACTACCACATATATATATTAGCAACTTATTTTTATCATAAATAGAAATAACAAATTTTCTTGAAATTTAGTAAGGAATTAGAATAAGAATTATTTCTTTTGGTGTTGTTTCTCAATTATGTAGTCAAAATACGTACATTGATTTTGATGTTCTAAGATATGTTATTTCTATGTATGTTGTGTATTCAAAATACAATGATTTTAATGTTTTAAGGTATATTAAAAAAATTAATATATCTAACATCAATATTTTAAAGACTCACATGAATCAGTGGAGAATTCAGACTCAAGAAATTATTATATTAAAACATTCATTTCAATTGAAAGGTCTTTCATTTTTCTATAAAGTATAAATAGTTTTAAAGTAATTGTACTTAATTTCCTTTGCTTAATAAATCTAATTATAAATTCTATGGTCATCTAATTAAATATCATGTTTAAAAAGGTACAATTAAGAAGAATAACTTAATTAATCACAATGCACTAAATTATCGAATAAACATTAGTCATCAATAAAATTATAATGACCATTTCATATTAATATTACATAAAAGATTATATTAATAAATATTGACAATTCAAGTCTAATGTTAAATAAATACATTATAAGTTTACATCACTTATCTTAGTTATTTATTGAGATGTAAATTAAGACAACTTTCCTTATTGTTAGTTAGTTAATTAACAATTGTTTTTTTTATCTCTTTCTTTCACATGATTATATATATCATAATGATAGATAAAGATAAGAAATATATATATATATATATATATATATATATATATATATATATATATATATATATATTGTATGAAATGTTGTACAAATCATATTTCTCATTTCAAAATATATGTAATGAGCAAAATAAATAATTAAAATTAATAATTTTTTTTCCAATGTGGACTACCTTGTCATTTATTCCTCTATAACACAAGGGTTGAGTTTGACTTGTGATCTTTCACTTTCTATTCTATGTTGGCAAAATGAGGAAATTTGACTTTAACCTAAGTCTTATATACAAGAGTGTTTCAGTTTTCAATGTTTTGTTCACTTAACTTTCAAAACTATGAGCATGGGCCACATGGCAAAAACTACTTGACTTACATACTATAGTATTATTAAATAATTCTTTTCTTTCTAGTCATTTTCACAATCATCAAGAAAATTATTGTTTCAAATTTTTCATTTTACATTATCTGAATACTTTACCATTTAACAAATATTCATTAATTAGAAAACAAATAACCATTTAAAACTTTTATCTATGTAGTATAATATATTCAATCAAGTGTGTATAATTCAATGTTCTAATTTACTTAATTAGGAGTATCAAATTTTAAATTTCCACAAAGAAAAAATAAATCGCAATGTTCATTTGTCCCGAGATCCGAATTAATTAAATATTTGTTATCTTAATGTATTAATAATTCTAGAATGTTTTTTCAAAAAATATACTATTTACAAAATGCATAAATCAATTTTGTAAATAACTTATATTTGCCTCGGAATCTTACAAACTATTATAAAATCAGAAGTGAAACTTTTCTGAAAGCACTTACATTCAGTTATATTTGAATTAAAATTTTATTAACAAAAAATTTATAAAATGATTATTTTATTATACAAATAATTATCATTTAAAATATTTTTTTATTTTTGTGTAGGTAAAATTAATTAATCATTAATTTAATGTCCATGTTTTGCATGTATTTAATATATAATTATTACAACAGAAGAAAAACAAGTTATATGGATAAGTTTTTTGACAGATAGATATCTTATGAGATTTTGTTTAGTATGAAAGACATTATTAAAACTTTTTCACTTTTTCTAATGTTTAGAAAAAGAAAAGAAATAGACAGCAATCTCCAACCAATTCCCACACCAAACTACTTTTGACAAACAAATCATTCCTCAATCCATGCCACATGTTGCTGCTCATTTGCCCTAATTTCCCTTTTCTTGTTGCAAATTAGGATTCTCTGAAAGAGTGTGTGAGAAACTGAGTCAAAACCTAAGACTTGCCAACCCCTAAACCAAAATAAGAAAGAAAATTGAAAGAAAGATTACAATGGCATAATGGCCAACATGTGAATGCATCTATTGGTGCATGTGACACAGTCTGCAGATTTCAACTACACCGTTAATTAATGTATTTTAATACATTCAATTCTTAATTGCTATATCAGTCAAACTACACCAAAACCCTATATTACGTCTGTGCTTCTCTGTTCAGTTTTCACATTCTGCATATTAGTTACATAACTTTAATTAAATACCGTTGTTTATTTTTAACATTTTATTAAACTTCAGAAATTGTATACATTGGTATTGAAAAAATTGATGATTTTGAAATTATGTGTTTACTTATGAATATACATATTACAAAATTTAGTTGTATGGAAAATTAAACTTAGAAAATAGATAGAGTATTAGAATTATAGTAGGTGTTTTAAAATAAATCAATAATATAAATAAAATTTTATTAATACGTCTTATTACTTAAAACATTGTATATCTTTCTAAAACTCTTCTCTTAATTTTCCCTCACATCTCTCTAAGATTTCTCATTCCTTAATTATTTGTTTGATGATCAAGAATTTCCTAGGAGATCACAGCCGAGTCATCTCTACATTTATCTGATCAATTTATGTCATAGAGCAAGTAAGTTTCGACTCCTTTTCCCTCTTTTGCTCTTAATTTGAAATTAGAAGAAGAGATTGTCGTCGCACGCGTAATCTTGTTTCTTCTACTTGTTCTTTGTTAATCTAAGGTCCTAAGGACTCCTTCTGTTTTCAATTTGATGTTTCGTAGGTGTTTCATAGGTGTTTGTAGAATTTTCTTTCGTTCCAAGCAATTAGGGAGACGTTTCTAGAGTTAATAGTTCCTTGTGAGGTAAGGGAAGCTAGACTTAGTCTTAGATTTATGTTTATGGTTTAAATATAGTATCCCTATGGATGATAATGTGATTTAAGTGAAATTGTTATGTTTATACCAATATTCTTGGTGTATAGATGATGAATAATGATTGTGTGATGTTTGAATGTTTGGTATGGTGTGGTTGTAATGCTTCTACTGTCATTATTGTGTGGTGAAGTTGTATCGTGGTTTGAAACTAAATTTAAAGTGTTTGAAGTAAAGAAGAGTCAATTTCTTGTTCTGTAAGGTCAAAAATAGAGGTTTTGATGATGAGTTTAAGAGATAGGTGTTGTAGTGAGGAAGTAATTGGTTTAGTACTGTTATATGGTTATTTGAGACTTATTAGAAGTATTCTTTGAGTGAAAACTTACATGGAACAAAGAGGTAGTTCATTAGGATGGTTTTGGAATGTTTTTAGTGTAAAATGGAGGTTTTAAGTAGTGGGATTTTGAAGCAATGAGTGTAAACTATTTTAGGAAGTTAGAGGTCTGCTATTAGATCTATTATAGCTTGTCTAGGCTTTTAAATGAGAAAATTTTGGTATAGAACAATTAGGGTCATCTTAGGGTGGGTTCTTAAGTGTTTTTAGTCAAATTTTGAGGTTTTACATATTAAGAACTTGAAACAAAAGGGTTGAGAGTAATATGAGGTGATGGGGTGTACTAGCAAGTGTGTTTAGACTTGGTTATGCAGTTGGTGGACTGATATGGGTGTGGAAAAGTGTAGAATTGGTTTTGGGGTAGCTTAGAGAGGTGATTTGGGGTTTGGAGTAGCAATTTGAATTTACAGTGGTGTTTTCAGGTATTTCTCAATGTCTAGAAGGTCCTAGGGATTAGCTAAAGTTGTGGGGAAAGTGCTCATAGTCATAATAATTGATTTGACCATAGTTTATGGTTTTAATCGATTATAACACTAACATAATAGATTAAAATAGGCACTTTAGTCTAATCGATTATGTTAGTAACATAATAGATTAAAACAAATACTTTAGTTTAATTGATTATGTTAGTAACATAATAGATTAAGACAATTTTTGCCTATTTTGGTTAATATGAATTCAAGCTTGCCTTAACAGATTATATTACCAATCTAATCAATTAATACCACCAATAATGTGCATTTTTGATCAATCTAAACCAAATTCACTTGTACACATATGATCTATGTATTTCATTGTTCTCTTATGATCCTAAGAAATATTATTA